>NC_045427.1:420919023-421223666 GCF_902635505.1 Sarcophilus harrisii | reverse complement strand
TTGTTTAATCTTTGCTTGGCTGCCTGCCCTTCTAGCCATTAGTCAGTCATAATCAATTATCCTGGACTTCAATCTAGGGAATATATTCATAAAGACAAGTCTGACGGGCTGGGGGGCAGTGATGTGCAATTAGAATGGGGAGGAGAAGGACTCCAAAGTTTATGATGATTTGTGGCCATCTGTTCTTTGGGATCCTTCTTATGGACTATTCCCGAGGATGGCTTACAATTGACTACTGCTATGACATTCAGTGCTGCTCTCTTAGGACCTGTGCTAATCCTCCAGGTAGCCAATATCATTCAGCCAACCCCACAGCCAACTTCCCTTTGGACTTACCGAGGGGAGGAGTGGAACGGGGAACCACACAAAGTACAGCCCTTAGCCCAAGGACTCCACAGCTTGATTAGGCCACGTCTGGTTTCTGGCTGTCTTTTATGCAGCTGCTGGGTTTTTGATGACCTCAAGATGTGAGGCCACCCAGCTGTTGAGAGGGGTGAGGAATTATCTTCCCCTGCTCACTGGCCCCTTTGCCTGGCTCCTTGTCCCCTGGGTCTTACTCAGCAAGCTCTGCAAGGGGCTCCTTAGACCTGAGCCAGAAGCAGCTGAGCCATCTGATTTCCATTAGGCCAGAAGTCTGAGGTTAAGGTGCTAAAAACCAGACCAAGTTGAATGTCAAGGCTAGAGGAATTCCCTGAAAATAAATTTCAGCCACAGTTGGAGTCTCCCTGGAGCTTGCCATGTGGAGGTCTCCTGCTTTCTATGTCTTTGGAGTTGCTTGATAATTCGAAACATTGCTCTGCTGTAGCCTGGTCCTGATGTGGCCTGCCAGGTAACAAGAATAGTCCAGCTTTGGGAAGCTTACTTCCTGCTACATAGTAGAAGCTTTGTGTTAAACTTTCTCAGCATACCAGATAAGTCCTGAGAGCTATCTGAGGCAAATGCCCAGAAAATATGAATTTTTGCTGATCTTCATCTTTTAACATGGTATATTATAACTGGAAAGGGCCTTGGTTATGATAATAATTATTATTTAGGAATTAACAAATATTAGTAGTAGCAGTATGTCCCAAAGTCATCTCCAAATAAACAAGTCCAAAATAGATTTTGTCTTTTCTCTCAAGCCCTCCCCTTTTCTTTCACTCCACAATTGTGGGGTTTTGGGGGACACCACCATCCTTCTAGCACCTCAGAATCAAGGATAATCAGTGGCCAAGGCTTGTCAATTCTGTCTCTTGAACTCTAGGTCTATTTCATTCCTTTCTCTACTTGCCTAGTCACTGCCTTAAAGGTCCTCATGACCTTTGGTTTAGACTCTTGCAATGGCCTCTTGGTCTTCCTGCCACCCCTCCAATACATCTTGCGCACAACTGCCAAAGGGATATTCCTAGAACATAGGTTTCTCTGTGCCATTTCTTTGATCAATAGATTGCAGAGACTCCCTCTTACCTCTGGGATCAAATAAAAAAGTTTTTCTTTAACATTTAAAATTCATCACAAACTGACTTAATTTTCCAGCCCTATTATTTATATATGTGCTCCTCGTGACCCAGTGATGTAGCTGAACTGGCCTGCATTTTCCTCCCACATGATATTTCATCTCTCACTTCTGGCTTTTTGCATAGGCTATTGTTCTTGGTCCTTGGGATATGCTACCTTTTTATATCTGCTTTTTAGAATCCCTCCTTTCCTTCCAACCTCAACTTCAACATGAAAAATTTCCTGATCATCTCAGATACTATTGCTTCCCCTTGAAAATTACCTGTATTTATCTTGTATCTATTTAATATGAGTACAAACTGTCTTCACCAATAAAAGGTTGAGTTCCCTGAGGGCAGGAATAGCTTTAATTTTGTTTTCCTATCAATAGCGTCAAGGCTAAACCTAGCACAAAGTATGTATTTAATAAATGTTTATGAAATAATTGATTGGATATTGTTTTAGGTTGGGTTTGATTTCCTTAGTTTCATAATGGAACAGAATGAGGCACTTCTAAGTTACTCAACAGTTTAACAAAGAGATTATATTTAGCCATAGAAGAAGGCTATTCAACAAGAATAGACCCTGAGGACACCCTGAGTTATTTTAGCTGAGGGAAGTTCCCATCTCAAATAAAACATCTGAAAGCCAGCCTTATTCCATCCTTCTATGATTGCTTTGTACTTAGCTGATGAGGAAAGGAAGTCAATTAGCCCTTAGTCTCATGAGTCAGCCAAGTCTAGAGCAATATCTCAATAATTCTTAAAAAACAAACAAAAAACAAAACAAAACAAAAACAACCCAACTAGGTTAAGCTGTTTAGGAAGGAAGGATTAAACCACAGCTTTTTTTTTTTTAAATTAAAATTTAATTTTTATTTTTAGTTCCACATTCTTTCCCTCCCTTCATCTCCTCCTTCACCCACTGAGATTGCAAGAAATATGATACCCATTATACATATACATCATGCAAAACATATTTCCACATTAATAATTTTCAAAACAGAAAAAAAATAACAAAAGAAAAAAATGACCTTTGAGTTCTTCAGTTCTTAATCTGGAGGTATATAGCATTTTATGTCATGAGTTCATCTCTAGAATGAGAACTGCTTCCTGAGCCCAGAAAGTTACTCCTTGATCTTCAGAGTATCTGCTGCTGTTATTTATTGTTGGACTAGTTACAAAACCTTATTTAGAATTGTGGGTCACTAAAGTGCCCTCTGTACCTTGGAATACTGAGATATCAATGTATCTTCTAGACCTTTCAAACTCACAAGGTTATAAAGGCTTCAGACCCAATCCAGAACAACATCCAGTCAATCATTTCAACAAACAAAACAAAAACAGAGGTTAAAGTCCAGGGTTCATTTCTTAGACTTCATGACCCAAGCAGAAGGTTCCTATAGCATCACCAGATGTCATAAGCAAAAGAGTCACTGAATGAGGTAAAAAATATCTGAACTTAAAGAAAACTTAGTTATGTCTCATGTTTAGGATGTTCCTAAAAGTTTAACAGGCTTCCTTCTGGAAAATATGTCCCATGTATGAGAAACTAATGACCTGAATTCAAATCTACCCTCAGAAACTTACTAGCTAGAAACTAGCTTGAACTCTATTTGAATCAGTTTTTTTGATTGTAAAATGGGATGATGATAATAGCATTGTTGTTATGATTGTTGTGAAGATCAAATGAGGTAATATTTGTAACCCACTTAGCCCAATGCCTGACACATGGCAGGTACCTGATAAATATTTCCTTCCTTCCAATTGAATCCAATATAGGACAAATTGTTTATGGCCTCTACCAGAAAAGAAAAATTTTAAACATAAAGACTCATAAGTGCACATTAACACATAAACAGAACAGAAAACTAAGTAATCTATCACCAACATTCTACTCTCCCAAAAGCTTTTAGAAAACCCTGGGAAAGCAGATTTTGCTGTGTGAGAACATCTTGATGTTCTCAAGACGATAGGGAGACAGAGCCAACAAAATGGAGCAAAGAGAGGGACTCATCTGAGCTCTTTCCCAAACCCCTCAAAATACCTTTAAGTAATGATTCTAAACAAATTCTAGCATAGTAAAACCCAGAAAAAAGAGATGAACAAGATGCCCAAGACAATTTAGAAGGTTGGCAAGAAAGACCTGTCACCTCAGGGTGAGAGTGGAGCACAGTCCAGCACCGCTCCAGCAAATCAGAGGCGGGCCTTGGGAGCCACTGAATCAGCAGATTCAGCAGAGGAAGAAGGTGCTTCCAGTCCAAAAGTGATAAGGGCATCAAACAACTGGTCAGAAAGAGATAACAATGGTCTGTTTGCTAGCACTGAGGCAGATCTCTGTTGCTTTGCCTACTTTTGAATCTGGGTCACAGTCCTAAGTGTCAGTTCCAGGGCAAGGAGAAGCACTGGCACACCAGAGTTTGTGCTCACAATGGAGAGGGAACTCTCCTCACAGTTCCAGAGCAAAAAAGAGTGCTTGTTGTCACTTATAGATCAGAGTCCTGGCCAGGAAAGTAATAAACACAACTCTATTTAGATCGTATCACTGTATAAGAACTGAACATTTACAGATCTCTATAAGAATTTCTGAAAACAACTGTACAAAATCCCTGAAACTTGGGACAGTGCAGCTTCCATGTTAGAAACAGAGTTCTACTTTAATAAAAAGTTAAAAGCTGGGAAAATAAGCAAACAGAAAAAAGCTCTGACCATAGAAAGTTACTATGGTGACAAGGAAGATCAAAACATACCCAGAAGATAACCAAGTTAAAGCTCCAACATCCAAAGCCTTCAAGAAAAATATGAGTTGTTCTCAGGCCATAGAAGAGCTCAAAAAGAATTTTGAAAATCAAGCAATAGAGATAGAGGAAAAATTGGGAAGAGAAATGAGAGTAATGCAAGAAAATGATGAAAAATGTGTCAACAGCTTGGTAAAGCTGGTATTAAAAAATACTGAAGAAAACACTTTCAAAAAGGAGATAGAAATAGCCAATGTGTGGAAGAATGCCTTAAAAAGAAAAAATTGGCCAATGGAAAGAGAAACACAAAATTCACTGGAAAAAAAAAATACCTCCTTAAAAAGTAGAATTGGAGGGGCAGCTAGTTGGGGCAGTGGATAGAACAAATAACCCTGAAGTCAGGAGGACCTGAGTTTAAATCTGGACTCAGACACTTAACAGTTCCTAGCTGTGTGACCCTGGACAAGTCATATAACCCTAATTGCCTCAGCAAAAAAAGTAGAATTGGCCAAACAAGAGATCACTGAAGAAAGTTATTCCTTAAAAATTAGAAGTGACAAATTGAAGCTAATGACTTTATGAGAAATCATAAAACAATCAAATGAAATCAAAAGAATGAAAAATAGAAGACAATGTGAAATATTTCATTGGAAAGACAACTAGAACAACTGGAAAACAGACCTAGTAGAGATCATTTAAAATTTATTAGCCTATCTGAAAGCCATGATCAATAAAAGAGCCTAGAAATCATCTTTCATGAAATTGTCAAGGAAAACTACCCTGATGTCCTAGAACCAGAGGATAAAATAGAAATGGAAAAAATCCACAATCTCTTCCTAAAAGAAATCCCTTAATGAAAATTCTCAGGAACATTATAGCCAAATTCTAGAGCACCCAAGTCAAGGAGAAAATATTGGAAGCATCCAGAAAGAAGCAAATCAAATATCTTGGAGCCACAGTCAGGATAACACAAGATTTAGCAGCTTTTACATTAAAGGACCAGAGGGCTTGGGATATGATATTATGTAGGGCAAAGAGCTTGGATTACAGCCAAGAATGACCTACCCAGAAAAATTGAATATACTGATTCAGGAGGGGGAATGAATATTCAATGAAATAGGGAACTTTCAATCTAAAATTCTTGATAAAAAGACTGGAGCTGAATAGAAAATTTGACTTTCAAATATAAGATTCAAGAGAAACACAAAAAGGTATACAACAAAGGAAAATCATAAAGGACTTAATAAGGTTAAACTTTTACATTCCTAAATGGGAAGATAATACTTGTAACTCATAAGAACTTTCTTATTATTAGGACAGTTAGAAGGAATAAATACAAAGGGCATGGGTGTGACTTTGAATATAAAGGTATAATATCTCAAAAAAATAAAATTGAGGGGTGAGAGTAATGTACTGGGAGAAAGGGAAAGGGAGAGGTAGAATGAGCTAAATTATTTCATATAAAAGAGGCAGGGGAAAAGTTTTACAGTGGAGGGGAAGAGGTAAGAGGTAAGGGAGAATCAATAAACTTTACTCTCATCATAAATGGTACAAATATGGAATAATATACACATTGAATTGGGTATAGAAATCTATTTTACCCTATAGGAAAGTAGAAGAGGAAGGCGCTGGGATGGAGGACGTGATAGAAGGAAGGGCAGATTAGGGGAAGCAGTAGTCCGAAGCAAAACACTTTTGAGGAGGGACAGAGCGAAAGGATAGAATAAACAGAATAAGCAAAAAAAGAAAAAAAAATACGATGGAGGGAAATAAAGTTAGCAAAAGTAATTGTGAAAAAAATTTTGAAACAAGTTTCCCTGATAAAAGCCTTATTTCTCAAACATAGAGAGAACTGAGTCCGATTCATAAAAATAAGAACCATTCCCTGGTTGATAAGTGATCAAAACAAAACAAAAAAAGTTTTCAGATGAAGTAATCATAGCTATCTATAGCCATATGAAAAAAATGCTTGAACTCACTATTGACTGGAGGAATACATATTAAAACAATTCTGAACTACTACTTCATATCTATTAGATTGGTAAAAAATGAGACATTAATGCACTCTTGGTGGAGTGTTAATTGATTCAATCATTCTGTAGAATTAGAACTCTGCCCAAAGAGCTATAAAACCATGCATACCCTTTGACTTAGCAAAATCATTACTAGGTCTGTATCCCAAAAGAGATAAAAAAACAGAAAGGAAAAGAATATATGTGTGTAAAAATATTGATAGTAGCTCTTTTCTGAGGGCAAAGAATTGGAAATTGAGAAGATCCCATCAATTAGGGAATGCACGAACAAATGGTGGTATGTGATTTTGATGGATTACTATTGTGCTATAAGAAATGATGAGCAGGAAGATTTCAGAAAAGCCTGGAAAGACTTAAATGAACTGATACTAAGTGAAGTGAGCAGAATGAAGAGAACATTGTACACGGTAACAAGATTATGTGATGATTAACTTTTCTGAGCTTGGCTCTTTTCAACAATGAGGTGACTGAAGGCAATTCCAATAGACTTGGGATAGCAATTGCCATCCTGGAGATTGTGGATCATAGCATGGTACTTTTTTTTTTTTTGCCATTGTTGTTTGTTTGCTTGTGTTTTTTCTTTATTTCTCATTTTTTTTTCACTTTTGATCTGATTTTTCTTGCACAGCATGAAAAATATGGAAATATGTTTTAGAAGCATAACACATGTTTAACCTATATCAGATTGCTTGCTGTCTTGGGAAGCAGGTATAGAGGAGAAAGGAAGAAAAATTTGAAACACATGGTTTTGCAAACTATCTTTGCATGAATTTAGAAAAAGAAAATACTATAATAATAAAAAAAGAAAAAAAAAGAAATGATGAGCAGATGCTCTCAGAAAAACCTGGAAAGAGTTCCATGAGCTGATGCAAAATGAAATGTACTGTGTGCAAAGTATCAGCAGTATTTTAAGACAATCGACTGTGAATAACAGCTATTCTCAGCAATACAATGATCCAAGAAAATTTTGAAGGACTTAAGAGGAAAAAATGATATCTATCCCCACAGAAAGAACTAATGGTTTCTGAATACAAATGGAAGCATACTTTTTAAACTTTATTTTTCTTGAAACTTTTTTTTTCTTTTTGATCTATATTTTCTTTTACAATATGATTATTATGGAAATATTTTATATGAGTACACATGTATAACCTATATTGAATTGGTTGCCTTCTCAATGAGTGTAGGGGTAAGGAGGAAGAAAGGGAGATAATTTGGAACTCAAGTTTTGTTAAAAATTGTTTTTACATGTACCTGGGGAAAATAAAATACTAAATAAAAATTTCAAAAGAAAAACTAATAAACAGTACTAGATAACTAGAGCATCTCCATCATCAGTTTTATCATCTCCTGAGTCAGTTCAATTCTATCCAATTCACATCTAAATTAAGTACTTATTATTATATACTTACTAATAAAAACAAAAAAGAAAGATCCTGGGAAGACTTGTATGAACTTGTATGTATGGAAAATGAAGGTTTCAGGACAAGATAAACAATTTATGTAATGACAATAATATTGTTAAGACAAAGAACTTTGAAAGATATAGGAATGCTGGTCAATACAATGGAACTAACATGGGTATGAAATGGGTATGAAATAGATACAGTCCCGAACATTCATGATGAAACATGCTTTATTCCTATAGACAGAGAGGGGATGAGTTCAGTACAATATGAAGCATAACTTTTTTTTTTTGGACAAGATTGATGCAAGAATTTGTTTTGTTTCTTCATATGCATTTTAATAGATTTTATTTTTCTTGCTTTCTCAATGGGTAGGAGAAGAGAAAGGTAGGAGGTAGAAAATTCAGAAAATAAAATAAAATAAAATTTTAAAACCAACTATTTTAAGTTCATCTTCATTGACATTGAGTGGCCAGTCCTATTTGACACATCTCAATTATGGAGGTAGAGGATTACTCCTTCATCTCAGTAAAATACACAGGACATCCTTCAGCAAGAAGTCAATGAGTATATCCAAATTCATAAAGCTGGAAATTGAGCCCAACTCCAAGGGGTCACCCCTGCTAAAATCATCACTATTAGAAGTGTAACTAGAGATTCTTTTCTTGAGGAGCATGTACCACTAACTTACCTAAGAAGAGCTGCATAAATGTTGTGCTAAATTAACTATTTAAGACAAATTCGATTGAGGAAAGTGGGAGTAGGGAAGAAGGAATGGAACTTTTGGGAAAATTTCAGACCTCTGTTCAGTAGGCTCCATTTCAGGGAAAAAGCCCAGAAAACCATGAAGCTATTGCAGAATGTTGGAGTGGGGAAATGTTGAAAGAGGGAACATAGGGCTAGGGTAGGAAAACATTCACTTGGCATATGGTTGCTAGAAAAAGGACAAGATCAAACAGCTTTCCATTTTATTTTTATTTATTGACAAATCCTAATTTTGTTTTTTTTTTGACATCTCTCATTGTTCCATCCTCATTATTTAAATTTTTTAAAATTTCTAGTTCCAAATTTTTTCCCTCCCTTTAATCCTTCTACCACCCACTGAGAAAGCAAGAAATAGGATAATCATTATATATATGAAGTCATGCAAAACATATTTCCACATTAGTCATTAATTCCCTTCATTTTTGAATCCTCACTTTCCTATTCACCAAACCATCCCTCTCCTTTCTCTCTCCCCCTTTTCCTACCCATCAAGCCATCCCTTATAACAAAGAATAAAAACAAAAGAGAAAAAATTAGACAAAACCAAGCAACAGAACAACTAATAGATCTGACGGTATATATGCTTATTTCATACCCATTGTCTTCCACTTTTACAATTTCTCAACTCTTCTCTAGGGACAAAGTTTATCATTATAATTACTTAGTATGAAGTCTCTTTTTTGGGTTATTCTTTTTGTTTTCATAATTGTAGTCATTTACATTGTTTTTCTGTTTCTGCTTACTTCATTTTGTATCAGTTCATATAAGTCTTCCCGTGTTTATCTATATTCTTCATATTTGTAATTTATTATAGTACAATAAATTCATTATATTCAAGTATCATAATTTGTTTAACCAATTGATGGGAACCCATTTTGTTTCCAGTTTTTTCAGCTTTCCATTATAATTAATTATTCTTGCTACCTGGATACTAAGCTTATTTATTTTTTAACAGCTCATGAGAAGAATGTCATTGTATTCTAAATTTGGTCACCCCAGAATGAAGTAAAGTACACCTCTCCTTAGTTACAGCCCTAACAACAGGCACAACCAAGCTAACAGATATTTATAGAGAGATTTCAGTTTCCAAATTTATCTCATTTGAGCCTCATAAAAACCCTGTGAGATATGTACTCAAGCTATTTTCACAAATGATGTGATTTTGCAAACCATTTATCCAGTAGTTCTCAACCTTTTTTTTTTTTTTAAAGTTTGAAGACTCCTATTAAATGTCACAACATTTCTGCTTCCCTCTCTCACCTATGATAGTTGTTACAATATCTAATAGCCATTGATCTTCGGATATTGCCAAAATCATTTAAATCAGAAAATACATAATGATAACAATTTGGTAACATTTTCAAATAATCTGTATTTTATTCACCACAACAGTATCTATATACACACATTAGTAAGATAGTTTTATACGACATGACATATTATTTATTCAGTTTATAAAAATTAGATCTTTTTTTTTTGTGTGAGGCAACTGGGGTTAAGTGACACAGCTAATAAGTATTACGTGTCCCAGGCTGGATTTGAATTCAGGTCCTCTTGACTTGGGGCTGCACCTCTATCCAGTGCCATCTAGCTGCCCCGTAGTTTATAAAAATTATATATGCTTATTTATGGATTTGCAGACCCCTGAGAACAACTCTAGGGCTCCATAGGAATTTTGGGGCAACTGAGGGACACTGAGTTGGTCTAAATGCCTTATTTTAAAGATGAAGAAACTGAGAGAAATGCCTTGGTTAACATCATGCAGTGACTCAGGGGCAGGACTAGAATCCTGTCAGTTCCTTGCCACTACCTCCAAGACTGGGAGAGGTGATGTGGTTTAATAAAAGATTCTAGGTTGAATGTAGCGGCTTGGGCTTGAGCGCTATCTCTTCTACCTATAACTAATGTGCAAGCAGAGGTTGTTATCTTGTTAGTTCAGGTTTGATGTTGGTATTCCTCCCTCATTCAACAGTTAATAAAAGGAGGCTTACTTAGCCTTAGCTTAGAAAGGATATTCAACAAGGATACTCCAATACGAAGCTAGGGTAGACAAACCGCTTCATTGCCACATGAAACATTGTCAGCAGATCAAGGTATGGTCTTTAAATATTCCCTGAACCTGAAGAGCCCAGTCCCTGTGATGTAGGCTGGCCTTCCTATGCTCTGATGACTAGGAAGCCTGTCCAGTACAGATAGAGCCTCTCGGAAATGAAAAAAGTATGGCCCTGGGAAACCTTTACTCTCACCACACTGTGGCATTTTAGACATGCCATTTAACTCCTTCGGGTCCAAAACACCTCATCTGTTAAATAAGGAGGACTTCCTGTCAACGACTGCCTGAACAGAAGCAGACCTCCAGGTTTCCCCAGCCAGAGCGGACAGTTTGGGCCCTGGGCTCTGCTATCACCTCCATGCCAGGTGTGGTGGAGCTGCCTACCTTGGATGACCTCAGTGTTCAGGAGGTGAATGTCTGTTCTGTTAAGCTAAAAACTGCAGCCCATCAGTAAGGCACACAGTGTGATAAAGTCAAAAAGAATTTACGCTTTGCCACTGGGAAGAGAAGGATCCAAGGTGATATTTAAGCAAAGGAAGATTTGTCAATCAGTGTGCTCTGGATTTCTTCAGGAGTATAAAGAAACACTGCGCTGATCCCTTTATTGAGTGTTGATCCTGTATTAATTATTCTGAGCTTTAAAAGCTTTGCCAATATCACAAGATACAGGCAAAATTTGACAAAAGTGTGCTGAACAAACCAGACTGGGTTTATTCTGACTTGGAAGAAATGTCAAACATTACAAAATAAGCACAACCCAATCGCTACCTGAGAATCTGTGATTTCAAACCAAACTGGAGCTAAATCTTGTTTTTGAGGGAGATTTCAAGCTGCAAAAGATGGTGGCCAATTCTGTTTTGGAACTGGTAGAAGAAAGAGCCAGTTTGAACCAAAACTACAATTCAAAGTAGAGATCTCTAGTTAAGAACTTCTTTTATTAGAGTACATTTTTTTCATAATTTGTTGTTGTTCTTGGGGAAAAAAACCTGGCTCTGTCCCTTATTAGGCAATTCTCTTCACCAATCTAGACCTATTCTTCAGTTTACAACCTCTCAATTGTTTGCTATCCTTTAATGACTTGCCCTTTGGAATTTCTGGCTTTCTCATAGGGCAATGAGGAATATAGAATAAAGTATGAATGTGAGATGTTTCTGTTTTTTTGCATCCTTATAAATCCAAAATATTGGTTAAAGGCTCCTTATGCTATCCCTCCACGATTGTCCTAGTTGGGTTAACATTTAACTGTTTCCCCAAGAGATTTCATTCTTTCAAGATGGACAAAATTTTCCATTCTTTGAATTATCCTTTAATCCATCCTCAATTTCAATTAAGTCCTTCTTTATAATAAATATCTTTGTAAAATACTTTAAATACCAGAATTTTAGACATCCTTATTTCTTACTGACTCTTTTTTTTTCCAATTCAGGTACCAGATAGCTGGCTTCATAGCTGGCTTATAGCACATTGAATTTTTGGGTACTTCTAGTATCCTACTTCCTCGTCAAGCCAGAAAACTTGATCTTGTATTTCCCTTCTACTACTTATACCTGGATAAGAGGCCGCATATTATCCAGTGACTTTTTTGTGAAGTCACTGAACTTGGAGTAAGAAAAACCTAGTTTCAGATCCCATCTCAGCTACTTTTTAGCTGTTTGATCCTGGAAAAGTCCCTTAAGCACTTTGTGTTTTAGTTTCCTCAATTGTCTAATAAGGGGGGTGAACTTAATGGCTTCTAAGAAACACGTAGCTCTAAGTCAATGATCTTATGATCCCAAATCACTTTTGCTTTCTGGATTCCAGTTACCTGTTTGTTTGTTTTTTAAGAGTTGGACTAATGATGATTTTAGGGAGGCTGCACAAAGGAAAGAGTTAGATGGCTCTAGAGACCATGAATTCTAAACTCTGTCCTGATGCATGTTATTTTTAGGCAAGTCATTTACCTCTCTTGGTTTCTTTATCTGTAAAATGAGGGGTTGGAATAGATGGTCTATGAGGTTCTGGTTACCTCTAGAGCTATGATGTTTTTCTGACTAGATGACTCCCTTACTCAGTCAACACCTGTGGCTCCCTATTGCCTGGAGGATAAAAACAAACTCTTCTGTTGAGGTATTAAAGTCATACATAACTTGGTCCTAACCTGTCTTTCCAGTCTTACTGGAAATCCCCCTCTCATTCCTTCTGCACTGGCTTACCCACCTGCCTGGAATGTACTCACTCCTTAGCTTTGCTTCACAAAGTCCCTTTTTTCCTCAAGATACAACTCAAGTATCATCTTCTGAATGAAGTTTTTCTTGATCTCAATTGCTAATGTGCTCTCTTTGAAGTTACCCTGCATTTTGTATATATTTATATTTATTTGTTTTCTGTTTGTGCTATGCATAAGAATTGGCCAAAGGGGTCCTAGTCTGGGAAGTTTACACCATGGGGTGTTACCTACCTTGAGCTCACATGGAGATTTGGGGAATCTGCTTCTAGAAATCTGTAATGACATATGTATTAAGATTCACTGTCTATAATTACATGTGCTTACCTTTCCAATATACTTTAAGTTTCACAAAGTACTTTATATACATCATCTCCCTTCCTTCTTTCCCTAAAATGGCAAGCAATTTGATAAAGATTATATATGTGCAATATTAGTCACAATTACAAAAGAAGAAACAGACCAAAAGAACAATATCTTCGCTTTTATAGAGGTAGCTGACAAAATTTAAGCAACTTGCCCAGAATCACATATCTAATGTATCTCTGAGGCAGGATTTGAATCCACATCTTTATAACTCCATGTCTAGTAACTCTATCCCCACCACACTGCCTTTTCCAAAAGCTTATTTTTAATAAAGATTCTGTCCTGATACCCTATGATATTATTTGAATATCTGTATCCTGAACTAGACTATAACACCTTTATGAGCAAAGACTACGTCATTTACTTTTTTGTATGTCCAGAATTGAGCATAGTTTTCTGTTCATGGTAGGTGCTTGGCAAATTTCTGTTGAATATAATGGGAAATTCAAAGGGAATGCTTTTATATGTGTTTGAGGGAGATCATTTGGCATCTTCTCAAATCATGCCTCAGGGTGACTGTCTGCTTTATATATGGATAAAGTTAGCTCTTTATGCAATATTCAGACAGTTCTATCTTCTCTGCAACAAATCTGCTCTGGAGTTAATGTATGTAGTGAAGAGCCGTCAAAACAAAACAGAATAAAACAAACAAAAATACCTCCAAACATTTAGATGACACTCCTGACTCCTAGAGTTAGCTGGACTGGAAGACTAGAAGAGGTAGAGGATGGTATGAGGAGAGAGAGGAGAGAAGCCAATCCCACTGAATTTGAAAGAAGATAAGATAGATTTGGAGAAGGCAAGTGTGGTGAGTGGAAAGAAGCTTGGACTAGTGGTCAGGAGATTTGGATTTTAATTCTCTCTGCCACTGAGGTGACCATGTCAACTTAAGGAAGCATTTCTCAGGGAAAAGGACCCATATGTGCCAAAAATGTTTGTCACAGCCCTTTTTGTGGTGGCAAGAAACTGGAAACTGAGTGGATGTCTGCCCATCAGTTGAGGAATAACTGAATAAGTTATGGTATATGGATGTTATGGAATATTATTGTTCTATAAGAAATGATGAACAGCTTTTCAACAATGAAGTGATTCAGGCCAATTCCAATAGAGTTATGAATAGGCTTCAGAGAGCCATCTGCATCCACAAGAGGATGGTGGGATCGAAATGTGGATCAAAATATAGCATTTTCACATTTTTTGTTGTTTACTTGTTTTTTCCTCTTTCATTTTTTCCCTTTTTGATCTGATTTTTCTTGTGCAGTATGATAAATGTAGAAATATGTTTAGAAGAACTGCACATGTTTAACCTATATTAGATTACTTCCTGCCTAGGGAAAGGGGGTGCTGGGAAGGAAAGGAGGGAGAAAATGTTGAACACAGAGTTTTGCAAGGGTGAATGTTGAAAACTATCTTTGCATCTATTTTGAAAAATAAAAAGCTATAATAAAAAAGAAATGATGAGCAGGCTGATTTCAGGAAAGACAAGAACTGATGCTAAATGAAGTGAGCAGAATCAAGAAATCATTGTATACAGTAACATTATATGATGATCAACTGTGATGGACTTGACTCTTTTCCACAATGAGGTGATTCAAAGCAATTCCAATAAACTTGTGATGAAAGTGTCGACATCCAGAGAAAGAACTATGCAGACTGAATGTGAATCAAATTATGGTATTTTCACCTTTTGTTGCTTTGCTTGTTTGTTTGCTTAGTTTTTTTCTTTCCTGTGTTTTTTCCCTTTTGATTTGATTTTTTTTTGTATAGCATGATGAATATGGAAATATGTTTAGAAGAATTGTACGTTTAACCTGTTATTAAACAGGTTGTGTTGTATTGTGTTATGTTGCACTCCTTGTTGCCTTGGGATGGGGGCGAGGGAGAAAAATATGGAACACAACGTTTTGCAAAGGTGAATATTGAAAGATATCTTTGTATGTATTTGGAAAAATAAAATACTATTAAAATTTTAACAATAAAAAATCAAATAAACAAAAGAAAGTATCTCTCTGGTCCCTGTGTCTCATTTTCCTTCTCTTCAAAATTAGGGAGTTAGATTTGATTCCTAAGGTCCTTCCTAGCTTTGATGCCTTAGGATTCCCTCCACTTCCCTCTAGATTCAGGAAGAGCCAGGATGTCTCCAAAGAGCCAGCTTTAAGGAGAAACAGCTGCCAAGTCCATCTTCTTTGATTCTAATTGGGATGAAGATAATGTGTCTCCACTGGGTTGTGCAATATACAGGAAACAAAAGCTTAAAAAAACAAAACAAAACAAAACAAAATAAAATCTCTGGTTTAGGATCTGCCAACCAAACAATGAGGTTCATTCCACGCTAAATTGTCTCTTAAAGCATATTCTAGCAAACAAAGGAGGAAAATATTTCAATTACTGCTTTTCAGATCTGCCTAAAGCTTTATTTTATTGTAAATATGTCAGAGTTTGGCTTTCAATATGAAATCAGTTGCCTCTTGTTATAACTAATTTTTAGAGGCAGTATGGTGTATGGAAAGAATACTGTATTTAAAATTAGAGGTCCTGGATTCAAGTCCCATGTCTGCTAATTACTCTTCAGAAGAGCCTGGCAAAATAATTTGACCTTAGACTTCAGCTTCCTTCTCCTATAAAATATAGCTCCAGATAATTTCTGGGAATTGGCTAGGAGATCCCTGCCTTATCAGTTGCTTTCTCCCCACACTCATTTGATGAAATAATTGGAAAAAAATAAAATATTATTTTAAAAAATAAAAGGCAAACAAGGAAAAAAATATAGTATGAGGTGCAGGTAACAAAGGACCATGCAGTGTCAAGATCTTAAAGAAAGTATAATGAGATTACTTTCTTCTCCTTTTATGAGATAAGACGAAGTTCTTCACTCATTCTTGCCCCCGATGGCTCTTTAAAAAGCCATATCAGTGGAGTCAGAATACATCTCTGAGTGTGAGTTCTGTGAGTGAAGAAGAGAAGCAGATTTGGAAAGTCTCTTGGAAGATCTCTATCCTTGAGAAGGAATCTCTCTTCAAAATGGGCATTTGTCTCCCCTCTCACCAACCCTACCCAAAGATGTTGGCCTTGCAGCAATGTTCTACCTCAAAGGGATCAAACACTACAGAGAGTAAGGCCCTCCAGAAGTCAAAGTTGCCAAGGGACCATAAGACAGAAGTTTTATAAGTCAGGTCTGCCTGCTAGGAGGAGATGAGCTATAGAGATCAAGGGACCTAACTGAGTGACCTACTTGGCAGAGATACTATATTCAACAGAATCAACATGAAGATATAATAAGAAAGAAAAACACATTGGGGTTTTAGAAAGCTGAAGATTGGAATTGTGTCATGTATATACTGCTAATATATTCTTCATGTGTTTTTACTCTTTCCAATGACACGGCACATGTCTGGATCCACAGAGTATCTTAAAACTGGAATTGCTACCTCTCCAGGAGATCCAACCCATGAGAGCAGGATGCTTAGGATATAACTGAAGGGTGCTACACTAGCAAGTTAGAATCTCTCACCATATCCTGCTCTACTGCCTCAATAGAAATATAACTTTTTGGCATTCAAGACTTTCCACTACCTATCAACTTTATTTTCTATGGATCCTTTACAAGAAGCTGTCACTCTCATGAAGATGACATTATTATTTCCCATGATCATTCCTGGGAGGCAGTGGGCTATAGTAGAAAAGACAATAAAAAAATCTAATTCAATATTCCAAGTGAATTTGTGCCACATTATTATCATGAAGTATGTAGGAATAGATATTAAATAAAATCAGTTTTGGAGGGTCAACACTTGTCAAGCACCTATTATATTCGAGGCACTAGGTTAAATGGTAGAGATATCAAGAAAGGCAAAAAACAATTCCTAATCTCATGGAGTTCATAAACTAATGGGGGGCATAACTGTATTACTGTATACAGACAAAATATATACAAAATAAAATGGAGATAATCAATAGGGCAGAGACATTGGAAATAAGGCTAATCAAGAAAGGCTTCACTTAGAAAATGGAATAAGAAGCCTGGAGGTGGAGGTAGTTATCAACCGAAAAATTTATGTTTGATCTTTGAGGTGAAATGGAGCTACTAGATTTCATTGACTACGAGGGTGATACAGTAAGACCTGTCCTATAGAAAGATTAATTTGACAGTTGAAAGGAAAATGGACTAGAGCAGGGAGACTTGAGATAGGGAGGTCAAAAAGTTGACTATTGCAATAGTCTGGGTGTGAGGTGATAAAAGCCTACATCAGAGTGATGTATCAGAGGAGAGAAGAGGATAAACATAAGAGATATTACAGAGATAGAAACAACAGGACTTGATAGCTAATTGGATATGAGAGGGGAGTGAGAATGAAGAGTTAAGAGTGATGTTTAGCTTTCTACCCCTGGTGACTATAGATAATGCTGGTACTGTCTACAGTAAGAGGAAATTAGGGAAAGAGAAGGATTTTGGGAGAAAGATAATGAATTTAGTTTTGGAAATGCTGAGTTTAAGATATTTACAGGCCATCCAGTCCTAGAGGCCCAATAGGTAGTTGGAGATAGGAATAGGGAGGTTAGTGCTGGATGAAGAGATGTAAGCACAAAAATCATAACTGAAACTATGAGATTCTCCCAAGTGAAAAGGGAGAAAAGGGACAAATTTCTCTCACCTATTTTCCTCCTTGCTGGGGAGGACAGACATGGTTTGGATAAAGAGCCTGATCTTAAAGGTCCAAAGAATTTGGTTATCCAAGCAGGCATAACACTTGCTGACTCTTCAATTCTTGTCCATTCAGTTCTTGATTGGTCCTGCCAACTGAGGAAGGCATGAAAGGGATGGAGAAGAGTGGTATGGGGACACTAGAAATCAGACAAGGAGACATGCTCATTATCAGGAATGAGATGCATTACTGAGGACTTTGTTCATGACCTTCTGGAGAATCAGTGTGGACAGAGCCTCAGAATATCTGAAGGGGGCATTTTGTTTCAAGTGACGTCCAAATGCATTCATGTTCCACTAAGAGCTTTAATTCCGTTCTGTTATTTCTGGAGAGCTCTAGATGATTAGTGAAATCAGGGCTGATGTATAATTGTTGAGTGGGTTTTCTATACCCCAGATGCAAGAAATGGCATTTCTAACAATCTGTCATTTGATAATTTGGAATATATCTAATGAATTGTCCAGATATCAGATAATCAACTTCTTTGTCAGCCTTCAATTTTCTCTATTCTGCCTTCTTCCTCCTCTCCTCACCCCAGCAAAGATTCTTGCTTTACTTCTGCACCTGACATTTACTACCTATGTAAACTTGGGCCTGTCACTTCCCCCCTTTAAGCCTCAGTTTCTCAATATGCAAAATGTAAATATTAATTCTAATCCAGCCTTCCTCACAGGATTTTTCTGGGGAAAATGTTTTGTACAATAAGGAGATTCTATAGTAGGAACATTGGGGAGATGTGAGGGATAGGGGAAGTAATTGATGCAAAAAAAAAAAAAAAGCACCAATAAAAACACTTTAAAAACTCACAGAAGAAAATGAAAAGGAGTTCAGGAGGAGACAAAAAGCAGCTCTATAACCACGTAAAATTTACTATATATATTACATATATCATATGTATGTAATATGTACATACCTATATTTTTAAACAAACCATGTGACTAAAGTTCCAAGCTTCATGATGCTTTTTCATGAAGACTTTTTGTTTGTTTATTTTTCTTTGTATATTCAATTGTATGCTGATGTTGTTAGGTTTATTGAGGTCAGGGAGTGTTTTTGTCTTTCTTTATATTAGCATTATGCAATTACCATTAGCAAAATGCCTGAGAAATAGCACATATTTAATAAGTATTGATTGATCAATCTATGAAACCTTTATTTTTTTAAGCAAAGAATACTTAGTATATTTTATTTTGTTAAAATTTTCCCAATTACACATAAATTTTAACATTTATTAAAAACAATTGAGTTCCAAATTCTCTCCCTCCCTGCTGCCACTCTCCACTTTTTGAGAAGGCAAGCAATTTGATATTGATTATACATATTGTGTGTGTGTATGTGTAATTGAAGAACTTCCAGCAGCTTCCTGTGGTAAAGATAAGTGAAGAATTTCAAAGGATGTATCCAACCTAGAATTATGGCATTTATTGCTGTTCAAACCATTGATGTTTAAACAATTAGTTGCCTGATGTGTGGTTCCTCCCGGAACTAGGAGTCTGCTGTTTTTGGTACGAATAACATCCAATAAAAAAGGGGGGAGGGCACCTACCTCTTAATGTTTCTCAAACACATGATGTAATCCTTTGTATCTAAAAGACCCTATAAAGACTGTATACCTTATCCCCTTCTTTAGCCCTTTTACCATGAGCTCTCTTTCCCTCCTCCCGGTGGAACTGCTCATTCTCATGAGAATTAATTAAATAAACAACTTTTCTGCTTATTACTTCAAGAGGTCTCTGAGTAATCGTTTTTGGGTAGGATTTCTATCCCTCACAATATGAAGCCATATAAAACATATTTCCATGTTGGCTATGTTGCAAAAGAAACAACCTCCTCTCCCTGCCATCCCTGAAAAATAATGTACAAAATCAATATGCTTCAATCTGCATTTTCTCAGGAGGTAGATAACGTTTTTCATCATGGGTCCTTTGGAATTGTTTTGTATCACTGTCTTGATCAAAGACTTAGCAGGGGGCAGCTAGGTGGCATAGTGGATAGAGCACTGGCTCTGAAGTCAGAAAGGCCTGAGTTCAAATGTGATCTCAGACACATTAAGTATTAAACTAACTAGCTGTATGGCCCGGGACACGTCACTTAAACCCAATTGCTTCAGAGCAAAAAAATAAAAAAAAAAATAAAAAGACTTATCAGGTCTTTCACAGTTGATCGTTGTTACAATGATTTCCTGGTTTTGCTCACTTCACTGTGTATCAGTCTATATTAAGTTTTTTCAGGTTTTTCTGATACATTCCCCCTCATCATTAGTTATATAGCACAATAATGTTCATCACAATCATATACGCCAAGTTGTTCAACCACCCCAAATGATGAGCATCCCTTCAATTTCTAATTCTTTTCCATCACAAAAGAACTGCCATACATAATTTTATACATATATAATCTTTTCCTTGTTCTTTTATTTCTTTGAGACAAAATTAATATTGATAATGAGGACAAAGAGAATGCATTATTCTCCAGAAGGTTTGGATCAGTTCACAACTCCACAAACAGTGCAATAGTATCCCAACTTTTTCACATTCCTTCCAGAATTTGTCACTTTCCTTTTTCATCATATTAACCAATTTGGCAGGTATGAAGAGATATCTTAAACCTTTTTTTTTAAAAAAATAAATTTTAATAAAACTAGTGTTTATGTAGTGCTCATGTAGAGCATTTATATAGCTACTTATGTAGCTTATGTAGTGCTATTTTTATGGACTATGATCAGTGCTATATGTTTTACAAATATTATCTCACTTGCATGAACTGATGCTGAGTGAAATGAGCAGGTCAGGAGATTATCAACAACAATACTATATGATGATCAATTTTGATGGACATGGCCCTCTTCAACAATGTGATGAACCAAATCAGTTCCAATAGAGCAGTAATGAATTGAACCAGCTACACCCAGGGAAAGAACTCTGGGAGATGACTATGAACCATTACATAGAATTCCCAATCCCTCTATTCTTGTCCACCTGCATTTTTGATTTCCTTCACAGGTTAATTGTACACTATTTCAAAGTCTAATTCTTTTTGTACAACAAAATAACTGTATGGATGTGTATAAATATATTGTATTTAACTTATATTTTAACATATTTAACATGTATTGGTCTACCTGCCATTTTGGGGAAGGAGTGGGGGGAAGGAGGGGAAAAATTGAAACAAAAGGTTTTGCAATTATCAATGCTGAAAAATTACCCATGCATATATCTTGTAAATAAAAAGCTATAATAAAAAATACTGCCAAAAAATCCCCAAATATTATCTCATTTAATCCTTACAACAACCCTGGGAAATAGGTACTATTTTTATCCCCATTTTACAGTTGAAAAAAAATGAAGCAGGCAGAAAGAGATTAAGTGATTTGGTAACAAGATAACAATGATTTCTCTTTCCCATTTATCTTTTTATGGTTCTTATATTTGAAAGTCAAATTTTCTATCCGGTTCTGGTCTTTTCATCAAGAATAGTTGAAAGTGCTTTATTTCATTGAATATCCATTTATCCTCCTTTAAAGACTATATTCAGTTTTGCTGGGAAGTTCATTCTTGGTTGTCTTTTGTCCTTCAGAATATCTCTTTTGTCCTTCAGAATATCATATTCTAAGCCTTTTAATCCTTTAATGTAGAAGCTGCTAAATCTTGTGTTATCCTGACTGTGACTTCAAGATATTTAAATTATTTTTTTCTGGTTGTTCGAATATTTTTTCCTTGACCTGAGAGCTCTGGAATTTGGCCATAATATCTCTAGGAATTTTCATTTGGGGATCTCTTTAAGAAAGCGATCAATGGATTCTTTCCATTTCAATTTTACCCTCTGGTTCTAGAATATCAGGGCAGATTTCCTTGATAATATCCTGAAAGGTAATGTCAAGGCTCTTTTGTTGATCATGGCTTTTAGGTTGTACAATTTTTCAATGCTCTCTCCTGGATCTATCTTTCACATCAATTGTTTTTCTAATGAGATATTTTACATTGTCTTCTTTTTTTCATTCTTTTACTTTTGTTTGATTGTTGTTTTTTGGTTTTTCATCAAGTCATTAGTTTCCATTTGTTCAATTTTAATTTTTAAGGAATTATTTTCTTCAGTAAGCTTTTGTACCTCCTTTTCCATTTATCCATTCTACTTTTTCTTTTTTCATTTAATAGCCTTTTATTTACAGGTTATATGCATGGGTAACTTTACAGCATTAACAATTGCCAAACCTCTTGTTCCAATTTTTCACCTCTTACCCCACCCCCCAGATGGCAGGATGACCAGTAGATGTTAAATATATTAAAATATAAATTAGATACACAATAAGTATACATGACCAAACCGTTATTTTGCTGTACAAAAATAATCAGACTCTGAAATATTGTACAATTAGCTTGTGAAGGAAATCAAAAATGCAGGTGGGCATAAATGTAGGGAATGGGAATTCAATATAATGGTTTTTAGTCATCACCCAGAGTTCTTTCTCTGGGCGTAGCTGGTTCAGTTCATTACTGCTCCATTGGAAAGGATTTGGTTGATCTCATTGCTGAGGATGGCCAGGTCCATCAGAACTGGTCATCATATAGTATTGTTGTTGAAGTATAGAATGATCTCCTGGTCCTGCTCATTTCACTCAACATCAGTTCGTGTAAGTCTCTCCAGGCCTTTCTGAAATTATCCTGTTGGTCATTTCTTACAGAACAATAATATTCCATAATATTCATATACCACAATTCATTCAGCCATTCTCCAACTGATGGGCATCCATTCAATTTCCAGTTTCTAGCCACTACAAAAAGGGCTATCACAAACATTCGTGCACATACAGGTCCCTTTCCCTTCTTTATAATCTCTTTGGGATATAAGCCCAGTAGTAACACTGCTGGATCAAAGAGTATGCACAGTTTGATAACTTTTTGAGCATAGTTCCAAACTACTCTCCAGAATGGTTGGATTCGTTCACAACTGCACCAACAATGCATCAATGTCCCAGTTTTCCCGCATCCCCTCCAACAATCATCATTATTTTTTCCTGTCATCTTAGCCAATCTGACAGGTATGTAGTGGTATCTTAGAGTTGTCTTAATTTGCATTTCTCTGATTAATAATGACTTGGAGCATCTTTTCATATGACTAGAAATAGTTTCAATTTCTTCATCTGAGAATTGTCTGTTCATATCCTTTGACCATTTTTCAATTTATCCATTCTACTTTTAAAGGAGTTGTTTTTATCAGTTGGCTTTTCCCCCCAATTTGACCATTCTGCTTTTTAAGGAGATCTTTTTCTTCAGTGAATTTTGTGCTTCTTTTTCCAATTGTTCAATTTTGCTTTTTAAGGTATTCTCAGCAAAAATCAAAAGGAAAAATATTCTAGCATGAAAGACAGCGCATGCAAAAGTACAAAGCCAGAGGATAGAGTGTCCAGTTCAGAGAAAAAGAAAGTACAATGATTTGATGGAAGTATCACACATGAAATGAAAGTGCAGTGATCCTAGAGAGGTAGATTGGAATGAAGTTATCAAAGCATTTTAATCCCAAGCTAAGAAATTTGCATTTTAACCAAGGGAAAATAAGGAACCATTGAAAATTGATGATAAGAAGAGTGACATGGTCAGACTTTTGTTTTAGGAAGATTATTCTGGCATCTGTGTAGAGAATGGATTACAGACAGAAAAAAGGGGAAGCCAGGATATTATTAAAATTAGAATTAGAATTAGAAGCATGTTGTAGTACTAGGTGAAGAGTAGTAAAGTTCTAATCTATGGTGGCAGCTGTGGGTCAAGAGAAAAGGATAGATACAGATGGATAGGATTAGATAGTGGGAAAAGACAAAAGGAATTCCATTTTAGCCATATTAAAATGAGGATGCTTACAGGGCAGTCAGAGGGCACCATCCATCATGCAGTTGTGTTGTGGGATTGAAGCTCAAATTGTTAATTTTTAAAAATCACATTAAACAAGAATTTGTGGATCCTACAAAAAAAGGCACTCTTCTCTTCATTGGTTTTTTGCACCTCCTTTGCCATTTGGTCTAGTCTGTTTTGGAAGGTTTTATTTTCTTCAGTATTTTTTGGTGCCTGCTTTACCAAGCTGTTGATTCATGATTTTCTTGCAACACTCTCATTTCTCTTCCCAATTTTTCTTCTTTCTTACTCAATTTTCAAAATCATTTTTTAACTCTTCCATGGTCTGAGAACAATTCATATTTTTCTTGGAAGCTTTAATTGTTGGAGCTTTGACTTTGTTTTCTTCCATGTATGTTTTGATTTTTCTTGTTCCCATAGTAACTTTCTATGGTCAGAATATTTTTCTATTGTTTGCTCATCTCCCCAGTCTAGTACTTGACTTTTAATTCCTTATTAGAGTAGGACTGTACTTCCAGCATGGAGGATGCAGTATCTCAAGGTTCTGGGGTTTTGTGCAGCTATTTTCAGAGATACTTCTAGGGACCTGTAAGTTTTCAGTTTTTCCAAGGTGGTATGGTTTAAGGAGAGGTGCAACTCATTATTTCTTATAGCACATTAATATTCCATCAAAACTGTATACTGCATGTTCATGTTTATAATCATATACCACATGTTCACATTCATCTTCACAATCATATACGACATTGTTCAAGTGTTCCTCAATTGATGGGCAATTTCCAGTTCCTTGCACCATAAAGTGAGCTGCTATAAATTGTAGAGGGCCAGTATTGGGTGGGTCCATGAACAGAAGGAATCCAGTCTAGGTGTTGCTTGGGACCTGCTCTCTGCACAAGGTTCAGCTTGAGACATCAGCTTACCATCTCCTTAACAATGAATGAAAGACATAACTCTAGATAAATTTAGGATAATGTTGATGGAGAATGCATGTGACAGGAATAAGGCATCACAACTATACTATTTACAACTCTGTTTTGACAAATACCTTGCCTTTGATAATTTCTTAAATTGACATATCTTGTTACCGCTAATTAAGGTAGAATTGAAATGTCAAAGTATGGTCTATACATTAACCCTGGTAAGCAAATAGCATCACCTGGAGGTAGCTGGTGTTAATGTAATATTAGCTTAAAGAGTATATGAACCCTGGTGCTCAGATTAATACGTGGAGATTACAAAGCATATCTTCTGCCCAGCCTCAGAAATTCATTCACACTCTTGGTATCACTAGAGCTAGACTCCAACAATAAATGTTTTAGAACATTTGGTTCTTCTGATGCTGAGCGAAATGAGCAGAACCAGGAAATCATTATATACCTCAACAACGATACTGTATGAGGATGTATTCTGATGGAAGTGGATTTCTTCAACAAAGACAAGATCTAACTCAGTTTCAATTGATCAAGGATGGACAGAAGCAGCTACACCCAAAGAAAGAACACTAGGTAATGAATATAAACTGTTTGCATTTTTGTTTTTCTTCCCGGGTTATTTATACCTTCTAAATCCAATTCTCCCTGAGCAATAAGAAAACTGTTCAGTTCTGCACACATATGTTGTATCCAAGATCTACTGTAATCTATTTAACATGTATAGTACCGCTTGCCATCTTTGGGGAGAGGGTGGAGGGAGGGAGGGAGGGGAAAAATCGGAACAGAAGTGAATGCAAGGGATAATGTTGTAAAAAATTACCCTGGCATGGTTCTGTCAATAAAAAGTTATTTAATTTAAAAAAAAAAAAGAACATTTGGTTCTTCTTCTTTTTCTCTAATCTTCTTGGGAAACAGATTTAGAAGTGGTATTTCTGAGACAAAGAGTAGAAGCAGTTGAAAATTATTTGGATATAATTCCAGATTGCTCTTCAAAATAGTTGGATCAGATCAATTTCACCAACAGTGAATTAATTAGTGTCCCAATTTTTCCGTATCCCCTTCAACATTTTTTGATTTCCCCTTCATTTTAGCCACTTTGATAGGGGTAAGTGATATCTTAATGTTGCTTTAATCTGAATTTCTAATCAATAATGATTCAGAGCATTTTTATATGACTATAAATTGTTTGATTTCTTTATCAGAAAACTGTCTATTCATATCCTTTGACTATTTCTCAAATGGGAAATGACTTTTTTTTGTAGATTAAACAAAGTTCTCTATATATTGAGATATGAAAACTGCCTATAAAATTTCCTCTCTCCCAATTTTCTGCTTTATAAATATCTCTTTAAAATATAAATCTTAAAAGTATGTTTGTGAAAAAATATTTATTTTTCTCCTTTTTGGCTATTGTAATTATAATTCCTCTGTATCGGTTTTCCATCTTTTCTCTAATTTAGTTAGAAACTCTGTAAGTTTTAGAAAAAATCTCTGTCCATAACTAAGAGTTAATTAAGAACTCTGGGTTTATGCTAAGCATATGATAAACTGGTTTTAAAATGTCTCTGTAATTGATAAGTAGGACTGCCAACAATTCCTATCATTGGCCATTTCCTTAACACCTAATTTAACTAATTGCTGCCATCTCATTGCTAAATGAAGATGTTTTTCTGTTACTATACCTACCCCCACTAAATTTCAGTATAGTAGAATGAAATCATCTTCCCCTAGTTACAGCTCTGGTCCTAGAAGCACAGAAGACAATCTTTTTCTACTTCACAATTCTTTTTTTATGTCTAGCCCTATAGGCTAATGACAAGTATAATGGGGTGGGCCTGTCACATGTGCAGACCACCTCTGGTGTGGGCCTCACCCCAGGTGGAAGCGCCTGTGGGATTTGTCTTTGGAAGAGGCCTGATGATGTACAATGAAAGTGACTTAGAGAGACTTGAGCATGAATAGACATTATATACGTAACTGGTTCCAGTCTTCTAACCACTTGACTAGCAAAGGCCTTTTTGATTGACTGTCTAACTAGCTCTAGAAGTATCTTCAAAGGCACTAACAATGAGAAAGCCTCTCTGCTGTTTGGCATACACTTTGGTTGGACTCTTTTGCTGACAGTGTGTGGTAAGAGACAATGTTGGGAGGGAGAATCTCTCCCAACTGATGCCAACATATGGCCTGTGAATACAGCTGAGTTGTTTGCTTGTCTCAGTGTTTGTTCCTTTATTTTTGGTATTGTTAAGTCATTTCAGTCGTATCCAACTCTCTGTGACTTGTGTGGTGTCCCAACCATGTGGGATTCTGTCAAAGATCTAGAGTGGTTTGCTATTTCCTTCTCCAGCTCATCTTACAGAAGAGGAAACTGAGGCAAACTGAACTAAGTGACTTATCCAGGTTCATACAGCTGATAGCTGTCTGAGGCTGAATTTGAACCCATGTCTTCTTGGTTCCAGGACCAAGTTCCACTCACTGTGCAATTTAGCTACCTTCTTTTGCTTTAGGGAAAGAGATGAGATAGACTTGTGACATCCAGAGAGAGAACTATGGAGACTGAATGTGGATCACAATAGTATTTTCACCTTTGTTGTTGTTGATTGCTTGCTTGTTTTTTTCTTCTTTCTTGTGTTTTTTCTCCCTTTGATCTGATTTTTCTTGCACAGAATGCTGAATATAGAAATATGTTTAATCTATCTTGGATTGCTTGCTGACTTGGAGAGGGGGAAGAGGGAAGAGAGGGAGAAAAATGTGGAACACAAAGTTTTGCAAAGGTGAATGTTGGAAACTCCTTTGCATGGAAAAATAAAATACTATTTAAAAAAAGATTAGAGACAACAGTCTTTTGAGTATATTTAGAATCTATAGATGTTCTATATCCCGAAGTCTCTCTGAGTTTTGCAGCCAGCACCTGTGACATCACTGATCTTTTTCAAAAATGAAGAACCAATAATAATATGTTTGCATAGTTAATGTCAGTATTCTGGGCACTCTCTCTCAGAGCCAAGCCAGCCACATCTCCCCCTCAGAACTCAAGGATTCCTTGAAGGAATTGGGGTGTTTATTCTCTAATACCATCAATTTCAGCTCCACCTGATTATATTCTCCTTACTGTGATTACTCTAGTTCCATCAACCATTAAATATGATATTTTCTTTAAAGATAACCAAGGACAAGTATACAAACATTTCCCTTTAACAATTTGGAAGCTTATTTTTTCCTTCTCTTTTCTTCTTCTTGATTTCCAGAGGGACTGAGTTTAAACTTATCGCAGGTCTTCCATAGTATTGGTCTTACCAAGTTTACATCTATATAAGCATGATGACTCCCTACCTCAGTTATCAGTGGCCTGGATCTCAAAAGTCACTTCTAGGGCACCTATGTTCTGTGCTGCCTATAAAATTTCCTCTCTCCCAATTTTCTGCTTTATTAACATGGCGATGGCTTGGGATACAGTAGAGGACTTTGGCATCTTTGATATTTGACCAAACTCCAAGCATTCCATAGGCTGCTTCAGCTGCCTTCATGGCTATTGGAATATATTGTTCTTATCCATCTATTCCTCTGGGGAAAGTCTTCACATTATCTATACAAACATGGAAGAAACAGAAGAAATATTACCCTCACAATCGTAGAAGAGATGACCTAATTTTATTGTGGGCCACAAAAGAAAAGTAAATGACAAAATCAGTAATAGAATCGAAGTTTCTTGATTTACAAACTATCACTTCCTTTATGGTACCATGTAAAGTGACAGAATTCTAGGGGATCCTTAAAAGGCGATTTAAAGAGATAGTGGGGCCTCTCAGATTGGCTAAGATGACAAGAAAAAATAATGATAAATGTTGGAGGGGATGTAGGAAAACTGGGACAATAATACATTGTTGGTGGAGTTGTGATATGATCCAATCATTCTGGAGAGCAATTTGGAATGATGCTCAAAGGGTTATCAAATTATGCATACCCTTTGATTCAGCAGTGTTACTACTGGATCTGTATCCCAAAGAGATCATAAAAAAGGGAAAAGGACCCACATGTGCAAGAATGTTTGTAGCAGCTCTTTTTGAAGTGGCAAGAAACTAGAAACTGAGAGGATGCCTGAGTGGATGCCCATCAATTGGGAAATGGCTGAATAAATTATGGTATGTTAAATGCTATGAAATTTTATTTTTCTATAGGAAATGATCAGCAGGCTAATTTCAGAAAGGCCTGGAGAGACTTGCATAAACTGATGCTAAGTGAAGTGAGTATAACCAAGAGAACATTGTACACGGTGATGATCAATTCTTATGCACGTGGCTCTCTTCAACAATGAGAGGATTCAGGCCAATTCCAATGGACTTGTGATGGAGTGAGCCATCTGCATCCAAAGAATGGAAGATGGAGACTGAATATGGATCACAACACAGTATTTTCACCTCTTTGTTGTTGTTTGTTTGCTTTTTGTTTTCTTATTTTTTTTCCTTTTTGATTTAATTTTTCTTGTGCAGCATAATAAATGTGGAAATATATGTAGAAGAATTGCACGTATTTAACACGTATTAGATTACTTCCTTTCTAGAGAGGAGATGGAGGGAAGGGAAGGAGAATTTGGAACATAAGGATTTTGCAAGGGTGAATGTTGAAAAAAAATGTATTTTGAAAATAAAAAGCTATTATTTAAAAAAAACAAAGAGACAGTGAGGAAGAGGAGAGTGCAGAGGAACACAACTGAGCAAGAATATGGGTGATGTCAATGATTGAATTTATAAATGTCATCTTTGGTTGAATCTTGTTCATATGAGTCTAGTCTCATGCAATGGGACTCTAGGAGTGATACAACACTCTGGAAGGAATAATATAAAAGACAAAAATCAATTTACAGTGGGTTCCCTAAACCCTCTAAACTAATCTTATCCATCTGCCTCCTTTTGTTAATATTGAAAATTCCCATATTCAAAGTTATTTCCTACATGTTAGGTTGATGATCCTTCAAAATTCCAGAGGAATTTCAGTTCACATTTTGCCTTTCTATACTAGCAGTCTTGTCCCCATTTCCTATTTGCTTTGAAACATGATTCCTTAGGAAAGGAGTGTTCTTGCATTCTTGAAAAGTCATCTGCCAAAGAAATGATATTCTCCAGTGTGGGAAACTTGGCAAAGGGTCTACTATTGATGAAAAAGAGAAAGAACAATTTCTTATTTTGAATTCCCTACTGGGTGGTAATCAAAATGTAATTGAGGCATATGGGATATATGTTTCTGTTGATGCTGAAACTAAGATAACTAAGACAAGAAATTAAGACAATGAGGACCATGGAGGCATGGAGGTTATAGTATTGTTCTTAATCCTATCTCTTTAACTGAGATCTTTAACTATTTCTTTAACCATCTTTAATTGAGTTCCACACTTTCTATAATTCCCCCCCCCCCTTTCCTGTATAAAATCTCTCTCCCAATCTACTAGCTTCTTTCCAAATGAATGAAGTGAATTGTGAAAGCTATCTCACAAGATGGAGACAGTGTTCTAAGAATTGAGTGAAGGTGGAAGGTCAGCTATGCTCCAGGCCCAAGTCTCTTTCTCCAGAGATCATGGGTGTTTGCAAAGAATGGGATTTTATAGCCCTTTTCTTTGTGAGATTAAGTTAGAGCCACCTTGGCATTAAAACTCCCATATAAATTAATTTAGTAATCCTAAAGATGTGGTTGGTTAGAAGTTTTTCCTCATTTATGAGATTATTTGTCCTGCTTAATCAGAGCAAAGGTCCAGCCTATAGGGAGTGTTAGCCCAGACCAGGATATAATCCTGGTCTCTTAAATGTGCCCCACCTCTCCTGGTCTGACTGCTCGTTGGGAGAAAGATGCCCTTTCTCTCGAGATTGTAATAAAATTCCTTTCTGCTTTTACTTTGAGAAATCTTTGATTTATTTGAGCCGGTGGTCTTTGTCCCACATACTACCATCTACAGACATGCCCACCTTTCCCACATCTTTGAAGACAACAATAAATCTTCTCATTAAACTTTCCCATTCTTCCAAGTTCTCATTCTGTATTTCCCTTCTCTTTTCTTAGCAAACCTCCTAAGAAAAGCTAGCAACACTCAATGACCACACTTTCACTTCACTAACTTCTTCCTCAGCCTTTCATGATCTGGCTTCCAAGTTCCTCACTCAATTGAAATTGCTTTCTCTAAAGTTATCAGTGATCTTGTAATTATGAAGTTGTGATGAGATTCTGAGTAGCTAGATGGGCATGACAGAGAGAGCCTGAATTACAATATACAAATGTTAGCACTGATAGGATTATAAGTAACCTTTTTGATTTTGATGAGGCTTTTTGTTCTTTACCTTTATTACAGTCCTACTCCAAGGGGGGAGATCTCTGGTAGAATTCTTAGCTGAATTCATAATTCCACAAGGTACTGTATCCAATCAGAAATCCAATTATGACACCAAACCCCCTATAAAACACCTCCTCTAATATAATTACCGGCTAATTCTTTTTAGAATGCTAAATTCTTTTTAGGTTTAGCCCACCACTCAATGGTATAATCCCACTTCCCTGCTAACTCCTTTTTGTGGTTAGTCCATTTACTAAGTATCACAATAGCTACCTTCCTTTGGAATTTAGCCTGCCAGTTAATGGTATAATCCTACCTCATGGTATCTTTCACCTTATTAGCATTTTTCTCTTGGTTAATTGTGAGTTCTGCTAGGGAATCTCTTTTCCTTGCTAAAAAGTCTTATGGATTTAGTTCGCAGCAGCATAATAAAATCTTTGCTCCTTGATTTGGAGGATGTCTAAGCCTACAAATTCTTTTGAGACAACCTACCACATCAACCCATAACCCCAATGTACTTTGGGGGTATCATTCTATATCCCATTATTTTGGTTGGCAACCTCATCATTTTGTTGATTTAGTACAAGGAAAGTCTGACTATACCCCATAACCTCAACAATTAGATACACTTTTCTCTATCCATATTCTTCTTGATCTCTCTGAAGCCTTTAACACTTTTGTTTCCTTCAGGGTTTTCACAAGATTGTTCTTTCTTATTTTTCCTTCTGTCTCCTTTGCAGAATCATCATCTATATCATGTCCCATAATTATGGTCATTCTTCAATATTCTATCTTGCTGCTGTGTGGGACAGTGACCCTTACCCAAATTAAAATAAGAGACTCTTGAGGTTAAAAAAAAGCAAGAAAAGTATGATCTTACAAGAAAGGGCAACTCCCAACAGCCAAGGTGTCAGTAGAGGAGTGCAAAACACAAATTGCAAAACACAATTTTAAATAGACCCTGAACAAGAAGTCAGCCCTCTCTCACTGTGTGGGGGAGTCCAGACTTACACTCTAAACACAGAAATCTATCCCAGAAACAAAAGAATAAATAAACTCTTAATTCAAATTTCCTGAGAGAACTGCTATACAACTAGATTTTCTTGGATGAGAGATTTCTGTTACCTAAATTCCTAAAGCCATCATTGCCTTTAAAAAAAAGTACTTGAATGCTAATTAAGAGATGGGGGGAAACAGGAGGGAAAATGTTCATCCCAGACAATGGAACACCTGCATCTTTTTAGCTATGTGATTCAACTTGTTATTGCAAAGTCTCAAGTCATGGTTAAACACCACATTCCCACAGAGGTCTTCATTCAGTTTATCTCATTCACTGCTGACTTCTTCAGCTGACATGGGTTTAACTACCATCTCTCTGCAAATGAACCATGACACTTCCTGAGCTCTAACCCCTATCACCAAATTCCTATAGTACATTTCAAATTGTATGTCTTATAGTTATCTCAAATGCAACATTTCTAAAACAGACATATCCTCCTCCAATAGACCCTCTTTTCACTCACTTTCCTACTTCTTTCCTTCCAGATATTCAGCTTTGTATCTTTGGTGTCATCCTTTGTCTCACCTCATAAATCAAATCAATGGCCAAATTTTGTCATTTCTATCTCGACAACACCTCTTTCATCTCTTCCTCTTCTGTTTAAACAAGGATCACATTAGATCAGGCTCTTACCATCTCTTGGTATTTTTTTCTAAAACATTCCATATTATTACCCTGTTTAATGCCAATGACCTCCTATTATCTCTGAGATCAAATATAAACTTCTCTGTTGGAAACTTACAGCCCTATACAATCTGTTCCTACTATATATTATTTTCCTTCATGCCCACTGCAGTGCAATCATTTTGGTCTTCTTCTAGTTCCTTGTATACTTACATAGTCTCTGTATCTCCTGTCTCCACACCTTTTCACAGGCTGTCCTCTGAGCCTAGAATTGATTGCCTCCTCCTTTGAATCTTTAGTTTCCCTCAGGGTTTGACTGAAGAGCCAGGTTCTTTATGAAACCTTTCCTGATCACCCTTCTCCAGGTGTTACTGCCTTCCCCTGAAATTTATCTTCTATTTATTTTGTATTTCATGTGTACATACATACACATGATCTCCCAGATAGATTCTAATCTTGAGGGTAGAGACTATTTTTTTAAATTTTTATTTTTTTATTTATTTAATAGCCTTTTATTTACAGGATATATGCATGGGTAACTTTACAGCATTGACAATTGCCAAACCTCTTGTTCCAATTTTTCACCTCTTACCCCCCACCCCCTCCCCCAGATGGCAGGATGACCAGTAGATGTTAAGTACATTAAAATATAAATTAGATACACAATAAGTATACATGACCAAAACGTTATTTTACTGTACAAAAAGAATCAGACTCTGAAATATTGTACAATGAGCTTGTGAAGGAAATCAAAAATGCAGGTGAGCATAAATATAGGGATTGGGAATTCAATGTAATGGTTTTTAGTTATCTCCCAGAGTTCTTTCTCTGGGCGTAGCTAGTTCAGTTCATTACTGCTCCATTGGAAAGGATTTGGTTGATCTTGTTGCTGAGGATGGCCAGGTCCATCAGAACTGGTCATCATATTGTATTGTTGTTGCAGTATATAATGATGTCCTGGTCCTGCTCATTTCACTCAGCATCAGTTCGTGTAAGTCTCTCCAGGCCTTTCTGAAATCATCCTGTTGGTCATTTCTTACAGAACAGTAATATTCCATAATATTCATATATTATTCATATCAATTTATTCAGCCATTCTCCCACTGATGGACATCCATTCAGTTTCCAGTTTCTAGCCACTACAAAAAGGGCTGCCACAAACATTCGTGCACATACAGGTCCCTTTCCCTTCTTTATAATCTCTTTGGGATATAAGCCCAGTAGTAACACTGCTGGATCAAAGGGTATGCACATTTGATAACTTTTTGAGCATAGTTCTAGACTACTCTCCAGAATGGTTGGATTCGTTCACAACTCCACCAACAATGCATCAATGTCCCAGTTTTCCCGCATCCCCTCCAACAATCATCATTATTTTTTCCTGTCATCTTAGCCAATCTGACAGGTGTGTAGTGGTATCTTAGAGTTGTCTTAATTTGCATTTCTCTGATTAATAATGACGTGGAGCATCTTTTCATGTGACTAGAAATAGTTTTAATTTGTTCATCTGAGAATTGTTCATATCCTTTGACCATTTTTCAATTGGAGAATGGCTTGATTTTTTATAAATTAGAGTTAATTCTCTATATATTTTGGAAATGAGGCCTTTATCAGAACCTTTGACTGTAAAAATATTTTCCCAGTTTATTGCTTCCCTTCTAATCTTGTCTGCATTAGTTTTGTTTGTACAAAAACTTTTCAGTTTGGTATAATCGAAATTTTCTATTTTATGATCAGTAATGATCTCTAGTTCTTCTTTGGTCATAAAGACCTTCCCCTTCCACAGGTCTGAGAGGTAAACTATCCTGTGTTTCTCTAATTTATTAATAATTTCATTCTTTATGCCTATCATGAACCCATTTTGACCTTATCTTGGTGTACGGTGTTAAGTGTGGATCAATGCCTAGTTTCTGCCATATTAGTTTCCAATTTTCCCAGCAATTTTTATCAAACAGTAAGTTCTTATCCCAAAAGCTTGGGTCTTTGGGTTTGTCAAAGACTAGGTTGCTATATTTGTTAACTGTTTTATCCCTTCAACCTAACCTATTCCACTGATCAACTAATCTATTCCTTAGCCAATACCAAATGGTTTTGGTAACTGCTGCTCTATAATATAATTTTAGATCTGGTACAGCTAAGCCACCTTCATTTGATTTTTTTTTCATTAATTCCCTTGAAATTCTTGACCTTTTGTTTTTCCATATGAATTTTGTTGTTATTTTTTCTAGGTCATTAAAATAGTTTTTTGGGAGTCTGATTGGTATAGCACTAAATAAATAGATTAGTTTAGGTAACATTGTCATCTTTATTATATTCGCTCGCCCTATCCAAGAGCATTTAATATTTTTCCAATTGGTTAGATCAGACTTAATTTGTGTGAAAAGTGGTCTGTAATTTTGCTCATAAAGTTTCTGATTTTCCCTTGGCAGATAGATTCCTAAATATTTTATATTATCAGTAGTTACTTTAAATGGAATTTCTCTTTGTAACTCTGACTGTTGGATTTTGTTAGTGATATATAAGAATGCTGATGACTTATGTGGGTTTATTTTATAACCAGCAACTTTGCTAAAGTTGTGGATTATTTCTAATAACTTTTTAGTAGAATCTCTGGGGTTCTCTAAGTATACCATCATGTCATCGGCAAAGAGTGATAATTTGGTTTCCTCATTGCCTATTCTTATTCCTTTAATCTCTTTCTCAGCTCTTATTGCCAAAGCTAGCGTTTCTAATACAATATTAAATAGTAACGGTGAAAGTGGGCAACCTTGTTTCACTCCAGAGGGTAGAGACTATTTTGCTAAATTCTTTTGTCTTGGACTTTTCATTGCCTTGTACAACAACTGACACATAATTGGCTCTAGGTGACAATTAGATTAATTCTTCACTCTCCTATAACCATCAGCCTGATTCAAGTCCCATCACTTAAGTACATCCTTTTCCCTTACTTCCCCTTCCCCTCCCACCCCAAGCAATTGGAGTTAAGTGACTTGCCCAGCATCACATAGCTAGAAAGTGTTAAGTGACTAAAGTTGGATTTGAACTTGGGTTCCTGACTTCAAGGTCAGTGTTACATCCACAGCACCATCCAGTTGCTCCCACTTAACTATTTCAACAGCCTTCTGATTACTTTCCCAGTCTCAGATCTCTCCCCCTCTAATAAATCTTCAACATAACTATCTAAATGAAGGGAGCAAAAAGAGGAATTTGTTTTACTATTTTATTAAGTGTACACACACATATATATACACATTTATCCATACATATCCACACATATGGACAAATAGCGATACTACATATAATGCATACATATACACAATAGAGATGCCTGTGTAAACGTATAATACATGTATGTGTATGTGCACATATACACAGAAACTGTACTGCACATTCATATATGTACACATGCATATATCTATATATCATATATACATATACATGCATATATACACATAGACATCCCGTATATGTGTATATATATATACATACATTTTAATAAAAACAAAGAATATCCACTGTATCCTAGATTTATTAATATTGTCTGTGCAGAAGGTTTTTGGTTCCAAGTAATCAAAGCTATCTGGCTTTTATAATTGTCTCTATCCTTTGTTTGATTAAAAATACATCTCTTATCCATGATTGTGAGAGACACATGATCTGTTTCTTTTCCAATTTTTTAAATAATATGATCTTTTATATTAAGGTCATGATTCCACACAGAATATATTGTGGAGTTTGGTAGAAGATCATGGTTTAATACTAATTTCTGCCAGACTGTTTTCTAGTTTTCCCAATACTTTTATTCACTAGGGAGTTTTCACTTCTAGTCCTTATTTCACCTCTTTTTCAGTGACCAGGAGAGCTAGAAAGGAGAATTTTACTTGACATAGGAGATGGAAGTCAAAATGAAGGTTGTGAAAGAACCTTCACAAGGAAGTAGGTTGTGAAAAGACTTTAAAGGTCTAAAATATGTGTGAACTCTTTCAAGTTTAAGTAAATAATGAGAATGCATGCATATAATTACTAGTCTATAAAATATTAATGAAGAGGATGCTTTTCAATAGCTTACTTCTCTGTCCCATTATCAAAGGTAGAAATTATACTGGAGGTATAAAGATATGTCCCAAGCTTTCAAATAAGAACCCAATAGGGAGATAGGATATATGTGTATTTGTGGAGAAAAATCATAATGTGAATGTTATTTTTTAAAGTTATTTTTCTCCCTATGACATAGTCTGAACATTAATAGGAAAGGACAATAAATCTCTGCATTGTCCAACCCAAAAATACATGTCAATCTGCACCCTAGTCCATCCCCTCCATCAGGGGAACCAAATTAATCCACAGATCAATCAAATCTGACTGTATATTCCATGTTCCATGACCATAGTCTCTTAATTCTGCAGAGAATGGAAGGAGGTGTATTTTTTCATCTCTTCTCTGAAGCTAAGCTTGGTCATTGTAATGCATAGTATCAGTTTTAAATTTTTTTTTTTTTGGTACCTTCCATTTACATTGTTGTAATCATCATATACAATGTTTCCTTGTTTCTGATTATTTCATATTACTTTATTTGCTTTCTTGAACTTTAAGGTGGCTTTCAACTTTAAAGCAATGATTCTATAATCAGCTTAAATGTCTTCTTATTTTTCTCTGACTCCTTCATATTCATCATTTCTTACTGGGCTGTTGGTGTTTTTTCTTCTTTAAAATAATAATAATAGTTCTCTCTGGGCGAAAGCAGGTTTCTTGGGGAGGTTTTCTGGAGGCAGCCTTAGTTTCAGTTGCAAGTAAATAATTACTCCAAAATCGCAGCCTGCTGATAAAAGTTCAGATCTTTTATTGTGTCCTTCAATATAGCCCAGTTAGCTCAGGCCTATCTCTCTGCTTGGTTCCAGGACTCTTGCAGCTTTGTCCTTTGCTCCTGCCTCTGCTTTCTTCAGCCTCCAGCCAGCACCAAGGTGAAAGTTGTAATGAATCTCTCTTGCCTCGAAGATAGGGCTTGTGGGCTTCCTCCCAGAGTGCTCCTCTCCGACCCCAGTCAATGTTCCGGAGAAATTCTCTCCAGTGGCTCACTGGAGCTGTATTTATGCTACTTCTCCGAGAGTGGGATTGTGGGATATCTCCCACCATGCTCTCTGGCTCTAAGAGCTTCAAGGGAGGTGTGAATTCAGATATCTCTTTCTAAACCCTGAAATCTCCCAAACATGTGAACTCCAATGAGTACTTAAATATTTCTTGCTTCTATGAGCTCTCTAAAGGTGTGAACCCAAGCACCGTTTCTATCAATTGTACTTAGTACCTTGTTTCAAGTTCCAGCCCAAAATATCTCCTTCCAAGATCAAATCAATCATTGAACCATGCCAAATTAGATAATTATTGTGTCTATCAACTCTAATGGCTTAACAGTTTGTAAAGATTCCAATACTGGGCAATAATAATTCATTACATTCATGTACCACATTTCACTTAGTAATTCCTTAGCCAATGGATTTCTGCTTTGTTACCATTTTCTTTGCTGTCATAAAAAATGCTGCTATGCAGATTTTTGTGCCTATAGAATATTGCTTTCTGTTATCTCTGGCATCTTTTTATCATGTTCTTGCTCTCTGGCTTCCACATCCTACCCAAACACTCTAACTTCTCCTCACCCCTCAGCCCATGGCATTCTTCATAACTAGCCTGACCTAAACCTACCTCAGCACAATCCCCTAGGAATCTTCACACCATAATGCTCATGGATACCCCTTCCTGTTCCCCTCTTTTTTTTTTTTTTTTTAAACTCTAGCCCTGAAAACTAATAAAATCTACACTTCTATTCCTGGGAAGGACTTTATAATTCCATCCCTGTCCCAGGGACACTGGCTACTATTCTTCTATCTTATTGTCATCTTCTTTTGAATGTTACCTTTTCTCACTGCTGTGTGGCTATTGCATTAATTCACACTCATGATCTCTCATCTGGATAGGGGATAACTGAAATAAATTCTTAATTGATCTTCCTGACTCAAGTCTGTCCCCTCTTCACTTTACCTTAAGCATAGATTTGTCAACCAGATTGGAACTGGTCTCTAACTTATGGGTGGTCAGAGCCAAACAAAGCAGGCTAGAAACAGGAGAGTAAGGAATCAAAAAGAAATTTAATTTCAGAATGAGGAAAATAAGTTTGCAAACCAAAGTCCTACTGAAAAGGAGATCTGAGGTTTGTGGCAGGGGCAGGGCTTTTAAATATGAAAACCACAAAAAGGCAGGATGACAACCCAGTCATTCTTAGGTCTTGAGTAAACAGTTTTGATAGCTGCAATTTCTTGAGACAATACAGGTGTTCTTGTGTCCTGTACGAACAGTCTCTATATCATTAGAATCGTTAAGCTTTGTGATTATCTCATCTTTTTTTTTTTTAATAATTGAAGCTCTTTAAAGTATGCATAGATGATTTTCAACATTCACCTTTGCAAAATCTGAAGTTCCAATTTTTTTTCCTTCCCTTCTCTCCACTCCTTCCCCTAGACAGCAAATAGTCCAATAAATGTTAAATATGGGCAATTTTTCTATACATATTTCCACAATTATCATGCTGTACAAGAAAAATGAGATCAAAAAGGAAATAATGAGAAAGAAAACAAAATGCAAGGAAACAACAATAAAAAAGATGAAAATACTGTGTTGTGATTGACACTCAGTCCCCACACTTCTTTCTCTGAGTGTAGATGGCTCTCTCCATTACAAGACCATTGGAAATGGCCTGAATTACTTCACTGTTGAAAAAAGTCATGTCCATCAGAATTGATCATCTTATAATTTTGCTGTCGCTGTGTAATGTTCTCCTGGTTCTACTTATTTCACTAGCATCAATTTGTATAAGTCTCTCTGAAATCAGCCTGCTAATTGTTTTTATAGAACAATAATATTCCATAACATTCATGTATCTTAACTTCCAGCCATTCTTCAACTGATAGGCAGCCCATTCATTTCTAGTTTCTTGCCACTATTAAAAGGGCTGCTTACAAACATTTTTACGCATGTCGGTCCTTTTCCCTTTTTAATGATCTTTTTGGGATACAGGCCCAGTAGAGACATTGCTGGGTGAAAGGATATACAGAGTTTGATAGTGCTTTGAGCATAGTTACAAATCGTTCTCCAGAATGGTTGGATCAGTTCACAACTCCACCAACAATGTATTAGTGTCCCAGTTTTCCTACATCCTCTCCAATATTCATCATTATCTTTTCCTGTCATCTTAGCCAATCTGAGAGGTATGTAGTGGTACCTCAGAATTGTCTTAATTTGGATCTCTCTGATCAATAATGATTTAGAGCATTTTTATACAACTATAAATGATTTTTATTTCTTCATCTGAAAATTGTTTGTATCCTTTGATCATTTATCCATTGGAGAATGGCTTGAATTCTTACAAATTTGAGTCAATTACTTATTTTAGAAATGAGACCTTTGTCAAAAGTCTTAGATGTAAAATTTTTCCCCCCCAGTTTGTTGTTTCCCCTAGAATATGTCTCATGTCTTAAGGATTGTTGAGCCTTGTGATCATTCAGCTGTATACAGAATCAGATTTGTGTAGTAGGAACAGGATTCCAATTTCGAGTTAGGTTTCCTTAGCAGTTACAAGCATAGGAATTGTTCAGAGTGCCAGGAGGTATGATTGATTGCTTTCTGTGCAGTGTGTCTTCTGTGGTACCAGTCCCCAGGTCCCTGGGAAATAGGGAAGTTCAATACAAAAATTATATGATTTAATCAGAGGATGAGATCATCCAGAAGCTCAGCATAAAGAATTGTTGCTATGCTAAACTCAGGGCACAATTTGGTCGGAGCTCTGGAAAATAAGATGTCTGCTAATATTTTGATAATGTTAATGTGATTTTTCTTAAGCATAGTCTAGCCGTATCACTATGCCACTCAGAAAACTCCCAAAAGAATCAAATATGAAAAAAAACAAAACAAAAAAAAAAAAAAAAAAAAAAAGAATCAAATATGGATTTTATATAATCTATAAAATCCCTTTTTGGGGCATGTAAAACCTTTCTTTATCTGGTACCAACTTACTTTCCAGCCTTATTATGCATTATATCATAATGCCTAACACAATAGCAGGAACGTGTTGCAACTGGCTCTCTAAGAAGAAATGTTCTCAGGACACACTTTTTAAAGTTTAATCTGCATTATTATTATTTTCTCTATCATTTTCTTAAGTCTAGCCAATCAAGAAAAAAAATAAATAAAACCCTGATTTGTAGTGCTTGCTGATTTCAAAGGTATAAATGTTCACACTGAAAAGTTAACAACCCACTTAGGTATGAGCTATTCATACACATTTATTAGGTTCTTAGCAAGCACTTAATAAATGCATGTTAATTGACTTATTGCTCTGCTTCCCATAGTTTATGATGCAGCCAAATTGGCTTGCCTTCTATTTCTTGTGCATAACACTTTAGCTTCCATCTCTGTACCTATGTTCTGGCTATCATTTTCCCCACTCTTCTACCCCCTTACCTTCTAATGCCTGGAATCCACTCCTTCTCTATCTCTACCTCTTACAATCCCTTGTTTTCTTAGAGTCTCAAGAATAACTTAAATTTTTTATTGATTATCTTCTGTTTCTTACATTACGATGGCATCTCATGTATTCCTTCATTTCCCTCTCCCCTTTCCTGAGACCTATCCCATAAAATAAACCGTATTTTATTTTTAGAAAGGAAAAAATCTGCACAACTAATCATGAAGAAAATATGAAAACATATGTAATGAGTAACACTTGTGAACCTCCCACCTCCTTAAAGCAGTTGTTTGAGGATATCACCTTATACCTCTTCATTTGTGTCCCATTTGAGCTTTATAATTTTGTTACATTTACTTTTAATTTTTTAGGATGTCATTGTTTTTTCCATTTAAATTGTTGTCACTGTATATTGTTTTTTTGGATCTGCTTATTTCACTCTGAATCAATTTATATAGATTTTTCCATGCTTTTCTGTAGTTATCACACATCATTTCTTATAACACAATCGTATTCTGTTGCATTCATGTACTAAAATTTGTTTTTCAATTCTAGTTGACAGGCATCTGTTTTGTTTCTAATTCTTAGTTATCACAATAAATATATATTTTGGGAGATATGAAGATATTTTTCTTATTGATGGCTTTCTCTTTTATTATTATTTTTTATTATAGTATTTTATTTACAAGATATGTGCATGGGTAATTTTTCAGCATTGACCCTTGCAACACTTTTGTTCCAACTTTTCCCCTCCTCCCCCTCCCCCCTCCCCTAGATGGCAGGTAGACCAATACATGTTAAATATGTTAAATTATATGTTAAATACAATACATGTATACATATCCATACAGTTATTTTGCTGCACAAGAAAAATTGGACTTAGAAGTAAGGTAAAAACAACCTGAGAAGGAAATAAAAAATGCAAGCAAACAATAAAAGAAGAAGTAGAAATGCTATGTTGTGATCTCAGTTCCCACAGTCCTCTCTCTGGGAGTAGCTGGTTTTCTTCACTATTGAATAAATGGAACTGATTTAGTTCATCTCATTGTTGAAGAGGGTCATGTCCATCAGAATTGATTATTATATAGTATTGTTGTTGAAATATATAATGATCTGTCCTCATTTCACTCAGCACCAGTTCATGTAAGTCTCTCCAGGCCCTTCTGAAATCATCTTGCTGGTCATTTCTTACAGAACAATAATCTTTCATAACATTCATATACCACAACTTATTCAGCCATTCTCCAACTGACAGGTATCCATTCACTTTCCAGCTTCTTGCCACTACAAGGAGAGTTGCCACAAACATTTTTGCACATGTGAGTCCCTTTCCTTTCTTTAAGATCTCTTTGGGATATAAACCCAGTAGTAACACTGCTGGATCAAAGGGTATGCACAGTTTGATAACTTTTTGAACATAGTTCCAAATTGCTCTCCAGAATTGCATTCACAATTCCACCAACAATGCATATTGATGGCTTTTTTAGCAATTTGCTTTAAAGAATATGAACATTTTAGTCACTTTATTTGCATAATTTCAAAATGGCTATACTATTTTATAGTATTTGTTGTGTATTTGTGTGTTTATCTTTCCATGCCCCCTCCAACAATGACAATTGCCATTTTTTGTCATTTTTCCCAATTTGTGGGTATGAGGTAAAAGTTGTTTTGAATTTCTCTTAGTATTAGTGATTTGGAGCATTCTTTCATGTAGTTTTGAATACTTTGCAGTTCATATCCTTTCACTTTTTTTAAAATTAGGAATGGTTATTTATTATATATGTATATATGTCAATTGTTTGTTTATCTTGTATACTAAGCCCTTATCAGAGAAATTTGATACAAAGTTTTTCTACCATTCAAGTAGTCCTTTCCTATCTTAGATAAATTAATATATTAATTTGTGCATAAATTTTTCAGTTTGAAGTAATTTAGATTATCCATTTTCTCTTTTTAAATTGGCTCTATCTCTTGCTTGGTTTTTGCATCTTTTACTTATAGCAATGAGAGATCCATGCTTTGGTTTTTTAAAATTTTTTAATAGTATTATCTTTTATATTAAGGCCACATATCCATATAGAGGGCATTTGGAGTGTACGGTGAAATGTTGGTCTAAGCCTTGTTATGTCACTTGTTCTCTTCAGGAAAGAAGGATAAACAGCAACGGCAGCAACCTTATTAGTAAAAATATTATCATCTGAGTTTTTAACAAGTAGTATTCTTTTTGCTGGTGGAAGATCTTGCTTCAGTGTTGATGACTGTTAACTGATTAGGTGATGGTTGCTGAAGGTTGAGCTACAGATGAAGGGTGGAGCAATTTCTAATAATAGAAAAGCTGACTCATTCTTTTACTTGAGCTCTTGGAGGCCATTGTAGGGTTATTCATTGGCTTAATTTCCAATATTACTGTATCTTGAATAAGGAGACCTGAGGAGAGGGAGAGAAATGAGATGAAAGGGTTCTTCAGTTCAATCAGAACATATGCAACATTTATTGATTTATTGAAATGTTATATGGGTGTAGTTTGTAACATCCCAAAACAATCACAATAGGAACATCAAAGATCACGAATCATAGTTCACCATAACAGAGATAAGAATAATGAAAAAGTTTGAAATAATGTGAGAATTGTCAAAATGTGATCTAGTGATATGATGTGAGCACATGATGTTGGAAAAATGGTGCTCACAGACTGGCTTGATGTAGGGTTGCCACAAACTAATTTGCTTTAAAAATAATTCACTATTTGCAAAACATAACAAAATGAGGTATGTCTGTGCCAGTTTTTAAACATTCTTATCGCTGTGATTTCTTGGAGTAACATGAAGCAGTCTGGCATACAGAGAAAAGCACTGATTTTGGAGTTAGAGGAGAATGACTTGGACATCAGCAGCTCTTCTGTGTCCTGACTATGGAAACCTGAATAATATCCTCAGCCTCTCTGATCCGTAGTTTGCTCATGAAAAATAAAGGAGTTGAACTTCCATTTCTAAGTCCTGTGATCTAGCTCCAAGTTTCACAGAATGATCAGGAATATTAATAGAGAGAAATGGAAGAATATTCTTATATAATAGGACTCCCAGCCTGGCAACCTGAGCATATGAGCCAAGAAGGAGAGACTCAGTGAAGAAATGAAAAGAAAAACCCATAGGGCAGGCAGAAAATGATGGAGGTAGAGATCCTAAGCTGCATGTGAAACTAGAAAGAAACTGAATTATATATGCACAGCCTCTTGAAACGGGGATAGTGTGAAACATGCCAGGATATATGCATGGACCTGAAGAAATGCATGTGTTGAATATTTTGTTTCTAGTCACTCAGCCCCAAGAAAGAGAATCACAAATGTGGAGGGACAAAGTCTTTCCCTTCCCTAGTACTGTGAGTACTATGGACAAGGCAGGTCTGGATAAGAAAGGAATGATAATTCTCCAGGATCTTGTGAGGCGCACATTAATTGGAAAGAATTGTATAAAACCTTTTGGGGATGTGGATGAAGAATTCTCTTTAGTGTTCATAAACTCTGGTATATGTCCCTTCTGTAATTTGTTTTGTAAATAAAAACTTTCCTATGTTTAACATCCTTGTTGGCCTGAGTATTTCTAGGGAAGTTAAAAATCAGTTAAGTGTCTGTAGTTTCCCTGGACCAGGGCACAAGTCAAAAGAATTTGAGAGGTACCTTTAAAATGGTATCTGAAGCCCACCATAGGCAAGGCATTGTACTAGATATTCCTGGGACACAGAGACAGAAATAGGGTCAGGAACGTCAGTCTACTGGACTTGTAATTAGAAAACTTAAATTTTCTTCATAGTTGTATGACTGACTGTGGACTATTACAGTAAAAGCAATTAACTCCTGCCCCTTATGCAACTTAGGGTAGTTTTATTCTTCCTTCCTTCTCTCCTTCTCCATGGTATATGTGTACTACGACATTCTTAGTGTCCCAACAAACAATCAATTACTATATAGAATGATTGGTAATTAGCTATTTTTAAAAATATTATCGATAATTTTTTTTTACATCACCAGAATTTCTTCCAATATCCATCCTGCTATGATCTTCTGGAGAGCTATCCCACATGACAAGCATTTAAAAAATAAATAAATAATATTTTTAAAGAAAGAAGAGGCAGACAAAAAAATGAGCAAAATTGACTGACACACTGATACACTGAATGCAGTGATTCATATCTTTGGATCCCCATACTTTGCAAAGGACTTGGAGATGGTGGAGGAGGGAGCAAGTGTTACGCTTTATCATTTCTCTTTGGAGCTATGCTCATTCATTACAATTTTGCAACATTCACCTTGTGGAGCTAGGTGATACACTGGATAGAGTGCAAGACCTAGAGTCAAGAAGAATCTCAAACACCTTCTAGCTTTGTGACTCTGGACAAGTTACTTAACCCTGTTTGCCTCAATTTCCTTATCTGAAATGATCTGGAGAAAGAAATGCAAATTATTCCAGTACCTTGGCCAAGAAAATCCCACAGAAGATTGCAAAGAATCAGACACTACTGAACAACTACCCAAAGTTAATCCTTTATAGGCCCTGAGACCATTCTCAAGACATGGCTGCCTAAGGGGACTAAAGGTTTAGGATGAGACATCACATTTAGTTGCCTGAAAATAAAACAACCACTAATAACTCCAGAAGCTAGCTGATGTTTGGCAGACCATGAGGTCAATTTAGGCAAGGGAGTTTTAGCCAGCTGAATAATTTTAGGGTGCTCTCCTGCTATGGCTAATAAATCTCCATTTATTAATTGCTGAATGATCTATGAACAACTCATTTTTTTCAGATATTGAATCTAGGCTATTAAGTAATTTTCCTAATTCCGGCCAAGCCCCAAATAGCAAGTCACTTAACTTCTCAGAGGCTCACTTTTCTCATCTGTATACTTTTAACTCTTATCACACAGGATTACTAGGAAGAGCTTTGTGTAACATTGATACTGAACTTGCACTGGCATTCATGGGATGGGTTCCCAGAGGACAACTGCTACTTTGGCTTCTAGGGGTACTTTGCAAAACTGTACTCCTAAAATTATTGTGTATGAGTCCCACATGGTCAATTTAATATCTCATTATCTATTCTTTACTTTCTGTGATTACATCCTGGCTTTCCTGATTTGGCAGACTGGTAAGAAACTAACTCCTTTATACTTGCTAGCCATAAAATATAATGTGAACATGAGATACAATGATTATTATGCTCAAAGAAAATGTTTCACTTGGCTTTAAATGAACCCATCTTTGAAAAGGATACATTGAAAATGAACAAGCATCTTGGCTCCAGCCTCAGATTCCTTCCCTGAATGCCCCAGCCCTGATCAGGGCCAGATGTGGTTCTTGCTCTGGTCTTCATGATGGAGACACATTCCAATTAATGGTGATCTTCTAATTTGACCCAGCTTACATGAAGTGATGATCAGCCAGGAAGTGGTGAGAAACCAAAGACAGGACATTGTCAGATGTCACCTTCTAGTGCATGCTTGTACCCCAGTTCCAGAGAGCTGCTGCAGATATCTGGTCTGGTGAACTTTGAGCTTCCCAGTCACAATATGGAGCTTATTCTGGCTTAGTTCCTCTGGTTCCTAGAAGAGACCTTGGGAGGACTGTCATGGAGGCCCAATAAAGACTAAATTGTTGCAGCCCCAATTGAAAATATGCCAAGCTTTCCTTCTCTCCCCAACCTTCCCATCTCCTTAGGACTTGAGGGATTTTTCAGAAGCAGGAGTGGAGTTACTTGGGATAAATGATATGGATATTCTATGCTTATCCTGGATAAGATGGGTCTGATGTTCCCAGGATTTCTGCCTTTGGTATGGAGTAATAATGGAGCCAAAGTTTCCTGGAATCTCCTAGCAAAAGTATCATTGTTCACAAAGGGCTGACATTGACCAGACCCAGCCATAAATGACAGTGAAAAGACCCAGCCCTGCTTCCTGCCCTGGAGGCACGTATACTTAGAGAGATGGGACTGGAGGGAAGATTGAAATAAGAGATATTTAGGGAAAGCTTTTGTGTTTGCCTTTTTCTAGTCTTTTTTATAGTTTTGTCTTTATTTTCCATCTTGTAACTTTGTCCCTTTTATTCTATTGTCATTACCCATCCTCCAAGCTCCTCTTTTGTCTCAATATGAATCATTGGAACAAAACTCTAGAATTTACTGAAATCAAATCACATTTATTTTTTCTCCTGATCATTGGATCTGATAGTCTTTACTTAAATCCTAAATCCTTCTCATCCTATTTGGTGCATTCTTGCTTTACATAATATCTCCTCTCTGGATTTTTGTGTTACCCATCATCCAAATCATGCTTTCTAAATGCTAGTGATTACAAAAATTCCAAGATTTCTCCTCTCCTCTCCTCTCCTTTCTTCACCTTTCCTCTCCTCTTCTCTCCTTTCTTCTCTTTTCCTCCTCTTCTCTTTTCTCCTCTCCCTTTTCATTCCTTTCTTTTTCCTTTCCTTCCCTCCTCTACCCTTTCCCTTTCTTTCCTTTCTCTTCCCTTCCCCTTTTTTTTTTTCCTCTTCTCTCTTCTTCCCCCCTTTCTCTGCCTCTTTTTCCTCTTTTCTCTGTATTTCTCTTTCCATCTCTGTGTATTCCCTCTCCTATCTCCTAATCTCTTTGTCTGTATCTTGTTCTCTCTGTCTCTATACCACTATCTTTGTCCCTCTTTCTCTTACTTTCTTTCCTCTTCTCTATCTTTCTCTGTCTCTCTGTAATCTTATCATATCCCATGAGTTTAATGATCATTTCTATACAGTTCACCCCAAATCTACATAGCTAATATCATTTCCCCCCCTGTACTTCATTCTCATATCAATAACTATCTTTTGGACATTTCTAACTTGACTGGAATACAAACTTTCCTTGGGGATCCATCCTCACAGAAAGGACTGAGCTACTATATTCAGCTTTTTTTGTAATGGCTCTGACATTTTTCTGAAGCCAGAGTTTTATGCTGCCAAGGCCTTTTTCTGCTAATTATTAAAGCCATGTGTGTTTCAAGGGAAATTTAATCCTTGTGTGATTCACTCATACTTGATCCATCATATTGTAGCTTTTAAGGGTTATTTGATGTTCAAGAAGCCATGGGAACCCCATAAAGTTCTTTTCTGAAAAAAGAGAATGTGGGTGAGAACTAAACAAAGCCAAATGTCAGTGGAATCCTCCAGGATTAAGCAGGATCTGAATGGGGGAACATATCTTTTGCCAGCCCACTTTTCAGACTACAATTTGACAATGATTCTAAGGAACCTATATTTTTGTTATGCCTTTCTTTCCAAAGACCTGTGCAGAGATAAGGTAAAGTGAAAGGTAAATTTTTAGATAAACAAGAGAAATATGTGCCAGGATACCTGATGTCCATGTTCAACTCTGCCCATTAAAATGATGTGGACATATTAATTTCTCTTGGCATTACAGATGGGGTTGATATCAGGGACCTCTCACTTCTCTGGCTTATGGTTCCCACCCAGGCACAACTTGAGTATCTGGCTGTTCCCCAATAGTGGCTACCAATTCCTCATGCAAAGACTCAGGATCACAAAATTTAATAATATAAAGTAATTCTAATACACAGTAAGGATAGAGAAAAGATTCTACAATTAAACACATACACACACATGTGAGTACAAATGCAAACTGGCCTTTGGATAACTTTGATTGGTGGAGAAGCCATGGAATTTTGTGTGCTGTTGCCTTCAAACATCTTCCTCTCACACCAAACACCCCCCTACACACACCAAAGACCAAACAAACCATAAAACCAAAAAAAAAAAAAAAAAGTCTTATTACCCTGAGATTGCCAATGCAAAGTCCTGGAAGACAGGCAGTTCTTTCTCCCTACTCTACACAAGGACCTGGGATTCTAATAGTGATTCATTAAAGCCCAAGCTCATCCATGTTTCCAATTGGCCTTTGAATGTATGTAGCTAGAAGCATATATGGTCTTGAGAAAAGGTCACTGGAAGCCCTTGCCAATAACATCCCACTGAAACATTTAGGAGAGAGATCATTCAGCTCTCTGGATGATCCCAAGCCCTGCTCCCTCCAGATAGTAGTCCCATCGTACAAATTGAAGTCAGTTAGCCAACCTATAATAGAGGCCTGTTAAAGAAAGGTCTGACCTTCAAAAAGTGATCATAGGGTCACAGAATTCCAGAATCTTAGAACTATAAGAAATCTCAGAGGTCTCCAGTTCAACTGGGACCTGAATGGGAATCAGCTCTAAAATATTCCTAAGGTCAAACAATTTCTGCTTTAAGACCTCTAAGGACAGAAACTGTTTAGCTCCAGAGGCAGCTTTAATTACCTGTCTTTTGTAGTTTTCATCCCAGTCCTTCTGGGGATAAAATCTTCCACATAATGATCTTCTAAGTACCTAAAGATAGTTATTAGTCCTGACCCTGTTTTCCCCAAGCCACCCTCAGTTATCTCTATTCAAAGTCAATCTAATTCCTTCTCTGACCCTTATATGACATAGTTTCCAATACCTTCCTGATCCTGACTGCCCTTCTCTAGAGAAGCTCTAGTTTGCTATTGTCCTTTCTAAAATGTGACCCCCAAAACAATGTACCAAATAGGGACCAGCAAAGGCAGAAGACATTGACATCACTGCCTCCTTCATTTTGGACAGTCTACTTCTGTACTTACTTATGTGTTGGGTACAATGGTAGAATGTGTGCACCTTGAGGGCAAAGGACTGGTTCATTTAAAAAAAATTCATTTAACAAAAAATATTTTTTCTTTTTGTCCCATGTTATTTCACAATGAAAAAGAAAACTCTTAGAACAAATATATGTGAGAATTGGATGAGGATTTAGTTTCCACAGTTACAAAACCTAAACTAGAGAAGTACAGAGAAATGAAACAAATCAGAGAAATGAAACTGAAACCTAAAGATTAGGCTGAACAAAAGTGGAACAAAGGAAACAAAATTTATAGAGGGAAGCTATAAATTAAACTAAGAAACACACCAGCCAATGAGGAATCAGGAGAGAGATTTAAGTGAGGGGTGGGGAAACAGGGCATAAAAAGGCTGTTTCTAAATTGTGCTTGTTTCTGGACACCAGGTCTTGCAAGACCCTGAATAAAAATCTTTCCCTGGCTTCATCAGCAGGTCTATAGAGTTCTTGGTAAGATGCTTATCTCTTATAAAATGTAATATGTATAATCAATCAAAGCAAATTCTTAAGGTAATAGCCATATCCAAAAATATAGTGCTAATGAAGTTCAGAGCTATTAAAAGTTTTAAACAGCACCAAGACTTTTGGGACACAGTGCATGTGTCTCATTATGCACTTTGAGCCCATTACCTCTCTGTCAGAGAAACCTGCTCTGTCATGAGCCGAAAACATGGGAATTGTGCTGGTCATTGTGTTGATCAAAATTCTTTTATCATTGAGTCATTTTCAATCCTGTCTGACTCTGTGACCCCCATTTGGGATTTTCTTGGCAAAGTACTGGAGTGGCTTTTATTTCCTTCTCCAGTTTATTTTACAGATTAGGAAACTAAGGCAAATAGAGTTAAATGGTTTGCCCAGGTTCACACAGCTAGTAAGAGAATGAGAGAAAGAACTATGGAGACTGAATGTGAATCCAAGAATATATTTTCACCTTTTTGTTGATGTTATTGTTTTATTTTTTCCTTTCTCATGGTTTTTCCCTTTTTTTCTGATTTTTCTTTTCCAACATGATTCGTATGGAAATATGATACAGATTTTACATGTATAATCAATTTTTATCAGATTGCTTGCTCTCTTGGGGAGAGCTAAGGGAGAAAGAGAAAAAAATTGTTAACTCAAATTGTTACAAAAATAAATGGTGAAAACCAACTTTACTTGTAAATAAAAAATAAAAATTTTAAAATGTGTTATTTTTACAATGTTATTATATTATTGCATAAATTATTCTCTAGGTTCTGCTCCCCTCATTTTTCATTAAATCATACAAGTCTTTCCAGGATTCTTTAAAATTATCCCCATTATCATTTTTTACAACACAATAGAATTCTATTACATTCCTATTCCATAATTTATTCAGTTATTGATAAGTACCCTCTTAGCTCTGAGTGCTCTGCCATGACAAAAAAGAGATGCTATAAATATTTTTCATTTTCCTTTTTCTACAAATCTGTATCATAGAGCTACAAATCATTTTCCTGAAGGTCTTAACCAAATTACAACTCTACCAATACCAAGACACTAGTTTTCTATAACTTCACAGTTTCAGTTCACATAAGTTTTTCCAGGCTTTTTCTAAAATCAGTGTGTTCATCATTTTTTATAGAACAATAAGATTCCATAACTTATTCAGCCATTCCCCAGTTGATGGACATCTACTCATTTGCCAATTCTTTTCCATCACAAAAAGAGCTATGTAGCATAGTTTCTTTTTAATCTGGCATTGCTTTACTTTTAAAAATTTCTTGTAAAATTTTTTACATTTTGTCCCTCCAAATGAACTTCAGTTTTTTTTCATATTTATTACTTTAAAATAATTCTTTTGTAATGTTATTGTACAACACCTATCAAGTAAGTTAAATATTGCCATCTTTTTAATATTGGCTTAGCCTTCCCATGAGCAATTAGTATTTCTCCAATTATTTAGGTCTGTATTTCCATAAAGTGTTTTGTAATTCTATTCCTATCATTCGTATGTGTCTTAGTAGGCAAATAATCAAAAATTCGATGCATTCTGTAGTTATTTTAGGGCATTTTAAGCAGCTAGATAGTTCAATGGATAGAGTGATGGGTCTAGATTCAGGAAGATTCATCTCTCTAGTTCAAATCTACCTTCAGATTCCTAGCTATGTGACTCTGGACAAATCATTTAACCCTATTTGCTTCAATTACTTCATCTGCAAAATGAACTGGAAAGGAAAATGGCAAAGCACTCCAGTATCTTCACCAAGATAATCCCCAAAATGAGATCACAAATAATCAGACACAACTGAAACAACTACACAACAGCAATTATTTTATTTATTTATTTATTTTCTGTGATAAAAAGTCTTTTATTGTTAAGAGGCACCAAGAGAAAGACTTCCTTGGCAGGCAATATCATTCTCAAGAGAGAAGTGATTAACAGCAATTATTTTTAAAAGGAATTTTTCCTTTTCTTCCTGTTGGGTTTTGTTGGCAATATACAAAAATGCTGATGCTTTATATGGCTTTATTTTATTTTATAAAAATTGAATGAAATTGTAGCTTCAATTAATTTTTAAATGTTTTTCAAAAATTATAGATAAACTTATCATATCATCTGCAAAAACCAATATTTTTTTTTCTGCTTTGCCTAAGCTTATCCCATCATTTTCTTTTTTTCTTGATTTACTGCTATAGATAGCACTCTTAGCAGTATATCGAGTAATAATGGTTATAATGGACATCCTTGATTTTCTTCTGAGCTTATTGGAAAGGCCTCTAATTTATCCCCATTAGCTAAGATGCAGACTCATCATCCATAGTCATATGAAAAAAAACACTTTAATTATTGATCAGAGAAATGCAGAATTTAAACAACTCTGACGTACCACCTCACACCTATCAGAGTGGTTAATGACATGACAAAAAAGGAAAATGTTGGATGTTGGAAAGGTTGGGGGAAAACTGGGACACTAATACACTGTTATTGGGATTGTGAACTGATCAAATCATTTTGAAGAACAATTTGGAATTACAGCCAAAGGACTATCAAACTGTGTATAGCCTTCGATCAAGCAATACCACTGCTAAATCTATAATACCCCAAAGACATCCAAAAAAGGGGGGAAGGATCATTTATACAAAAATACTTATAGCAGGCCTTTTTGTGGTGGCTAAGATTGGAAATTAAAGACATGCTTATCAGTTGGGAATGGCTAAACAAACTATAGTATACAATTGTAATTATTGCACTATAAGAAATGACAAACAGTGCTTTTTGTTTTCTTTCTCATTTTTTCCCTTTTTGATCTAACTTTTCTTGTATAGCATGATAATTGTGAAAATATGTATAGCAGAATTGCACATGTTTAACATATATTGGATTACTTGCCATCAAAGGGAGGGGATGAGGGAAAGGGAGGATGAAAAAAAATCTGGAACACAAGGTTTTTGCAAGGGTGAATGTTGAAAATGATCTATGCATAAAACTTTGAAAAAATAAAACAAAATAAAATAAAGAAATGATAAGCAGGATGATTCCAGAAAAACCTGGGAAGACCTACATGAAGTAATGCATAGTGAAGTAAACAGAACTAGGAGAACTTTGTACACAATAATGGCATTGTTCAATGAAGAATTGTGAATGACTTAGCTATTCTCAGCAATACAAAGGTGCACCATGATCCCAAAGGACTTATGATGAAAAATGCTATTCTACCTCCAGAGAAAGAATTGATATTAATTGAATACAGACTGAAGCATGCTATTTTTCACTGTTTTCTTTCATTTTTTCTTTTATTCAAGTCTTCTTATACAAAATGATCACCATGAAAATGTTTTACATAATTGCATATGTATAACTTATATCTGTTTACTGTCTCGGGGAAAGAGGAAGAAGGAGTGATGAATAGAATTTGGATCAACACTTTAAATAAAAATATTTCTAAAAAACTGGGGGGGGGGGAGAACACATTATAAGAGGACACTTTGTATCATCTGCCCCATTAGAATAAAATAATTATTCCTGTTATTCACTAAAAATTGTTTATTCATATTTATCTTTCTATGTATTACTTGACTCCTATATTTGTATTTCAGAATTGGTACTTAGCTCTGGTCTTTTCATTAAGAATGCTTAGAAGTTATTTCATTAAGAATGCTTAGAAGTTATTAAAGATCTATTTTCTTCCTTCCATGAGTTTACTCAGTTTTTTGGGGGGATAGGGGAGGGCAGGGTTTTTTGAAGGAAAGGAAATGTTTGTAAGCCTATATTTCTTGGCTTTTGGAATACTGTATTCAAAATCATCGACTTCTCTATAGTAATAGTTCTGAAAAATTTAGAGTGTTTTAAATTTTGTTTTCTAGGGTTTTTTTTAATGTTACATGGTAAATTCATTAGTTTATTTCTCTCTTATTAATGAACGTGTTTACTTAGAGATATAAATTTTCCTCTAAAGAATGCTTTGGTTAAATTCTAAAAATGTTTCTATGATGTCTAACTGTTGTAATTATCTCTAATGTAATTATCTATTATTTCTGTGATTTGTTCTTTGACCCTCCCATTCTTTAGAAGTAAGTTAGTAAGTTCTCAATTATTTTTTGATCATTTCTTCAGCAGCTCTTTATTTAATAACATCTTGGTCTCATTATAATCTATAAAAATATATTTACTATTTCTAGTTTTCTGAAATTTTGCTATTCCCATTTCATAATGGCCAGAGATCTATCATATCTAAGTTTTGTAAAATTCTAGGAAGATTTTGAATCTCTTTCTTGCTTAAATTTTGTTAGATTTTCCTTGGTTATAAAGGAATACATTGATGTCCCTCCCTATTATAGTTCTACAATTTTATTTCCCCTTGTAATGCATTTGGCTTTTACTTTAAGTATTTAGATATCATGTTATTCAGTCCATATATGTTAAATATTGTAATTCATTACCTCTGGTACCATTCAATAAGATGTATTTTCCATTAAAGATTACAAGAGGACACTGTATCATTTGCCCGTTAGAATATAATCAGTATTCCTTCCTGTTATTCCCTTAAGATTGCTCACTCATATTTATCTTTTTATGTATCATTTGATTCCTATGTTTGAATTTCAGAATTTGTACTTAATGCTGCTCTTTTCATTAGGAACGCTTAGAAATTATTTATTTTTATTAAAGATCCATTTTCTTCTTTCTTTACTCAGTTCTTTTTTGGGGGGTGGTGGTGGAGGAAAGGGAATGTTTGTAAGCCTATTATTTCTTAACTTTTGGAATATTGTCTTCAAAATCATCTATTCCTTTTTTTTTCTCTCTCTCTCTTTTTTTTTTTATTTAATAGCCTTTTATTTACAGGATATTTACATGGGTAACTTTACAGCATTAACAATTGCCAAACCTCTTGTTCCAATTTTTCACCTCTTACCCCCCCCCCATCCCCTCCCCTAGATGGCAGGATGACCAGTAGATGTTAAATATATTAAAATATAACTTAGATACACAATAAGTATACATGACCAAAACATTATTTTGCTGTACAAAAAGAATCAGACTCTGAATTATTGTACAATTAGCTTGTGAAGGAAATCAAAAATGCATGTGTGCATAAATATAGGGATTGGGAATTTAATGTAATGGTTTTTAGTCATCTCCCAGAGTTATTTTTCTGGGCATAGCTAGTTCAGTTCATTACTGCTCCATTAGAAATGATTTGGTTGATCTCGTTGCTGAGGATGGCCTGATCCATCAGAACTGGTCATCATCTAGTATTGTTGTTGAAGTATATAATGATCTCCTGGTCCTGCTCATTTCACTCAGCATCAGTTCATGTAAGTCTCTCCAGGCCTTTCTGAAATCATCCTGTTGGTCATTTCTTACAGAACAGTAATATTCCATAATTTTCATATACCACAATTTATTCAGCCATTCTCCAACTGATGGACATCCATTCAGTTTCCAGTTTCTAGCCACTACAAAAAGGGCTGCCACAAACATTCGTGCACATACAGGTCCCTTTCCCTTCTTTATAATCTCTTTGGGATATAATCATCATCTATTCCTTTATAGAAATAGTTATTAAATGTTGTATGGTCCTGACTGTGGTTTCTCAGTATTTGAACTATTCTCTGTCCCCTACTCCCAGAATATTTGAAATTTTTCTTCTTTGATCTGGAAACTCTAGATTTTGGCTATGATGCTCCTGAAAGTTTTCACTTTGGGGTTTCTTTCAAGAAGTAGTTAGTGGATTCTTTCTATTTTCATTTTGTCATTTGGTTCTAAGAGATATAGACGGCCTTCTTTCATCGCTTCTTGAAATATGATATTTAGAACACATTATAGTTATAGCTTTCAGGTAGTCCAATAATTCTTAAATTATCTTTTTTTGGTCTGCTCTTAGATCAGATACTTAGGTAAGATATCCTATGTAACCTGACTTCCAGCTAAATCTGGACAAAGGAGGTTCTGCTTTGTGCTGTGTTTCTGGATTGGTGGTGAGAATGCTTAGGGTAAGATTAATTTTAGTGCTTTGGAAAAGAGAATTTGTTGGAATTGAGTTAACACTAGGATTCTGACATCTCCCTTAAGTTTTCACCTTGTTTCAAGTTAAGTTGACACTAGGATTCCAACAAGAATTAATATTCATTCCCCCATTGAAGAGAGGATACATATGATTCCAGGCTCTCTTGGTGGCAAACACTACAAGAGATACAGAGAGACAGAAGTGGCAAACATGAAGAGGCATCTGGCTCTTCAAAGTGTCTCTCAGTTACAACTTTTCTCTATAAAGACTTTTAGGAATTTCCTCTTGGATAAAACTTGAACTTCTTTCTTATTTAAGCAATATTTTACCTTATTCTCATTTAAAATACTCATTTACTCTTATGTATATTCTTGTTTAGACTAATTTGTTCACTATTTTCTTGGTTAAATGATTTTATCACTAATCATGTTTTATGATAGTCTTTTTTAAAAAATTAGCACATGGTGGGAAAGAGTCAAGTCTGAGGTTATGTATAAGCTTGAGTTACCCCAATCTTTTAAAAGATAATGGCCAAGGAAGTAGTTTCTAGATCAGAAATTTTTTTAGAGGAACAGATAGATATAATCCTAAAATACTCTCCTCTGTCAGAGGAGAAGAGAACAGCCAACCTCATAGCCCCTTTTACTGCTTCCCTCCAGACAAGAATCCTAGTCTTCTTTGTAGAGAGACTAGCAAAATTTTCTTCAAACTTCCTTATAAAGTACACTTTGACAGTTATTATGGACATAATAACCTATGGAACCATAATTTAAAAAAAATTTGTTTCTCTAGAAATATTAATAAATAATATTTCTTTGGTCCAAACTTTTTTCAAACTTCCCTATTTGAAAGTTAGTTAGGCCAAGATGAAGGGAAGGGATTTAGGAAAGGGCTAATCATTGAATGAAAAAATAACTTTTGTCTTTTATAATTCTCACTCCTGAAGTAAAAGAACAAGTGATCCCTCTAAGGTCAATTATCTCTTAATCTATTTCATATCTCTATTGATCCTTCTCCCCTGAAAAAGGATTCTTCTCATTCTGTCCTTAAAGAGATTGGTCCAGAAATGAAGGGGCATTTTATAATGTTAACCCAAGACTATTTTAACGTTATGATATTTTTCTTGTTTAGGATCCCAAAAAGTGTTATTTAAAATGATCTTGAGGAGAGTCATTTTAGAGGACATGCAGAAACTATGTCATTTTAAACATTTCTCTTTAAACCAGAAATAGTTTGGATATTGATTAATATTAAGTTAAATAAAATTGTCTCTATGAGGAATTTTTAAGGAATAAATTACCCTTATAAAGCAGAGCAAGTTTAGTATGCCATTACATTCTTTTTGCCAGAATATTTTCAATTTAATGTAATCAAAGTTGTCCATTTTGCATTTCATGAACTGATGCTGAGTAAAGGGAGCAGAACCAGAACATTGTAACAGTAAAAGCAACATTGTGCAATGATCAACTTTGATAGACTTAGTTATTCTCAGAAATATAATATATAATCTTAAACTATGCCCAAAAGCTATCAAACTGTTCATACCCTTTGATCCAGCAGTATGTCTACTAGGTCTATATCCCAAGAAGATTGTAAAAAAAGGTAAAAGAACCCACATGTGCAAAAATGTTTGTAGCAGCTCTTTTTGTAGTGTCAAGGAACTGAAAACTGAGTGGATATTCATCAGTTGAGGAATGGCTGAATAAGTTATGGTAAATGAATGCAATGGAATATTATTGTTCTATAAAAAAATGATCAGCAGGGTGATTTCAGAAAGGCCTGGAAAGACTTACATGAACTGATGCTAAATGAAGTGAGCAGAACCAGGAGATCATTATACACGGCAACAAGATTATATACAATGATCAATTCTAATTAACATTTTCAGCAATGAGGTGATTCAAGCCAATTCTAATAGACTTGTGATAGAGAGAGCCATCTGCACCCAAACAAGAGACAATGAGAACTGAATGTGAATCACAACATAGTATTTTCACCTTTTTGTTGTTGTTGTTGTTTGCTTGTTTGTTTTTTTCCTTTCTCTTTTTTCCCTTTTGATTTGATTTTTCTTGGTAGCATGATAAATGTGGAAATATGTTTAAAACAATTTCACATGTTTAATCTATGTTGAATTACTTGCTTCTAGGGGGCAGGGGAAGTGGGAAGAGAGTGAGAAAAATTTGGAACACAAGGTTTTGCAAGAGTAAGTGTTGAAAACTCTCTTTGCATGTATTTTGTTTTTGTTTTTTAATTTTTTATTTTTTATAAAGCATTTTTATTTTCAAAACATGCAAGGATAATTTGACAACAAGGACCCTTGCATAGCCTTGTGTTTCATATTTTCTCTTTCTTCCCTCTGCCCTCTCTCCTAGATGGTAAGCAATTCAATATATGTTAAACATGTTAAAATACTTTGCATGTATTTTGAAAAATAAAGTTATTATTATAAAAAGAGGGGAAATCAATGTTTTATTAACATAGCTTACTAAGTAAACTAATAAGGCATTTACAATGAAAATGATTGAAACTACACAATTATTTCTAAGAAAAAAAGAAAATGTGAGTTTTAACTACTAGTTAGCCTTGGGATTTCAAAAGCAAGACTTATCTTTTTAAACAAAACTTTTTATTGTTATTATGAATATCAATGAACATGAACATTTCATTATAAAAAGACATGCAGAAAAAAAGATTGCATCTAACACAATTAATCTCTATTCCATGTAACTTGGGTTTATTAATGTGATAAGAATTTCTAGCTCATAGATCTTGTTATCAATGTGCTAAGAAAAAGTCTGCACTATACTCTGGGAGTACCAGCTTCCTGACACTGTTTACTTGAAGCAAGCATGTCATATCCTCTGCTGAAGTTTGCAAAAATTGAGTTTGAGTCATAAATTACAGTGTTTAGATCGAAGAGATCAGAATTGATTTTGTGGCCTCAGGAGAGTAAACTACCAGAAATCCAAGAGATAGAGTTCATGCCAGGATTTGCTAGGAGCCAGATGGTAAGGAGCAAGGTTTTGAGTAATCTTTCTGGTTCAGTCTAGGAAATATGCAGACTCATCCAACCACTGGACATGCCACATCTGAAAGTGAACTTGGTGGGGACAAATGCTATCTAGAAACTCCATTAAGTCTGAGCCCACTTTCTCCAGTTTTCTCCTTCGGAGAAGGTATAGGGGAGAGTATGTCTATAGTGTCGAGGGGAAATATTTGTACTTTTGTCCTTGCTATATTTTCTAAATAAATTCTCTTACAAAGTTGAATCCATGATTATTGGTGGTTTTTTTCCCCTGAGGCAATTGTGTTTAAGTGACTTGCCCAGGATCATGCAACTAGGAAGTATTAAATAGCTGAGGCCACATTTGAACTCAGGTCCCCTGACTTCAGATTTGGTGCTCTATCCATTGTGCCACCTACCTGCTCCATGATTATTGTTTAAATGAGGGTTTATTACTATTATTATTACTATAAAAGTGAGAGAAACACACCAAAATGGGGCCTAGAGATGAATAGCATTAGAGGAAATCACCCTATTAGTTCCTAAGGGGAACTCCTAGTATCCTAAAGAGGAGATACAGCCTTCCTCAGTCTGGAAGAGCAAGTTCAGAACATTGTTACATGTATTGCTTTTTAAAATAGCACCTTTTCCTCCTTCTTCTGAATCCTATACCTTTCCTTCTGCTTTCTTCACAAAGAGATGCCTAGAGCCCCAGAACTGAGGCTAGGGAGAGCAGTCCTTTGTAAAGGAATAAAATACTTCACTGGTTTGTAATACAAAAAGAGTGAGAAGACCTTTATTACACCATGAGAGTCAAGCAACTTCAATCTACCTTTCCTTCATTCTTAACCCATAACCTCCTCCTAAACCGCTCAGGACTCAACTATATGCTCTTTACCTACACTTTCCCCCTGCCCTGATATATCATTTAGTCAAACAATGGTTTGTCAAAACTGGTTGTTAAGTACTTCAATGCTTAATCTCTGCCAGACACTGTGCTACACACTGGAGTTAAAAAGAAAAAAAATGAAACAGAGCCTACCCTAAAGACTTTGCATTCTGTAGGGGGAAATAACATGTACACCCATAGATAACTTGCACAAGTGGTTAGGATTAGGAAAAATCTCAGGTAGGTGGTTACATTTGAGCTAAATTTTGAAGGAAGTGATGGAAACTTAGGATTCTAAGAATAGAAGTGAAGAAGGGGTGCATATTAGGCAGTGGGGACAGCAGTGTGCAAAGCTCCTAAGGTGGGAGATGAAAGGTAGTTTGTAAGGAATAGAAATGGAACCATGCCAACTCACTCACACACTCACTCTCTCTCTCTCTCTCTCTCTCTCTCTGAGGCAGTTGGGGTTAAGTGATTAGCAAGGTCACACAGCTAGTAAGTATTAATTATCTGAGGTCAGATTTGAACTCAAGTCTTCTTGAATTCAAGGCCAGTGCTCTATAGACTGTAGCTTCTTGCTGCCCCCCAACCCACTTATCTTAATTAGGTGAGAGCACATGTCAATGAATTAATCAACTATCGACTTTCTTAAATGGAATAAAGTTGTACAAGAATGCTCCTACAGACCACCTTAATCATGCCTGATGGATCATCTATAAATTGTCAAACAGTAGAGGAAATGTGACTATTTAGTATAGCACTAAGGAAGAATTATATGGTGAGTGGGGGAAAACAGACTTTAGCTTCAGTCTTAGCCAAGTCCTCCCTCCTCTCTGTACCTTCTTTTACTCCTTTCCTTCCCACTTTTTTGGAGAGAGAGAGAGGAGGATTTTGGTTTTGGAGAGTACTAAGGATTTAGAATTTCTCATTTTCCCATCAGTGTCTTAGCATCATTGCCCTTCCCACCTCCTTCCTCCCCCACCCCCTCACAGGATTTATAACTTTACAAGGAGCTCAGCAAAGAGACAATACCATGCCCATTTTCAAGCAAACTACAAATGGGAGAAAAGTACTTCTAATAATGAAGAGCTGAGTTATTCCTTTGCCACACGGACTTGAACTGGAGCACTCTTTTCTGGACTTTGTGTGTACTAGTAGGAGAATATGTCAAAGCCAACTGTTCCTATTGTACAAAAGGAATTCTCTTTTTAAATCCTCTTTTAAATTTTTCCTTTTAATTAATTTAATGAAATTCTCCTTTTAAAAAGCAACCAAAAATTGACTGACTAACCTGATTCTTAACAGATAATCTTTGAAATTACACACTGATAAGAGTTTAAGCTAAAGGCATTAGAAAATCACCCTCTGATCCCCCATAGGTACTCCTGGAACTCTGAGGGAAAGATGGAACCAGGCTACCTTTAGAATCAATTTATTTAAAAGAGTAGGAATTGAAATGAGGGTGCTCTAAATTTACATAGGCTACACGTATAATAAGCCCAGAAAGACTAGTTGGGGTCAGGTGGTAAAAGGCTGTAAAATCATTTTAATCCTAGAGATGATAGGAGTTTGAGCAGGGGATTGACATTTTAGTTGTTTAGGACTTTTCGTGATTCTTTTTTGGGTTTTCTTGGTAGAAATACTAGAGTAGTTTGGTATATTTTTCTCTAGTTCATCTTACAGATGAGGAAATTGAGGCAAAAAAGTTAAATGCCCTGCCCAGAGTCACACAATTAATGTTTGGGGTCAAATTCAAACTCAGGTCTTCCCATCTCCAGCCTGGCAATTTATATACCATGCCTTGTCCTTGGGAATGATGTAGTCACATCAATTGTCCTATGTTGGATAAAAGGCAAGTCCTCTGGTAATTTATCTGACTTGTCAAAATGAGACACTTATAGACCATTAAACAAAGGTAAATTTAAAAGACTTGGTCATTTAACTAAAGGAGATTTACTTAGATGAAGCTGGAAGAAGTTATTCAATAAGGATATCGTTTGAGAACCCACTTAGTTGAATGAGAGAAATTCCCTTGTCTGAATTCATTGTGGATCTACAGCCAAGCATATGGTTGCCTGTAGGGCTCCCCATAGTAATTTTATATTCAGGTGAGTAGCACATGCTGTCAACAGCCTGAACCAGCCAACCAACCTTCTTCCCTCCTCTCCTTCCTTCCTTTCTTCCTTCCTCCCTCTTTCCCTCCCTCTCTCCCTCTCTCCTTCCCTCTTTCCCTCTCTCCCTCCCTCCCTTCTTTCTTCCTTCCTTCCTTCCTTCCATCTTTCCTTTCTTCCTTCCTTCCTTCCTTCCTCCCTCCCTCCCTCTCTTCCTTCCTTCCTTCCTTCCTTCCTTCCTTCCTTCCTTCCTTCCTTCCTTCCTTCCTTCCTTCCCTTTCCTTTCTTCCTCCCTCCCTCCCTCTCTCCTTCCCTCCCTCCCTTCTTTCCCTCTTCTAACCCCCTGAATTCATGTGGTGGGAGATACCAAATCTTTGTAATTTACTGTGAGTCAGTCTCATCATGTAAAGAGCTGACCCTCAGTTAGAACAGCAACATGAACATCAGGAGCTACCAAAAAAGCTGATGACACTTTACTTCTTGAATAGTTGAAGTCTTCTTCACAGGTCAGAGAGAACTGTCTTGCATTACTACCCGCCAGTGTTTTTTTTCCTTTCATTTTTACACTTTCAGTTTTATTGATTTTTTTTATATTACAAGCATTTGTAGATTATGAGAGGCCTCTTGCAACAAAGTAAAATAGTTATATAAAATTAATACATGACCTTCTTTGAAAATAATATTTCACATCTGTAGCACCTCCTGTATTTAAAAAAATTAATAGAAATTTTCTTTTCCTCCTGATCCTATTTATAAAAATAAATCCACAAATTTTGTGTAAGAAAGAGATATGCTTAATCAACCAAAACAAATTCCCTCAATGGCTGTACACAAAATATTTAGGTTTGAACCCCAAGGAATATCACTTTGGCAGTTATGGAGAAGATGGATATATAATTCATATAAAACACATTATCTCCCCAAAGATTATTTGCATTTTACTTCTCACTTCATATTGTGGAATGAAAAGCTTTGCTCCAATTAAAAGAAACATGTATAGATAAGCATTCATTTATTTATTCATATAACTATATTTGTTGTTAATAAATGCCTACAGGGGCAAAGCCCTCCCTCACTTAAATCCAACTCACTTGCATGTCACGGTCCTCTTTGAGAATGAAGGACAAATAACAACCGCATTTATTACACATGTCTAAAGTACTGCCATATGAAGATAAAGAAGACATAAGATAGCCTTTGTATTCAAGCATTTTACAGTCTACTAAAGGAGGTAAGTGATGTACACAAATATCAGTAGTATACACATGAAAATACACTAACGTACCTAAAAGTAGTGCCAAATCTTATGAGATTAAATAAGGAAAGATCATGTTCAAATAGAAAGATCAAGGACTGTGTCAAGGAAATTTACCAAATATTTATTAAATGCCTACAACATGAAGGCCATGTGTTAAGATGGAGAAATAGAAATGGAAAAAAAAATGGCAGAGATCCTACTTTCAAAGAGCTTATAATCCATTGGGAAGAAACAACATTGGTTCTCTGCTTCTGAACTGTTTTCTTTGTATGCTATCTCCCCATTAGATTAGATTACGGGTGAGGGTGATTTGCAAGGAGCATTGTCAATATGACCTAGGGCATTAGAATGAATGATTAATATATTTCATGGCTCTGTAGTCTAAATGGTGTCCTCCCATATAACCTCCAAGAAGGGTCTCTCCAAAGTGCGGAGAGGATCTCAATCATACAACACAATGTGGTCTAACAGTTATCCCTCATTCTTCCTAAGTGACTAACTTATCTTCTTTTTAGGTTACACAGTATAGTATAATGGAAAGGAAATTATTCTGGAGTCATAAGACTGGGTTTGAATCTCTAGTGTTTACTACTTGGGCAAGTCACTTAAACTTTCTGGACCTCAGTTTTCCCATTTGAAAAATGAGAGGGTTTGGCCTTAGAGGATGGACTCTGAGGTTTCTTTTAGATCTACAAGCCTTCCTATATGCTTTTTCTTTTCAACAGACCTTGGTTAGTAATGTGGAGTGCCCTAATTGGGTCTCCCCACTGCCCTTTTGGTGACATTCAACTAATTCTTGGGAAATTATACAGCACCTGTGTGACCTCGGATGTCTCCTGGTGATGATGTCCCATCCTTTTAATGCCAATATTCTTACAGTGAAATGTTGGTTTCCTGAAAGTGAGAAGCTCCTGGGAGAATACTGAAACCCATTGAACAATGATTCTTTGGTCTTTTTGTAACTTTAGAAATGCAAGAGTGACAGAAAATAAATTTAGGCAATAATATTTTATAACAAATACTTACAGATTGTATGCTGCCAAAGTGAAACATTGAAATTTCACAAAATGTTAACAGCCCCACAGAGCCTGAATTATGAATAAAAATCTCAACAACTGAAAACCGAGATGGCTGGTTTGAGGAGTATTTTTTTGATGCTGGAGATTTGGATTCCACCATTACTGTGCAGTTGGTAGGAAGGAATTCCGCAAAGACCAATTAAGTACCAACTATATGCAAATCACTTTGGTGGGGATACAAGCCAAAAGCCAAAACAGTAATAGTTCCTGACCACAAGGAGTTTATATTTGCCAGAGAGGATACAACGTGTACATGCCTTATCCCAAAAGCCTTAGGTTTGTTTTAGGACTTGGGGACACCCAAGTAGATAAGAAAGAACAAAATAATAACAATTTTATACAAAGTAATTTTGAGAGGAAATAACACTATCAACTCAAGGAATCAGGAAACTCCTCAAGAAGGAGAATAAGATGATACCTGATAATGTGCCTTGGAAGAATACAAATTTTTCAGTTAGCAGAAATATATTTTATTTCCCCCAAATCTTCCCCCAATGAAAATGGAAAGAAAAACAAAACGCTTCTAACAAATGTTCATAGTCAAGCAAAAAAAAAAAAAAAAAAAAAGTTCCCACATTAATCCCACATTAATGTCTTAAAAACTGTCTCAATCTGTACTCTATATCCATAATTTCTATTTAGAGGTAGGTAGCAGGTTTCACTATAAGTGCTTTGGAATTATGATTGGTTAGTGCATTGAGCTTGGTTTTCAAAATTTTTAAAATTATTGCCTATAGTGTTGTTGTTACTATATAAATTGTTCTCCTGGTTTGGTTTATACCGTGCATCAGTCCAGATAGGTCCTCCCAGGTTTCTCTGAAACTATCACCTTCATTTTTTAATCACATAATTGTATTCCATTTCATTCATCTATCTATTTAGTCATCTCCCAATTTATGGACATTTGCTTTTTTCTATAAAAAATATTGCTGAAAATATTGTCCACACAATTCTTCTTTAATCTTTTTGGAGTATAGAACTAGTGGTGGTAAATCCTGAAGGTCTTCCCCTCCCAGATTCATTCATTTGTCTATTTAGATTTTGGGGAAACTGGGCTAAAGAGAAGATTCTTTGCCTCAATTGCTACCTAGCCTTAATCACTGAATGGGTGCAGCCTCAATCAAACTGAGGGCTGTTGAAGACCTTAGCTTAAAAAGGCCAAGATCTCCCATTTCATCCAGGGCCATTTCCAGTCATTTTGATCTATATTTGGCTACTAGACCCAGATAGCTCTGGAGGGGAAAGTGAGGCAGGGGACCTTGAACATCTCTCCCCCATTTAAATCCAATTCATCTACCTGTCATGGCATCACCTCCCTGATGTCATAGTCCTCTTCAAGAACGAAGGACAAACAACAACAGCAAACTTTGTTATGGAGCCTGAGCCTATGTAGATGCAATTTTGCTGTGGCTTCATAATTCCTATACCACTGCTTTAATTTTACATAGATTAAAAACCAAGGTTAGCAAGATTATTCAAAATCATAATAAAAGCATTATTATCTCCATTTACAAATGAGGAAAGGGGAACTCAAAAAGGTTTTTGATTTTTGTTTGCAAGCTGATCAGAATCACACAGATAATAAAAGTCAGAATGGGAACAAACCAGGTCCTCTGACTACAGATTCCCATTTGTTCTTGATGTTCTAAAGTCTAAGGCGCCTGTTCTAGTTCTGGTATTTCTTAATAAAGTAGTCTATGTGCCTATTCTCTTTCTCTTGGAGTGAGGTAGGCAGACCTTAATCATTTAGGTTTTATTTTTCCTGAGGATTGCCATGGTAAGGGCTACCTCTTTTCTTACTGGGATCCTCCAGAAAAAAAGATTTATTAAATCCTAGCTGAGTAGCACAGTAAATAGAGTGGGGCCTGGAGTCAGAAGACTCATTGTCCTGAGTTCAAATTTGGCTTCAGACATTTGCTGAGTAAGTCACTTAACTCAATTTCCTCATCTGTAAAATAAGCTGGTGAAGGAAATGGCAAACCACTCTGCTGTCTTTGCCAAGGAAACCATATATAAGGTCACAAGAATGACTGAACAACAAAAAATATTCATTAATCAGAAAGTAATATGAAGTGGGCACTCCTTGGTCCTCAGAGAATATGTCAACATCAAACAGCTCACAGGAATGGAATTCTACCTGAGTTTGGGACCTACTTCTTCCTTCTACACAGCTAGATTCCATATTGAGTCAGCGCCGGAGGCACCAAAGTGCCATAATCATCCCCTTGGTTCATCAGTAGCCTTCATACAGGTTTGTTCTATAGTTTACCTTTAAAAAAATTTAAAAGGCTAATTGATGCCTCACAGCTCAGACCAGAAGGGCTAGGCCAGCATACCCAGCTTCACTGAACTAATTTCTAAATGGAGCTGGCCTTACTGTAGCCACACATCATCTTTAAGGACCATTTATGGTGACATAAGTAAATCTATATGAAGTGTAAAGAAGATCAGAGACACTGGAATCCTAGAAGAACTATTATCTCCCAGATTGCCTTAGAAGTGTGAAGATTCTGAAATTACAGATGTACCAGATGACCTCCTGAGGCTTTAGTCTGCCCCTACTCCCCCACATTATCTCTCACCCCCAATTCATGACAGCAGGACCTGAGAATCTGAAAGAAAATCCCAGTCTGTGACAGGAAGGCCTTTGGATACTAGTTTAGGCTTGTTTTAGATGACCTCAGCAGGGAGAATCAGGATCAAAGGAAAAGGGATGATGACAGAATGACAGCTTTCAGGTCAGTGTAAGGAAAGACATTGCAATCAAGTTTTTACTAGTTGGCTGAACTGCCTGAAGAGGGTGGAAGGGATGTTCTAGCTAAAGCCAATAATGATCTGATAGCTATGTTGTATAAAGGATGTCTGTTTAGCTAAGATTTGGGCTAGATGAACTCTGAGACTTTCCACCTCTGCAATACCATAATTCACATCAGATTACTCTTCTAATATACTATTCTGATCACATTATTACTCTCCTCAAAAACCTACCATGGTTCCCCATTAGGGAAGGATTAAATCCAAATTCCTTGGGCACTTCACAATGTGTCTTCAATTTACTGCCTTTCTAAGTTTTAACTCATATTACAAGGTTCTAGGAGTTCATTTTCTGGATTCTCACTATACAGTATGTCCCAGAAGTTTTAGTACAGTTTTTATTTTTAGTTAACTCAAAAATATAAGAGCTACAAATATACAAAAATGACATATGAAAGGTTACTAAAATTTAACATAACCACCCTCTTTAGCTATCCATCACTCTAGATGAACCTTGCAAAAACTTTCATCAGTTGTTACTCAAGTGATTGAAAGGATAGCATTTGTAATGCTAACCTTAAGATCATTCAAAGAATGAAATTTTGATGCATACAAGACAATGTGATATAATCACACGCGAAAAAGTTGAATGGGTATAGATCAGGTAACTGAGGTGACCAAGCAAGAAGACACTGGACTGAGAAAGTATCATCCAGAAATTGTCACACAGGGCAATGCACAAGGTGGTTTATATTATTAAAATTAAAATTTTAAATTTATCAGTCACAATTTATAAAATTAAATAAATGCAAAAAATTTAAGTGAATACACTTTTAAATGATGGGTTTTTATTTTTATTTTTTTTTAATAGCCTTTTATTTACAGGATATATACATGGGTAACTTTACAGCATTAACAATTGCCAAACCTCTTGTTCCAATTTTTCACCTCTTACCCCCCCACCCCCTCCCTTAGATGGCAGGATGACCAGTAGATGTTAAATATATTAAAATATAACTTAGATACACAATAAGTATACATGACCAAAACGTTATTTTGGTGTACAAAAAGAATCGGACTCTGAAATATTGTACAATTAGCTTGTGAAGGAAATCAAAAATGCAGGTGTGCATAAATATAGGGATTGGGAATTCAATGTAATGGTTTTTAGTCATCTCCCAGAGTTCTTTTTCTGGGCATAGCTGGTTCAGTTCATTACTGCTCCATTAGAAATGATTTGGTTGATCTCGTTGCTGAGGATGGCCTGGTCCATCAGAACTGGTCATCATATAGTATTGTTGTTGAAGTATATAATGATCTCCTGGTCCTGCTCATTTCACTCAGCATCAGTTCATGTAAGTCTCTCCAGGCCTTTCTGAAATCATCCTGTTGGTCATTTCTTACAGAACAGTAATATTCCATAATATTCATATACCACAATTTATTCAGCCATTCTCCAACTGATGGACATCCATTCAGTTTCCAGTTTTTAGCCACTACAAAAAGGGCTGCCACAAAAATGATGGGTTTTTAATGTAAATGTCACACATACTTCTTTAGTTATTAAAGCTGAGAATTGAACTAAGATTTTTGGAACATTACTTTGCTGTATCACAACTTCTAAGCCTATAAAACAGGAAAATGACAATGACTTCCTTTAATAGTATGAGGAGAACACTAATTAATGTTTATGAGATGTGGAGAGATTCTTAGATGAAAGGGGTTATAAAAAACACAAGTGACTATTTGGGTCGAGGCTATTATTAGTTTAGTCTAAATGAGCTTCCATCTTCTGAGATACCTGGGAAAGTACAGCCTAGCTCAAAATCATCATTCTTTGAGTTTTGAAATTTCAATTGAAACTTGAGGATTTCCTCTAAAATGAGTTACTATGACTGATTATTATGCATAGTCTGGGATTCATACATTCTTGCTGCCTTAGCCAAGGGATCCTAGATAGAGACAGTACCAGATCAAAATATTTGGACCTTAGAGGTCCTCCAGTTAAACTGGAGGGTTTCTTAAACTTTTTCCATTTGTGACCCCTTTTCACCTGAGAAATTTTTACACAACCCCAGGTATATAGTTATATTAAAAAAGGTATACAATTCAAACACGTGCTAGCAACAAAATAATTCTTGTGACCCTTATACTCAATTATATAACCCCCACATGGAATCATGACTTACAGTTTAAGAAGCTTTGCTGCAATTCGACTCACTCATTTTATAGATGAAGAAAATGAGGACCACAGAGGTGAAGTAACTTGCTCAGAAGTATATAGGTAATAAATGACATAGTTGGTATTAGAACTCAGGTCTTACAACTTCAAAGTAAGCCCCATTCACATTGTAATAAAAGGCACCAGAGCTAGAAAATTGACCTATCCAGAGACCTTTCTATATAGAGAGAACAGCATTTCCAGAAGAGTGACCAGAAACATTCTGATGTATCTCAGTGAAGGTCTGACAGGAATGTCTAAAGAAAGAATTTAAGAAGGGTTTCCTTCTTTCTTTTCATTTATATCTTTTCCCCTTTTCTTGTCAGCAATACAATAGAAAAACAACAAGGTACCAAATGTTAAGATTTTGGGATCTGGGTGTCATTAGCCAGCTTTGCCTCCTACCACTTGTGTGATCTTAGGTGAGTCCTTGGATGACAATCTCATCTATAAGATGAGAGGGCTGGACTAGATGGCTTCTAAGCTCTTAAAACTCAACATCAAAAAGCCTGTCTCCTACTTCCTTCTCCCTTTCTTTCAAGAAATTACTGACAGCTTTCTTTTCCCCATCTTATGCTTCTTTTTTTTGTTTGTCTCCCTTTAGAGAAGCTAGTAGTGTAGTGTAAAGTTTCTTTAAAAAATCTTTTATAATAATATTAGCTTTTTATTTTTCAAAAGACATGCAAAGATAGTTTTCAACATTCAGTCTTGCAAAACCTTGTTTTCCAGATTTTTCTCCTTCCATCTCCCCTTCCCTAGATAGCAAGTAATCTAATTTAGACTAAATATATGAAATTCTTCTGAACATATTTTCATATTTATCATGCTGCACAAGAAAAACAGATCAAAAGGAGGAAAAATAAGAAGAAAAAAAGAAAAAAACAAGCAAGTAAACAACAACAAAAAGGTAAAAATACTATGCTGTGATCCACATCAGTTCCTACAGTCCTCTCTCTGGATACAGATGGTTCTTTCCACTATAAGTCCATTGGAATTGGCCTGACTCACTTCATTGTTGAAAAGAGCCAAATCCATCAATTACTCATCAAATAATCTTGTTATTGCTGTTTATGATGTTCTCTTGGTTCTACATACTTCATTTAGCATCAGTTCATGTAAGGCTCTCCAGGACTCTCTGAAACCATTCTGCTGACCGTTTCTTACAGAACAATAATATTACTTCACATTCATATACCACAACTTATTCACCCATTCCCCAACTGATGGGCATCCACTCAATTTCCAGTTCCTTGCTAGTGCAAAGCTTCTTAAACTATGGGTCACAACTCCATATAAGGTCATATAACTAAATGTGGGGATCATGAAATTATGATTTGCTATCAGCAAATGTTTGATTTGTATATTTATTTTATAAACCCGTATACCCAGGTTTATGTAAAGGTGTCTCAGGCAAAAAGTGGCCATGAGTGAAAAGTTTAAGAAGCCCCGGTATAATGGACAGAAGGCCTCAATTTTCTCATGTGTAAAATGAGCAGGAGAAGGAAATGGCAAACCACTCCAGTATCTCTGCCAAGAAAACCTCAAATAGAGTCACTAAGAGGGGAAAAAAAAAAAAAAAAAGAAAAAACTACTGAGCAACATAATAGCATAAATTCTATAAGTATAAATCCGATGACTTGAATAAGTACAAAGAGATACAGTACCAGAAGCAAGTAGAAATGCAGTTCTTGTCCTGGAGAAGAAAATCGATTTAGAATTAGCGCCATGAAGATGAATCCTGGTTTATGAAGAAAAGGTGATTGTTCATGACTCTGCATGTGTCCTGAGCAAATCTACATTGGGGGGGATCTCAGAAGAGTTCCCAACCGCTATTAAAAGAATTTCTAGAACTTACACTCCAATATAAGTATAAACTAGGGATGAGGTAGGATTGCATGTATGGTGGTAGTGGGGTTTAGATTTAGACTGAAATTGAGTGAATTAATAAAGTACAAAGAAGTCTGTAAGGGCCCAGTTGGATTTAAGCCAAGATAGAGTCATTTGAGTCATTTTCAAATATTCTCTCGTGTGAGCTTATGAACACCAAACGGCCAAAGTTAAAACAAGTATTTAATTCTGCCAGTCCCGTTGAAGTAATAAGACATCCTGAGAGAGAGACAAGGGGTACCAGAAGAGCTGAATCACCACATCCTTAGCTACCATCTACCCTCATTCAGATCCTGGGGTTAACAACTCTAACAAGATCGCTGCCAATCTTCTGAAGATGAGTCTTTCTGAGAAGACTTAGATTGGTCTCTGGAAGATCCACGCCCAAGGTGCACTCAAAAAGCTTTCCAGTGGGACCTGTCAAAGTTTGCTCTTAGACGGCATTGTCTTTCAGAGACTGTCATCTTCAGGCTCTAACAAGGTATCAGAGGAAGACTTCTGTAGAAAATTTAATAGCTTATCACCTACCGTGGGTAGTTAATAAACACCTTGGGTGATAAAGAAGGGACCCCATTAGGTATCTTACCATTGACTTTTGCCGATTGGTCATGCTGAACCTTGTAGGAGCAAAGACAAAGTGCCCCAACCTAGACGGTATCAACAATCCTGGGATCTCCACTAGCTCTCCCTTCCTGCACCAGACGCGGAATCACTGCTGCTGCTGCTCCAAGGAGTCCCCCATTTCCTAGCGCCTGGGAACTCAAGCAGGGATGTCAGGCGGTGTCAATTGCTCTTGGAGCCCCCATTCCATGGAGAAGCCCAGTCTGGCTTCCCTTCATGCTCCTCCCAGGTCTCCTCCCTGTCTTCCAGACTTCAAAACCTGCTCAGTTGAAGCAACTGAGATTGGGAGAACAGACTCACGGCTGTGAGCAGCTTTCAGGCTGCTTTGGAAGCCGGGTCTTCCTCAGTTGGAGTCCACACTTGTATGTGCTACCCAGGCTTCTTCCAGTTGTTGCTCTGTAGTCCAGTATTTTGGGGAAAGTGTGGCAGTTTTTTTTTTTTTTTTTTTTTGGGGGGGGGGGGGGGGGGGGGGGGGGGCATGGAAAATGTGACTTCCTTCGCCCGGGGTCGCCCTTAGAGAATTCAGAGGGTCAGGAACCTGAATAGGTGTATTGGGGGGAGGGGGACGACATCTTTACTCCCATTGACTTCTAACTGAAGTTTAGCATTTCTTTCAATGACTTAACAACTTTATTCCGCGAATAGTTCTGCTTACACGGTGCACACACCGAGCTAACGTCATCCGACTTCGGCGGTCACCTCGGCTCGCCGTGCGCCCCCGGCAGGAGCCTCTCCTCCCGGAACCAGCTGAGCTAGCCGACTTCCAACGTGACTTCTAGCTCCTACCTGGAGCCCCGCGTGACGGTGCTTGCGGCCGGCTCAACTTCCCTACAAACACGTGGGAAAGGCTGGGGAGCGGACGCTGCCGGGGCACTCTCCCGGGAGGAAACTTTAGTTTTAAGGAGGGGCAGATCTCGGGCCGGCATTCCGGATGAGCCTAGCGAACCTCCCCGAAGCATTCACTTCCCCGTTCCGTTCCAACAATCCCCTCACGCCAGCAGCATAGAACCTTCCACAACAACCCTTCTAGAAGTACCACTTGGACGTTTCCATGGGTCCTTAGAACGCATGCGCAAGCAGACCGCTTCCTCTCCCCGCCTCTCTCCAACGGCCTTTTCCTGGTCCAGACTACAACTCCCAGCATGACAGACAGGGCGTCGTGCAGCAGGAAGACTGAAGAAGAGCGGCGGTAGGGTCCTGCTTCTCGCGCGCGTGGAGAAGGGGGCGGACTCGGCGCAGGCGCAGGTCGGGCGCCGGGAGGTCGAAGGGGAAACTCCCACCCCCTTTCGCTGATGCAAGAGGCGAGTGCGGTGCTGGGAGCGGCGGTAGTAGGAGCTGCCCTACCGGACCGGGACTTGAAACGGCGACTGGGCCCTCTGACTTCGTCTGCAGCGAATCTTCTCGAGCCGCAACCATGTCCGGGGACGAGGTGAGGGCTCGATCCCGGCGTCGGAGGCTGGGAAGCGGCCGTCTCAGTGCGAGGGGCCGGCCAGGCTGGGCTTGCGGCCTACCCGCGGCCGCCATGTGAGAGGGAACGCGGGGCCAGCCGGGGGTGGGGACCGGGGCCTAGGCGCGGGGGATCCCTGCCCGGCATCGCAGCCGCCCAATTTCCCTCTGTTTCCTTGTAGAACCCTGGACTCTGGCCCGGCCCCCACGTCTTGGTCGGGGGGGAGATCGGGGCCGGGGTCACGCAGATTTAGGGGGCTGCTTGGAGCTAGAGCTAAAGAAAGGGTCGTGGGGGAAAGCGAGGCCTCAGGGGTGGGGGTGGCGGCATGGCCCTTGGGAAACAGACCGGAAGGGAGGGAACTTGGCCAGGGTGGTCTCAAGTCTGTCCATTACCCGGCCCCAGACCTGCCCCCGCTGCCCCTGGGAGGGGCTGGGCGGCGTGCGTGGCTATGAGAGGTCTGCGAGTGCCAGAGAAAGTAGTACCAGCCCTAAGGAGAGGAACGAGCCCTGAAACTTAGCCGGAGGGCTTCCCTCTGCACCCCCGAGCCTTCTCAGATGATCCGGCCAAAGTTTAGTAGGATTTTTTCCCTAAGTATGTGGTTTTGCACCTTTACAGTAAAGTGAATTATCCGTAACCTACTGCCGGATGACTTGTTATCAATGAAATTCATTTTAAAGCTTCTAGTAGGTGTTCTGCAGTGACTTAGGTGCTGGGTAAGTAGATGAAAAACAATAGAGATCCAGCCCTCGAGGAATTTAATCTGATTTAGGAAGAACTTGGGGAAAATTTGAGAGCACACATTTCCTGGAATTTTAATAGTTTTTAAAAGTACTTTAAGCAAAGGCTAAAACTAGTGTAAAGTTAAAAATAACATTATGGATATATTCCTAGGTAGCGAAGAATTTCATCTTATGAAGAACCAGGTAGACACTTGCGTTCTATTGGTCAGCTCTTGAAATGGAAAGGGGAGTAGGTTTGTTTTGATACAGCACTTAGAAACTACTAAGGCGGATATCAAAACTTGGAAAATAATAGTGCTATATTTTGTTTTCAGCTGATTTTTCACTATTTTGCAAAAAGTTTATTGAATGCTTTTTTAATGGAAATCCCAATGATATTTTGGGATATGCAGATATTAAGATTAGTCATTACAGGTTTACAGATCTTTTGTTGTAACAACTATCATGTTTTTCTGTAAAATGAAGAACAGTGTTTTTGAGTAGGTCAGCAAGTTAGTTGTACTACTGCTTCCTGGTAGCTCTGAATTTCTCTCATCTCTTTCTTTTCATTTTACGATTAAAGGCAATTAATAATCCAAAAATGTTAAAGTGAACAAGACAGTAGACTAGTAAAAGAAATGAGACATGCACACTAATAATTGCCACAGGTAGGAGATTGTGACATTTCAAAAAGAAGTACTAGCAAACTAGCTTCCTTGGGAGGTAGCATGTGACTTGTGTCTTATAGGAGAGAGAGGTGAAGACAGGGACATTTCAAAATTAAGGAAGAGCATAAGAAAGCACAAGAAGAGTTCCCAAAGTGATTATTTCTGTCTGGATTGAAGCATGGAAAGGGTCCATAGAATAATTTGAATAGAAGACATCTGGCCCCCACTCTAAGGAAGGACCTGGGTTTAAGGCTCTTGAGTGTACTGACTTTGTGACCCTGGGCAAGTCACTTAACCTCTCACTGTCCCAAGCACTCTCTAAAACTATAAGTTGGAGTGCAAGTGCTGGTTTGCATTAGGAGAGGGAGTTGATTACCTTGGAATTCCTTATACCAAATTATTAAGTTTCAGTTCCATTACTTTCAACTCCCCAACTCAGCAAGGAAATCCATAAAGAAAGTAGACATAAATTTTAGGTGGGAATTGTATGGTTTAGGAGATTGGAATTTAAGAGACAACAGGGAGGGTTTTTTGGTGGGGTTTTTTGTTGTTTTTAAGGAAAAAGATCTTAACTACTTCAAATAAAAATTTTTTAAAATCAATATTTAAATTAATGAATATACTACATGTACATAGTTATTTAGAGTCCTATCGCTGGAACTTCAGAAGGCCTTTTTTCTTGCCTTACCTATAATTTTATGTGGGGTCTAAATGTATCAGAAGTTCCAAAGTTGTCATAAGTTAACCAGTATGCTTTTATTTGAAAAAATAATCAGTTGTTAGACCAGTTTTTTCTGTAACTTAGATCTCATTCACAAAGCATAATGCTTTGGTCTTCAGTCACAACAAAGGTATTCTCCAGTGTTGATCTCTGACATGGATACCTTGTAAAAAAGGTTTTAAATGAGTACCATATCGTCTATGTATTAGTTCTTAAATAAACACAACATAGTTTCAATACCTATGGTACTTAACCACAGAATAGATTGGTGTTTGTTTGTTTGTTTGTTTGTTTTTTTAAGAAGTACAGTTTTGTCTTTTGGGAGAGGTAATATGGTAGTGGGCTTTGAACTTTCTCTTCCCTTGTTAGCTTTATTTCCTAATAAAGTTAAAATTGTTTTATTCCTGTTTTTTATTTTTATGTAGGTCAAATTAATATATTAATATTCCACAAATATTAGCTGCTTAAATCCAGATTATTTCTTTGAAGACAAAATAAAAGTGTAGTAAAATGAAACTTGGAGAAGACTTTTGAAATTCTATTTGAGTCAGTCATCATGTTATTAATAGTGACATTAGACTTAAACCATGTAGGCAAATTAAATTTTGAGTTCCCTATTTAGGACGAATTCAACTAAATAGAAACAAAATTAACATAAAATAGTTTTAAGTAAAAGTGAACCTCATTTAAAATTTTTTTATACAGTAGCTATTCTTAATGGTTAAGAAACTGAGTGAAAAACTTAATGAATTTAAAACTTCCTGAATTTGAGCTAGAACTTTACAGGAACAGTTCATCATTTTAATTATATCTGAGCTGTTTGAAAAACTTTAAATTTTATATATATATATATATATATATATATATATATATATATATACACACACACACACACACACTGTTCGATAAGTATTTGCTAAGCTTGCTGAAGATTGCTCTAGATTTATCCCTGAAAGTTGCATACCAGGGATATATGCAAATGATTAGATTACTTCTTAAATAATTTAGTCCCCTTTTTGTTAAATTCCAGCTATCCTATTTTCCTGTAAAATGAACAGTATTTTTCCCCCAGTACGTAAAATTGAGAATTTTGAGTAGTTCTGGATTCCTAACATCTTTAATGTCTTATTGTAATGATTAAAAGGCTAGTAATATTCTAGAGAGTTTTATACTTCAGAGATACAATAATATTTATCAAAAGTCATTCCAAAAATTTTGCCCCTTATATATTACTCTTTGCTACATCAGACTACTTTTTTTTAAGAGCAGACTGATGAGAACAATTTATTTGCCAGGGTTTACTCTAATGCTACTTTAAATTGGCTAATGGTTATCATTAGAATGAAGAATGCCATTCAGAAATTCTTGTTTTGACTTGTTTGTTGTCATATAGCCAGTATATATTTGAAGCTTGATTTGAATCCAGGTTTTCCTCACCAAAGCCTAAGGTCATATTCTTTTTCTATTCCACTATACTACCTTTATTACTACTTTTAAATAACTGGGCGCAATTCTTCTAAGACCAAATTGCAGAGCTATCACTGGTATGCATTTGTCAGGAGAAAATGTTCATAGGAAATTTCTTATACCAGCTAAAATAACAAGTTCAGAAAATTTTAATTTTTTTGGACAAATAAACTCCTTGTTATAGGAGATGGCCAGTTGTGTTAATGTTTCAGCTTTGTTTTAAAGTAATTTCTGACAAAATAAGAATTATCTTTCAACAACTTTTCTAATACATGGTACTTCAAATTCTTTGTGGATAAAAATCATCAGACTTTGCTAGCTTGTGATGGTTCCATCTTGGTTCAAATTTTACCAAGTATCATTGTAATAGTTTTTGCAACAGGAAATATATAGGAAAGAGATTTTTATGTTAATTTCTAGATAAACTAGGTTTATTATAAAAATCTTTGTCTCATAATCTCTTGAAGAGATTATAGAAGTACTTTCTGTGCATGATTGGTTTCTCTTACTGCTCTCTGTTGGTTATAGATTAGTATAGTTACCACCGCAAGGCAAGGATGGTATAGTGGAATCAGGAGTTTGGAATCTCAATAGTATCCAAGTACATACTATGTTATAAAACTTGGGACAAATCTGTACTGGATAACACCCATTACCTATCTCAGAATTGTTTTAAGCTCAAATGAGTTAATGTATGTGAAAATATTAATTGCTTTTTTTTAATGAAGTATATATCATTTCACAGAATTTTACACATTTATCTATTTATTTAGTTTGTTGCATTGTATGCAATTCTCTTACTGTGCTTCTTGGTTGATTAGGTAGCATCAGGATAGTAATTCCTAACCCTTTTGGAGGTAATTTCACTGTTTAATTTCATGATTTGCCTACCCAAACTGTAGTGCTGTATTTTTTAAAAAATTAAATGTATTAAAAGTTAATTTCACATTGAAAAGGTTTTTAGAATTTTAGACTACTACTTGGGGGGGTGAAGGAGATGATGTATACTAATTTAATGAAAATCCAGGTCTTTAAATAAGGCTTTAACAGAAGGTGGACAGGGAAGTATATAGCCTTTGAGTTGAAAATGAAAGGTAAAAGATCTCTTAAGGCCAGAAGAAGGAATTGTTTTCCTGGCTTGGGAAAATAAACCCTCAAAGTTTCTAATACCGAAAAAGAAATCTTCAAGGAAGCAGACTCTTTCAGCATATCCCCTTGTTTCAACAGTCAGTCATAATATCACTCAACGCCTTTGGGAAAAAGTAGTTCTAAGACTTAGAAAGTCAAGAAGGAATACAGTTTGACCTTAATTAAAGATCAAAACATTGTGAATTTAGTGCTCAAATTTAGAAACAAATTAATTTTTAGAGTTGATTTCATAAAAGGAAATCATTCTATTTCTATTGTTTTAACTTTCATTTAATCCTATTCCAAATGATCCTTGGCTTCATAGATAAGTATATTTCCTATAGATTTCAACCTTTCAACACCTTAACTAATGGTTTGAATTGCTTTGTTTCCTACCAACCCTGTCACACTCCCTACCCTCCAAAAAAATCAACTGGTGGTCAGTGTCATGGTGAGCTTTACCAAACATAGGTGGCTGGGATAAAGAGTTGATACTAGCCTCAGACTTTTGAGCAGTCTCAGTTTGGCAGAATTTGTAAGAGAATGGGTTACCTCCATTCCCCAGTGAGGCATCAGAATAGGACTTTATTTGGTAGTTGATTTTTTTTTTTTCTACCCTTATGTAAGATGATGGGATGTGATTAAATAACCTTCAGAAATAAAATAATCACAGAATTTCAAAGATTTATCTGGCCCAATCATCTCCAGGAAACTGATAAAAAGCCAGGGAGGAGGAAATACCTAAGTGAGAGCTAAGACTAGAACTCAGGACTTTTTTTGAATTTTAAATTCAGGGTTCTTTCCACAATACCATATTGCTTACCATGTTTGGTGTTTCTCAAATTTCAGATGTATTCTTGCAATTTCTCTTGTATTTTAAAGATGTTATTATAGCAAACTATTGTTATCACTGGAGTTTGGTATCTTTTTGTCATAAAATGAACCCAAAGTTTGATTTTTTTTTCCCCTTTTGAAAACAGATGATTTTCGACCCTACTATGAGCAAGAAGAAGAAGAAGAAGAAGAAGCCTTTTATGCTGGATGAAGAAGGAGATACACAGACAGAAGAAGCACAACCCTCAGAAACAAAAGAAACTGAACCAGAACCAGCAGAGGACAGAGATGTAGAAGCTGATGAGGAGGATGGTAGAAAGAAAGGTAAAAGAATTTCATGAAAAAAAATCATTGTAAAACTAAGATTTAATGGCCATTGATATTTTTTTAATATTTAGATTTTGTGGGTGTCATGTTTTGGCATTTCTCGATTTGATTGGGTTGTTCCTACAGAAATAGTCATCAAGAATTTGTTTTATACTTGCCAGATTTATTATGTTCTTATTCAAGCTAAATTATGTTAATATGCAATTAATCAGTGTGCCATATAAGTGATGAAACTATATGGAATCACATGGAAACTATAGTTAATTCTTGGTTTTTCAGTTGATTATTTAGGCAGCCTCTTTTTATAGTAGCAATTGTAGTGAACAGAAAAAGTGGAAAAAATTCAATTCATTTCACTGAGTATTTATTAAATGCTTATTATGTACAGAGCACCAAAAAATATATAGATAAAAATAACAGTCCTGTTTTTAAAGTAATTTATATTGTGCTGGTGGGAAACAACATATGATCTATGTACACAGATAAGTAAATGCAAGATATGTACAAGTTAAATTTGGGTAAAAAAGATCTAGGAAGAACTACCAATTTAATCACCTTATAGGAGGTGGTCCTTGAACTTATTCTGGAAGATTGGAACACCTAGAGGTATTTGTAGAGAGAATGTATTTCTTGTGAGAATTAAGTCTTGGAGACAGAATATTGCAGAACAACAAATAGGCCAGTTTGGATGGGCCTAATGTTTGAATGTGGGAGTAACATTTGATCAGCCCTGAAAGACAGATTGGAAATAGTTGCTTTTTCTTTTTAACAGATTGGAGAGAAAAAATTTGTTAAAGCTTGACTAAAAGATTTTGGTAGATTGGTTTTAGAAAGGGGAATCTCTTTCCTGTACAGTTCACTGCAAAGCAGAAATTTGCTAGCAGTAATACTTATCCCATTCTTTTTGGTTGACTTAATTGAATTGTGATGTTAATTATTCTAACTGGACCTTGGCATAACCATTCCCAAATTTCAAGAGGGAACTTTTTAGCTACTTAGTGGTTGGATAAAATAGTAACATTGACTTTTGCTTATTCATTGATTGCTAATTCCCTAAGCTGTCCTTTTCAGATGCTTCTGATGACCTGGATGACTTAAACTTTTTCAATCAAAAGAAAAAGAAGAAAAAAACAAAAAAGATATTTGATATTGATGAAGCTGAAGAAGGTGTAAAGGTTAGTATTCATATATCTCATGTGATCTGTTGAAAATAAAATTTGCTCTCTGGAAGTCAAGTTGCTAATGTTCCTTCCTACAGATAACATGTCCTTTATTGATAGGTAAAGAAAAAAATGGAGATTTGTATTTCATACTTTCTGATAGTAACTCTTCTTTTGGAGAGCTTATTAGCAGTGTATCAAAATAGGCATCTTAAAGGGGTTGTGAATATAGGGTGTGTGAAAAATGGTTTGAAGAATATAGGTAGAATTTCATGTTAGTGGGATTTATCCTGTCTACTTCAATATAACAGATTTGCAGTCATTGTTTTATACTGTCATGCTTCTTTTTACTTAACTTTTGCTAAAGTATTTCTGTATAATAACTTAAATAAGATGTATCTATTTGAATAGCTATGATGATAAATATTAATAAAATTCATCCAATTCTCAGAAGTGGTGACGAAATTTTAGGTGGTCTTGTGTTGGTGAACAGTGGAGTTTTGGTGAAGAACTTGGGCTTACAAACTGTAGAATGATCTAACTCTGGGCCACCCACATTGCAGAAAGACAAATTTAAAAGCCCTTGGTTGATTTTGCAGAATTAGTGAACTGAATTAACTTGTTAACCCACAAAATAACTTACATTGCTTAACTTTCATAAGGTGGTTTATAATCTCTTTTCATCTCCAGAAAGAACCCACAACCAAACAGGGAAATGTTTCAGCTCATAAATTGATCAGCAGACTTTGGAAACTATATACAGCTCATTTTATATCTCCTTCCATTTTCTTTTTTCTTGGTAGTGTGTATCTAATATTTGTTTTGCACCATCACCAAAAACACAACTGTTGGTTTTTATATATTCTTAGCTTAGAGAGATTTGATATAATGTATTTTTGCCTGTATTCATGTTATTATTATTAATTCACTAAGTATGGGAAAGTGCTGCTTTATCATTGTATTGTTATTATAGGGAAATTAGGGAGAAATACATGTATAGTATAGTAAGAAAGAGCGATGTACTCACAGCATATAGTCATAGTAATAGTAATAATATTTAAATATTGGATAAATGGGTGAAAGAGTTTAAGCTTACTGCATAATATCTGAAAACAATAATCTTCAAGGCTGAAGACAGTATGTAAAATTCCAGTTTGTTTTGTATCTGCTATTAATATCCATTTTTAACTGTTTCTGCTGACGGTAAATGTTTGGAAAAAATTTCTTTTTACATGGTAGGCTAGTTGTATCTAGCTTAAGAAGGTGTTGTTACAAGTATCACAGTGTTGTAGGTAGTTTAGTTATAAGGCTGGATCAAAATGAGACAATTGTAAAACATTTAAGTGTTAATACATATAGGTTTATTTATAGTCAAAACAGGGAAAGGATACTCAATAAGGATACAGCATTGATTCAGTTAAGCTTAGTTTGTGTTGGACATACTTGTTAGTCGCTGCTTAGGCCATCCAGGCACTAGCTTTTTGTACTTGGACTACTAGGAAGTTACATGAATGATCAGACTTGATTCTGGTGAGCCAGCAAATCTTGAGACTGGTTTTAATATCTTTTAAGCAAAAACTAGGCTAAAGTGTGTGGGTTAAGGCCTTAGGCTGTTGCTTCTTGCCATACATCTTTGACCTAAATTGGACTTGAGCTTCTAAGTTGATTTTATATTGAAACTCTAGGGACTTTGGCTTAGACCCCTATTAAGAGACTGAGAATTATATTTTCTCTTTAGCTGAATTTTTTAGAATTGGAAAAGTTTTTGTGGCGACTTAAATAATGGCTGGTAGATTTCTTTTATGACTACTAACTCTCCTCTGGCTTCTCTCCTATCTTCCTTCTCTTTACTTACTTCCCACTGATCCGTGTCCTCCCTTCACTTCTACCCTTCACCATAGATTGGCCATAGTTTGAAAGCTAATACCTTCAATGTAGAACAAATGAACCAAAGTCTTTTGTTCTTAAAACTTAAAACTAGTATAGGAATAAAAGATCACACTGTTCTTTTCTAAGTTTAACATGAATGGCCAGTGTCTTCTCTGAAGGTCAGGTTTTTATCTGAGACTATGTTTATACTATGGTATTTAGCCAATAGTATGAACAGATAAATCGGGGATGACCAAACTTGATCCTGATAGTGATACATTGGTGTTAAGTAGCTTCCAGACATGTTCTACTATGAATACATACATATATATACATATATGTATATACATGAATGTATGTGTGTACGTATATCTTTTCACTGACATTCTTATCTTTAATAGATAAGTACATCTCTGAAATTAAAGTTGCCAAGGTTACCACAAATGCTTTATTAGTCTTAGGCTTCTGGGATTGGTAGGAACAGGGAGCTAGAATGGAAAGTAATCCAGGAAAACTGGTGAGCAAAGTTGTGACAAGATCTGATTTCCATCAGTGTTTTGTGATTGTCACATCTGAAAGTCAGGGTCTCATGACTAGTCACTCAGTATTAAGCTTTTTTTTAATGTGTGGGAAAACAACTTTAAGAGAGTTATTTTGATGTTTCCAGAAAGCATTAAAAGAATAAACTGACTGTTCTGATCTTAATTCATTTTTTAAAATTGCCTTATTTTTCATCATACCTTTCTACTCAGATATCTACTGATATTACTATCTTGTTTTTATATCACCTCCATTTTCCTCTCTGTCTTTCCCTTACCTCCTCCCAAAAAGTCATCTCTTCTAACAAAGAATTAAGAACAAAAAATTGAGGAGTAAGAAAAGCCAACCAATATAATTATTACATCTCTCCAAGATAAGTTTTGGGAAAACTGGACATGGAAAGAAGAATGAAGCAAAATGACTGTACGCTGAAAAATTAATTTATGATCCATAAGTCATGATTTGGCTCCTGGACCATAGGGTGTTCTGACTACGATCTATTTTCTAAAATTCACATCTTCAACAAATATATGACTATTTTGGTGCTTTGTCCCAGTAAGTTCTGCGGAGGATTCCTGAATGAATCAAGATTACTAGTTTCACTATACTGTATAAGTAGTAAGATAAGACACATGTACAAATATATAATGCAAAGTAAAATTTTAAAGTGAAGCAAAAAGTACGAAGAAAATGCTTTTTTTGGAGAAGGGAGAGATTTCTGATTAGACAATTTGGGGAAAAGGCTTTGTGGAAGGAGGTAATATTTTAACTGGGCTAAGATTGAGAGGAAGTAATTAATAATTATGTATGTATGTACTTATTTTTGACATTTTCTCTTTTTCCTTCAAATCATGCAAGCCAGATAAAAGGTGATCTACTGTAATCTTTTAGAATGACTTTTTTAAATTAAATATTGTAAATGGGCCTCGGTTTTCTTTTTTTAAAGGATCTAAAGATTGAAAGTGATGTACAAGAACCAGCAGAACCAGAAGATGACCTTGATATCATGCTTGGCAATAAAAAGAAGAAAAAGAAGAATGTAAAGTTCCCAGATGAGGATGAAATCCTAGAGAAAGATGAAGGTAGGTATATTACCTGTTTGTTTAGACAGCAACTTCTTGGACTATTGACTTCCATCTATCATTTCCTCTGAAAGCAGTTCTTTGTTCATTGGTCCTTCTACCATAAGCTGGACAAAGGAAAGCAGAGGAACAAGAAAGACAGACAGATTTTACTTGACATGGTAGGGGAATAAATTGGTGATTTTTCTTTAAAGTAAGATTTGAGAATTACTGGCTAAATCTGAATTATCATAGGGTCATTCCAAATTAGAAAGTAAAGAAATATAGTTTATTTTTACTTCAAATCAAATACTATGAATACTTTCCTACAAACTTATTATCACTATTAATTTGCATTATTAATGAGGGCCTTGGCCAAACAATGAAAAAAATCAGTTCAGCTTTGTCTTAATATTCCTGTTAGTTTTTTCTACACACTGCATTATCATTCATTTACCATAATCAAATGTGAATTTTAAATAGTAAGTTGCTCATTTCTTAAATGGCCAATATTCTATAGAAGAGCTTAAAAGATTTATTTTTATGTGAAATTAAATAAGGTATTAAGTTTCAATATTTTGTCTTTTTCTGAGAGCTCATGTGCATTTTGTGGACTCTCTTACATGTGTGTATGCACACACACACACACACACCATTTGACAACATGCTTTAGAAGTATATTTAAATACCAGAAAAGTACATTCGGGTGTTTTTTTGGTTTGTTTTTTGCTAACTAAACTGCCTGGATTCTTGGGTATGCCTGAAGAACTTTATGGCATGATAAATTAGAAATTTTTTCTTTAATCTTTTGTACCGTTAGCTCCTGCTTCAGAGAATGAGAGGATTTGCCTTACTTTGGATGCCATAAAGAGGCAGAATTGTATAATGCAAGAATCCTCAGTCTGTTTGATCCTCCATGATCCTTATCTTTCAGTCAACTTTCCTGTGCCCTCAATCAGAATGAAAGGAAATAAATTCTCAAGTTTACTCTATATGTACAAATAAGAAATTGATAAAAAGAGATTAATTTTTTATTAAATGTGAAGTTTTTTTAGTACAGACAGTTCTCACTTTATGTAAGTTTGCATTATTTCAATTCTTTGGTGGGTGGACTGTGTAGGGCACGTGAGAACTGGCTTTATCATGAAATTGAATGGGTATCAGAACATTGTCAATAAGGCTTTTGAGACTAATTTCTAGTTAACCAACAAGTTTATCCTTGGTATAGTTTTCGAAAAAGATACTTTATGTCATGTTCACCCTCTGGTTTGTTTTTTGTTTTGGATTTGATTGAGAACAGGACTAAGTTGTTATTAAAAAAAAGCTTTTGATCACATTTTTAGTAAAAAGTAGCTTGTACTTCTCCAACAGTATCCCCAGAATTTTGTCCTTTCATTAATTAGAAATCAATTTGGAATTTCTGGTTGATGGGTAGATCAATTAGCCTGTCAGTTACTGAGTTGTTTTTCTTGATATTCTTTAGTTTTGTGTGAAAAAGTGTTTTGTATCCAAAACTTTATTAATTTGGTTTCGTTCATAGAAATGATTCCTTCATCTGCCTTTTTGCCATTTTTCAGATACTCTATGATACTCCCTCCTGCCTCTGTCTCTTCCTTACCATTTGCTTCTATTCTAGTGGGTATTTAATAGGATAAAATCTATATTGACCATCTATTGCCCTTATCCTGTTGACAGACATTTCATACCCTCAAGGCTTTCTATCCACATCTGGTCTAGCTAAGGGAGCATTTGTGTCCTTATGTCATTAGTCTTCACTAACCATGTGTAACCTCAGAGAAGATACCTAGTTTCAAGTTTTAAAACTCTGTCATCTCAGAACACAGTCATGTGATCCATAACTAATTCTAGGAAAATTTGAAGTTAGGTGGAATAGCATTATAGACATATCTTTTGTTCTGGAAATAATTTGTTGCAAATGAACTAAGCGACATTATAGGATAGGTTTTATTTTAGCATATTAATGACTGGCTCATTGTTACATATGGTATTCCTGCAATGATATTACCTTAAGGATTGTTCTGAGTATTGATTATATATCAGTTGCTCAATCTCATAGCATTGTGTAAATGTAAGATACATTTCAGATTTTTTTTTTTAAACAGTTATGTGGAAGTTATTTCAAGTAGCCTGTGTGCTTTAAGCTGCCTTAATGTATGAATTAAATTATAATGGGTATAAATAAGAACCTTTAATTCTCTTGGGAATCTATTTTGGTTTTATCTCTAGCTTTAGAAGATGAAGACAACAAAAAGGATGATGGAATTTCCTTCAGCAATCAGACTGGCCCCGCATGGGCAGGCTCAGAAAGAGATTATACTTATGATGAGGTAAAATATTTCTTTTTGTTTTAAAAATACCTGAACATCTGTTATTCAGCTATATAAACAGTACTCAAATGCCTGTTCAACAGGCAATCATGTTCAGCCTTTCCACTGCCAACACTTACTGTAGTCTCTTTAAGCACATTATAAGCGCCAGCATCTTGAGAAAATCTGATCTGATCCATACTGGATTGAGTCAGATCATGTTCTCATCAACATGTTGTTAGGAGTTTAAGAGGACCTGAAGATTAGTTCCCACTAGGATCTATATTAACACCTACGCCCTTCTTATTGAAGATTTTGTCAATTTTTATACTCCCAAATGAATCTTGTGACATTCAGCACCCAGTACTCTATACACAGTGGGCAACTGTTAAATGTTACTTCTGATCTGTGAAATTAAAGAATAAGAACTTGTCTTACTAAATGGGTACACTAATTGCCTTTACCTTTGTAACTACCTTTGTAGTTGCTGAATCGAGTATTCAATATAATGCGGGAAAAGAATCCAGATATGGTTGCTGGAGAAAAAAGGAAATTTGTCATGAAACCTCCACAAGTTGTTAGAGTAGGAACCAAGAAAACTTCTTTTGTCAACTTCACAGATATCTGTAAACTGTAAGTACTGCTTGAGAAACTTCTTAAGTTTGAATTTGAATACAGTTTGTCAAAACAGATCCTTCACTCTTAATAACTATTGAATTTGGCATAGCTTAGTAAGGTTGGAAATGTTTTTCTGAAGAAACATTCCTTCTATAAATAGTAGAGTTGGAAAGCTAGAAAATGTCGTGCAACATCTCTTTCCATAAATCTGGCCAATTTTTTCTGTCATGGACCTTTTAAAAAAACAGGTACTTAGTAACTTGTCATCTAGGCTCAATTACTTCTTTATGAATGTTGAACTATAAGACTATTCTCCATTTTGATCATTAATCAGCAACTATTAATATTTTTGTTTCTCTGATTTCCTCACCCACCTTTCCATCTCCAACTGAGTTCTTACATATATATATTCTCTTGTGACTTTTATCTGTAGTCACCAACTGAACAATTTAAACATTTCTAAAAAGTTTTGTCTTTAAATTACTAGTTACAGGTGTTGCTTCCTAACAACAATTAGGGTCTAATTAATAAAACCAGAATATTAAAACTATCTACATATATATAGTATTTTGCATTTTTTATAGTTAGAATTTTTTGGGGGAGGAGTATGGATAAATTATTTCCTTAGACTGTGAATGTTGAATATGGTATTTTCCTTTTAGATTACATCGTCAACCCAAACATCTCCTGGCATTTTTATTGGCTGAATTGGGTACAAGGTAAATGAACATTTTGTTTTATTAGTTTGCATTTATGGACAATTTAAAAAGTTTAGTTAGAACTTCACTTGACTTTAAAAACTTGAAATACATTTTGGAAACACTGGTAAAGTATTACCAGAGAAAGAAATGTTAAGAACAATATGACTTCATTAAATATGAGACTAGTCATTCTGAAAAAAGTACCTCATTTGAAGAGAGTCCAGGCTTTCAAACAGAAGGATTAAAGTGATCTTGGTGCATTCCCAAGTGCCTCACATTAGAGTTTAACCACATTGGGTTTATCCTTTTTGGACAAATGGTTAAATATAGCATGTTCCTTCATCTTTTAAATTTCTACCTAATAAAATGGCCAATTAGCCTATTATAGAAGTTAACTTAGGGAGGCTTCTACAGAATTTTTTTAAAAAAACATTTTCTGCTTTTAATATCACTTATTTTCTTTCTCCTTCCAGACAGCCATCCCTTTTAACAAAAACATTTAAGCTGGGTGGATGGGGGGAAAGGGGGTGAGAGAGAATCTTATTCTATGTAGTCTTCTATATCCATAGTGCCCCCTCTCTGTGAAGTCTGGGGAGTTGGGTTGCATTCAGAATGAAGCCACTGTTAACCATCATTGTCTCAGTGTGAGAGGCAATTTCAGCTGCAGCAGAAAGCCCCTTGTGACTAGTGTTAGGCATTATTTTGCCTTCCATAGTACCTAGCACTGTTCCCCACAAACATTAAAGGCCCACTAAATGTATGTGGACAGTAAAATTAAAGCTGTCTTTGGCAAATCAGTGGATAATCTGATTTGATCACCTAAAGGGAGAGTAGTCTGCAGTTTTGTCTTTATTCTCCTGTACAGTGGTGTTCATAAGCCTTTCCATTGAACCTCCTAGAAGGATCAACTTAATGCAATGGAGACCTTCCTTTCATTCTCTTAAAATAACATTCTATTTTCCCCAAAGGTTGGTTATTTTGAACTTGAAACCAATAAAGTTCCCTGTTACCAAAAAATTCTGTTTGAAATAAGATTAACTAATTTAATAGTTTGTAATATGACTTTTATACATAAATATAACTCATAACTCATTTCTGACTCTCTGAAGTAGGCAGTGCAAATATTACCATCCTGATTTTTCTGATGAGGAAATTGGAACCTAGAAGGTTTAAGTAATTTGCCTGAAGTCACAGGAAAGAGTAATGTTGAATGCGAAATCTTAGTTTTCTAGCCTAGGTGTTCTCTCTGTTCTACCAGAGTTACTTCCCTTCTAACATGAATGAAACAGTATGCTCTTAGAAAACTTTGTATTCTAGACATCAGTTAACTCTGTTCTAGGCATTGTGATTTGATTGTCTTTATTAAATGTTTTTCATGATGAATTTTTTTTCCTCAATAGTGGTTCCATAGATGGTAATAACCAACTTGTAATCAAAGGAAGATTTCAACAGAAACAGATAGAAAACGTTTTGAGAAGATATATCAGTAAGTATAGTATTTGATTTTATACTGTAACTCATCATAAAACAGAGTTGGAATGGACTTAAAATTTGGGACCATGGGAAATAGAAGTATTTAAAGGATTGCTGCTCGACTTGGCCTTATGAAAGGATAGAGTGTAGGTCTGGAATAAGGAAAATAGGAATTCAACTATTGTCCCATAAACATATTAGATATGAGATCACAGGCAAGTCATTTAGCTCTGCCTGCCTTAGTTCTTATGTATAAAAATGGTAGCTGGTATTATGATTATTATTAGCTTTTATATCAATCAAAAGCTAGTATTTGGTTCCAGAGGTCAACTGAACAGAGTAACATGATGTGGCTGATTAAACTGTCTTCCTAAAGACTCACTTTTACATAATAAAGCATATGGTGGCTTATTTGTCATTTTTACCAAGTTAGATAAAGTGTCAGATGATTGTCCTTCCACCTGGCCAGAAACAGTATGAACTCTTTTCAGATGGTAATTAGCACCTGGAGAGGTTCTCTCTGGGGAATATGACCATTATACGTTTTGGAGAGGTCTGACCTTTTTTCAACAACAGCTTTTTTTTGGTACCCAGATGCCCAAAGCTTTAGAAGAGACAGGTTGTGTTTTCTGGTGCTAGACCAACAGGCTTGGCTGTTTTGTGCCTTTATATTAGTAGTTTACAAATTTGCCCAAACGTAACTGTGATTGACCCAAAGCTCAAGTCACTTTCCTTATGTCTCTTATGAGCAGTACACTATTGACACTATGTTGCTTTTTCACAGAGGAGTATGTCACCTGCCATACATGTCGGTCACCAGACACAATCCTGCAGAAGGACACACGACTCTATTTCTTACAGTGTGAGACCTGCCATTCTCGCTGCTCCGTTGCCAGCATCAAAACTGGGTTCCAGGCCGTCACAGGCAAGCGAGCACAGCTCCGTGCCAAAGCTAACTAATTTGCTAATCGACACTGGATTTTGCAAAGTGTTTTGGAGATGTGGCTGGACAGGTTTACAATCAGAATGGATTTACCATTGTATTAAAAGCAAGATATAAAAGCTGCCGAGTTCTCATTTGGCATTGGGTTGGTTGGTCTGTGAAATCCTTGCAAGGTGCAGATCCTCAAGCTGTTTGATGCTCATTGATATTTTAACAACTGTCAGAGAAACATGATGGGGAAAGGAGGAGGTGCTTTTTAAAAACCGTTCCTAGACTTCTGTAAAATGCAAGATAAATTAAAGTTATTCTAACAGTGACTCTTTCATGCCGGCTTGTCCTTCAGTTTCCTTTTTATAAACATATATAAACAAACAAAAAAAAAAAACCCAACCCATAACTGACAAATGCAGTGAAAACAGTTTTACTGTGATTATGTGCAGACTCTGAATATCTGTCCATTCCTAGTGTTGAGGACTGGAGCTTTTTAGTGTATACTTTGGAGATATAGCTTCTCAGCTCCTCATGAGAAACATAAGAAGCAGCACTGATTCATATGGGCAAAGAAGTACATTAAAGGGATAGGAAGAGTGGTAAATCCAGGAGGAGCTATTTACTTAGCAAGACATTCCCAATTTTTGTGGGATGATCATGTTAGTTTGAACTATATTTTTTAAGATGTGAGAATTGTTTACTTTCTACCTCACTTCCACCTCATGCATGTGTCCTCTAACTATGATCATGTGGAAAATGGAAGGATAAGCTGGTTAATACCCTGACTATTTAGAGCTCTCTCTTCCCTGCAACTCGGGGTTGTCTTAGCAATATTGAACTTTTTGCTACTACTTTAACTCAACCTGGCATCCGTGGGACACTAGGTCAATGTAAAAGTGATTGTATGGTATATGGCATTGAACAGTATCTGGATGGTGGTGTTGAGAAAGCATTTTTTCCCTTCAGCTTATAGCCTATGTTCCAAAACATCCCAATGTGAACAATTGTTTTTGTATATTTTGAAAGCAGAGTGCCCTTCAAAGGAGAGAGATTGTTGCCAGCAAGCCAGGAACTAGTATTCCAGGTTTCTAGCAGTAGAAAATGAATGTGCCATGCCACCTCCAGTGGATTTGATTATGAAGTAATTATTCTACCTCTAGGAACCAAAAGGAATAATTAAAATAAAACATGTGTACCTGTTCTCACTGGCCACATTTATATCGTCTGACACAAGCTAATTTAGAAGGGCACACTCTACTTTTCATGACCAAGGGTTTTGGAAACCCATCTAAATAAGTTACTGAGCATGTGTTCTGTATAAGGTTGGATTGGCTCTCAAATGACTTAGCTATGTTATTTTTAAATCACTGTGACCCTTCATTTTAAAGTATAAGCCAAGAGGGAAGGAAGCTTGACTAAGAGTTAGTGGGTGGATGGTTTGTTGGGCATGTACCCACAGTGTCTAGACCCTCGGTAGCCTAATACGACAGCTGCTGACTATACTGATTTTTGAACTCAACAAGTTTCTATTTGGATTTTACTTTTTTTGTATCTGCACTAACAGTTTCCAATTTTACTAGCAAGTCATTTTTTTTATTTGGAATTTTTGATTGCAATTTGAAATCAACAGTTTGAATTCAGGTTTGAGATTCTAAAAGCATTTTGGAATTTGAAGAAAGAGCTGTAACAAATGTTGGATGTAACTTTTGAGTGAATAAAGCCAGGATCAGTGCCTCTTGTGTAACACCTAGGACTGTATTGTTTTGTTTCGGGGGTTTTTTGGTTTGGTTGGTATTTTTTTTTTTTTTTTTTTTGTCTTGTTTTGTTTAGCACGCTTCTGTATTCCAAAGGGTCAGGAAGACTGGAAAAGAACTAGAACTACCTTCCCCTTGTCGGGGTAGGTTAGAAGTCTTGATCCAAGTCTTGACTGAAATCCTTGCATGACCCTCAGGGGCGAACCTTGAGCCTTGGACCACAGTGACTCATTAAGAACTGAGTGCAAATCACCCAAATGTGTTGAGATTTTTTTTTTTTAAAGCAAAATCACTGCTGATTTTAATCTCTTCTGAACAATAAAAATCAACTGAAAATTATTGTAATTATGTTTACCTATGTTCTATGAAATATAGTTGGACTCTGGGACACATCTGTAAAATAGAAAGTTGGGGTGGGGTGGTGGACTAAATCTGGTAGGTCCCTTCCACGACTTCCATGATCCACATTTCTGCTTCATTCATGTCTATGATGAACACGAATGTCTGCTAATCTTATGGCAATTGGTTCATTCTAGAATTTAAGAGCTAGAGAATGTCCTTAGAAATCTTCCAATCCAGTATTTCCATATGTTCACTGTCAGGAAGGCCTAGTAAGTGTCAGACGGAAGTTGGGGGGCTAGAAGACTTGGAAATTTTGTATTTAGAAGTAGGAATCTTCTAGGATTAACTATTCTCATCTCCTAATTTATACATGAGGGAATTGAGACCCAGAGAGGTAGGTAGTAACTTGGCTAAAGTTTCTTAGCTAGGAAGAGGCAGAGCAGGATTTGACCCCAAATCCAGCCTTCTGTACCTCGCCTTCCAGCATATTTTACAGGTCACATGAAATGCTGATGGAGATGTTGTGGCCACTGCACTTCAGATTATAACACTTGTCCTATGTAATTACGTAAGAGCTTATAGGCTTGACAATACATGGTTGGTTCTTGGAAGGACGAAATGAGATGACATATTTGTTTTAAGGTAAGTATCTCCATTTTATATAGATGAAGAAACAAAACAACTTGATACTGTGGAAAGAGCGCTAAAGACAGGACCTGGGTCCAATCCCATCTCTTGACTTCAGGCAAGTCACCTAATTTCCCTCTGGGTCCCTTAGTTTGCTCATCTATAAATGAGTGAGTCGATTACCTCTAAGATCTCTTAATTCTTTTATTCCATGATTTACCTGTCAGGCTCCAGTGACAGTTTATTATGGTTAGTGATTTCTTTTGGTAAAAGAAGTATGCTTTGCAACAATTTCAAAGAGCTGGGGATAATTAAACATTGAAAAGGACTTTGTTACTCAAGGGCAGTGAGCTTCCTGGGAAATAGTAATAGTTAACATCATTTGTCACAGGCAAAATAAGTCCTGCTATGTTTGCTATGGAGCTAATAGATGTTACTGGCAGAGAGAGCCTAGATAGTCAGCTCTACAGGTCTGCAAATGGCTAACGTAAGAGCAATGTCAGTCTTTTAGGGCTTATTCCTCCTTTAGCTGTGGCGTAACTAAAGAAAGGTTAGTAATTATGTCAGGGTGGATAGAGATGGTTAGAATCAGCTAGGGAAATAGTTTCTTCCCTATCTTGGCTGCCCTGGAGATGTATGTACAAGTAAATGTCAGCTCGAATCCCAGGCAGGCCTGAATTTAGAGTTCTTCCAACTTCTATCTGGATTTAAGGTTTTTAAACTCAGTTAAGTATCAGTTTTAAACTCCATTTTGGGAAATAGGCTCAAAGGGTTGTTGATGATTTCACTTTCTGTGGGTTCACTTAATTCTATGCAGATGAATTTATCTAGCCATAGTGTCTCCTGAACTCTAACCCTACATCACTATCTATCCTGGACATCACCTGGATGCCCTATAGACATCTGGAACAGACTTCATTACCCTCTCTCAAACCACTAATTTTCCTATATCCGCTGAAGGTTCTACTATCATTTCAGGTACCCAGGGTTATAATCTCAGGTCTTTGACTTATGACTGCTGTCTGTCACCCCTTACACATCCAATCAGTTTGCCAAGTTTTACTGCTTTTTTACCCCCATGATATGTCTGGAATCATTTCTTTTCTTTCCTTTCACATCACCATTACTCCTGGTCAGACTTCCTCTTCTCCAGGCAATTTTCCTCAGCTCCAAAATTGATTTTCTTAAAATACAGTTCTGTCTGATCACATCAGGAGGGAAGTTTCAGTAACTTGTTCCTGTTGGTAGAAGAAAATATAACAAACTATCCATTCTAGTCTGTTTATTGCCCAATCACACTCCTTTGTTCCAGCCAAACTGCTCTCTTTTCGCGTCTTGAAGGTGGGTCTCACACTAGCAGTGTACTCTTCTCCTTATCCCATAAAATCCCTAGCTGCTTTAAAAGCTCAGCTCATGCTACCTAATCAAATTCCTTCCTCCCATCTTTGCAACCTCCACACCAAATGTATTTACTTTGTATGTATTTTGTAGTATTTACTTTTTTATATTGAAATTTTTTCTCTCTCCCCCCTCCACCCCTTATCTAGAATGCAAGTTCCTTGATACAAACTTCCATGGTTGTCTTACCCCCGGTGCCTAGTACAGTGCCTGTTGCATGGAAGGTACTTAATAGAATGCCTACTCAATGAATGATCGCCCACACAGTAGCCTTTAAGGTTCAGAACAAAGCACTGGGGAACTGCTAAGTGGGGCAAAGGACTGACACCAAAATAACTGATCAGATACGGTATGGGTGATTATTGCTCCAGGCAAAACACTGGATAACTATAACTTGTAGATGTTTAGTGACTACAGCATATGCAAAATTGTACTAGATGCTGAGGAAGGTATAATTAATATGTGATTTGCAAGTGGATTTGTAAATGCCTTTATAAGCACACAGTATCAGGATAACTGATAGAGATATATTAGATGCAAATGACCAAATGCGATCAGAAAAGACAGTGTAATGCTATGGAAGAGCACTGGATTTGGAATCATGGGAAGTAGATTGAAATCATCGTTCTCCATACCAGCTGTATGAATTGAATAGCTTTGAGAGGTAGGAATAATGGATAAGGAAGGGTTGAATTTGGAGTCTAGAAAATCTGGGTTTGAATCCTACTTCTGATTGTGTGAATCCTGGACAAATCACTTAACCTGAGACAGTGGGCTTCAGTTTCCTCATCTGAAAAATGGGAATTAATATCGCATCTAACTCAAAGAATTGTGAAGAGAAGGTTTGGTAAGGCATTATATAAAAGTGAGCTTAATCTTTCTCTGAACCTCAGTTTCCTCACCTGTGAAATGAAAGAGTTGGACTGGATGACCTTTGAACAGTCATGGTTCAGAGCAGCCTTCATAGAGAAGGTGGTGTTTTGAGTTAGGCGTTAACTGGATGTGTTGAGTTCACATGCTAAAGTAGGGGAAGGAGGGTCTTGGGCCAGATCACAAGGAAATAGAAGCAAGGTTGCAGTGTGGGGTGGGGGGATACATGTTGGAAAAGCCTTATGTGATGAAGCTCAAACTTTATTGACAGGCAATCAGCAACCATGAAATAGCTTTCAAGGGTTGGTGAGAGGAGTTGTGAGAACTACTAGGAAGTAATTGCAATAGCCAAGGCATGCTGTAATAAAGAGTTCTGATTACAGAGCAGTGGCAAGAGAGAGGGAATTAAATGGAAAACTGAGAAGGAATATGCAAAAGGTCCTTGCTAAGGGGAGTTAGAGTCTTTACATAGGAATTTTTTCATGTCACAATTCCTCCTAAATTGTGTGTTTGAAAAAGGATGGGGGAATGATGGAGAGAGCACAGCCGTGTCAGGCCCTGGGGCAGCCGAGATGTCACCCTTTGAGGTAGGGAAGAAGGCTTATGTAATGCAGGACTGAAAACTGCCTCATTTCTTTTCCTTAAATTTAGGAATCTCTGTGAAAAGCAAACACCTGTTGGCCACCAGAGGGCAACCTAAGCCTGCTAGAGGCCTCTTGAACAGACAGGGTCCTCAGCAAACCCCTGCTTGTTACAGTTCTGAGGCTATGGCTTACCTGGACTGATGTGTGTGTCTATGGGGCATGTTAGAGGATCGGGCTCCCTAGCGCCTCCCAGAGCCAATTAGCCACCACACCTGGGAATGTTGACCAATATTTATCATTTTGCTATGAGCCTCCTTTTCTTTCTTAGGTATGTACAGATCAAAACTCTCCCTAAACTAGCCTTCTAATACCTGTTTTACCAGCTTCCATGACAAACTTTAAATTATATTTCATTAGTAATGGTGAATAATAGCATTCTATATCTACTAGCATATTGTAGTAGATAACCATATCTGATCATATGGCACTGTCACTTTGCAAACTTATTATTATTATTATTAATCCTATCTTCAACAAGAAACCTTTCCCAATCTTCCTAAATCTTAGTAACTTTCTCTGGAAACTAACCCTAATTTGTCCTACATACATCCTGTTTGTATATAGTGAGTTTCTGTGACTGCAAGGACTGTTGATCTTTCTTTATATACTCAGAATGTTGTTGGTGCTTAATATGTGTTAATTAACTATTATTTTTTAAAAGACAGTGTCAGTCAACTAGCATGGCTAGAGTATCAAAAATTAATCTTAAATCCAGAGATTTGGGTTCAAATTGGTTGTCAAGAATTCTGATATCTATTGACAGTATGATCCTGTCTTAATGGCCTTAGATAACTCAAAGACTATGAATTTCAGAACAGGTACCAGCTTGTTCCCTATACTAATGAAATCATGGATCTAATCCCTTCTAGAAATTATTATCATCATCACTACTAAGAGGCAGGATGGTCTTTAAGTCAGGCTCTACCTCTAATACCCAGAGGTATATGATTATCATGGGTAAATCAGTTAACTGTTTATTTTCCTAGGAAACTCTAAAACTTTTAAGAGGGGGTTTTATTCAAGTTTTTGCAAAATAGTTTACAAATGTTTTAAATTTTTTTAAAAATGTGAACTTAATAATCAACAAACATCAACATTTCAATATGCAAAGAACAAAAACTATATGAGACCATGACTTTTATCATATGGAGTATTTTAATGTATATTAACAAGGCAATAACTAATTGTCATTTATATCCCTCTTCTGAATTTCCTAAGATGATAAATTAAATTAATTGCCAAACTGCACTAGTGGAAGGAATTTTAACACTGAAAGATTCTTCCTTACAGAATCATAAATGGGGGAGGAGGGGAGTTAATATACATACACACACGTAGCTATGTATCAACATTTACACATACCTACATATATGTGTGTATACATACATACTATACACAAAGACAAGGAGTCCCAAAAGTCTCAGTGTAGTGTAAAACTATTATTTAAAACTAAGATTTTTGGGACATCCTATTATGATTTTTGGGACATGTATATGTACATGCAGATGTGTATATACACATGTCACTTGTTTAATTTTTGTATCTGTAGACAATTTCTGGCTAGTGCTTTTTTTTTTTTAATTCCTTTAAATACTTTAAAAAGTATTTTATCTATCAGTTATTTTGCCCTATAATGCTGTCACCATATACATCCTACTTCTGTTCATCTTGCAATAGTACAGAGGACTCTTCCCAGTTTACTCAGAAATTTGTCCTTTTTATCATTTTTTTATGGGACAGTAACCTGCTACATTCATATGCACCATTTGGTTAGCTATTCTCTAATAGGAAGACAACCTCTTAATTTGGCTACAATGAAAAGAGCTGTTATTTTAATTTTATTTTATATTTTTGCATATGAAATCCTTTTGGATCTTTTGTTTTTTCTTTGGATTATAAATGATCTGGGTTATAAAGCTTATATTTTTTGTCATGTTATCCTACTGATGTCCTAGTAAAGCAGATAGGTGATGGTTGTTCGGTTACTTTTAGTCATTTTGTTTGACTCCCATTTTGGGTTTTTGGTGGCAAATAGTGTTTTGCCCTTCTCTCAACTCATTTTATAGATAAGGAAACTGAGGCAAATGGGACTAAGTGACTCGCCCAGAGTCACATAGCTAGTGTCCATTAGATTTGAATTTAGGAAGATGAGTCTTCCTGACTCCAGACGTGATGCTTTACGTACTTCCTAGCTTCCCCTAAAGCAGACTAGGTAGGAGCATTATTAACTGCATTTTATAGTGGTAGAGGCAGTTGAACCCTAGCTCTTAGTCCGTTTGCTGTTTTTACTAGAATTTGCTATGTACTCTAACTCTAAGCTGGCTTAACTAAGATATTGCCTGATTTGGAATGCCAGCAAAGGGCATTCATTACATGTTGAAACCAAATACTTCAAAGCTTGCCTTGACTCCTAGATAATGACCCTGAGACTTACACCCCCGCTCATAACTGCTTTTCTGAACTCTTAATTCTCTCTCTCTCTTCCTGAGTCAGTTTTATAGTAAGAAGGAGAGCGTTAAAAGAACTAACTGGGATTTGGGCCTTTTCTACCCAGCTGAGAGCCTCTCTTCTCACATTCGCAGGACCAGTAGTCCAGAGGATCCTTATCGTCACTGGGATGGGTGCTAGAAGTGCTCCATATCTTTCTGTAAATCATCCACAGTGGGTTCAGTCAACATTAGCTGCTGGTTTTATTTTAAATAGTTGGTAGAACTCAGCTGATCACCTATTCTATCTATACTTTCCATAGAACCAGCCCATCTTCTTTTCTGGTTACTCTAATCAAACAATCAACAATATTAATGGAACTTCATTGCACTCTTTTTTTGAGATCATGGTTAAAAAAAAAAGATTCTTATGCTTTTTCTTTTAATGCAGAAATTGTGATTCAGGTCTACTTTATAAAGTATAGAAGTAAGGGTTATTTTCCAACATTCTCCTTTCATCTATCCCATACCATAGAGAGGCTTCAAACATATCTGTTTGTTATATATTTACTATTTACTAGACTATAGTAAGGACCATCTACTTCCCTCTCTTGGACTTTTTCTCAGCTCTGGCTCTCATGCTTTGATACCACATTGCCCTCTCCCTCCCCTGCATTGTCCTGATTGAGTGTCCTGCATCCCACTCTAGCCGATGATAGACATGTTTTATATTCTACCCTGGCTAGCTGGCCATCCACCTTGACATTGCACCATGATTAGGGAGTAGGGGAGTGGGCATGATAGTTGCTTTCAAGTATTGGAAAGGCTGCCCTGTAGAGGAGAGGTTCTAATTGGTTTGCTGGGCTACAAAGGGTAGAAAGCTCTAATATCAGGGGAAACGTTGCAATCAGCTGGATCACTGATGAGTCCCCACCCCCCACCCCCACCACTTTGGAGGTCTTTGAGCAGAAGCTGGACAACTTTTGGTCAGGAATGTGATAGTGATAATTTTGATGTCTCAGTTAGCCTCATTTTACCCCATCCTTGGCCCCACTCTCCTAGCTTTGGAACCACAATCAAATCAATATTACCTTTGCTGCTGGAAAGGGAGTGTCATTCATGTCCCTATTATGGCTGCACTCATCCCTGTGATCCAGGCCCATCCCTGGCTACTATCTCTTCCTATTAAAATATAAGCTCCCTGAGGGTAAGGCCTTCACAGTGTTTGGCAAATAAAAGCCTTTCCATTCATTTATTTTCCTATTACCTTGGGTAAATCACCCACTTTCCAAACATGTTTCCTCATCTGGACAATAAAAAGGCTGGACTGGACCAGAGCTTTTTCCACTTTGTGTAATTTTTTCCACTTGTAACCTTTTTTGCCCAAGAAATTTATACATGACCCTGGATATAAAATAGGTATACTAATCAAACATTTGCTGATAAATTTTGTGATCCTCACATTCAGTTTATGAGACTCCATAAAAAGTTGTGAACCAGAGGTAAAAAAAAAAGCTGGGACCAGATAATCTCCAAAATGCAGTTCTAAATCTTATGCTAAAAGCCATTAGGCCCAGTGGAAGACAGCAGTTAAGAACTATGCCTTGCATTCAAAGAGATGACAATCCCTGCCATCTTTCATGCTACCTCTTTATACAGCCAAACTCTCCAAACGTATGTCTATATACACATCCATATATTTCCTATTATTGTGGAGTCATTTTAGTTGTTCCAAGTCTTTATGACCCTGTTTGGGGTTTTCTTAACAAAGACAATGGTATGTTTTACCATTTCCTTCTCCAGCTCATTTTACAGGTGAGAAAACAGCAAACACAGTAAAGGGACTTGCTGGGGAGTCATACAATTAATATCTGAAGCCAGACTATCTTTTTTTTTTTTTTTTGTCCCCCTCCCCCCCAGGATTAAATACATTGACAATAAAAATGAAATTATTTTTATTCCATTAACATTATTTTATGATTTCCTCAGCCTAGCCATTCTTGGCATTACAGGATCATAGAATAACATTCATAGCTGAAGGGCCCTTGGAGGCCAAACAATCCAACTTTTCTGAGAAAACCAAGATTCATAGGAGCAGACAAAATTTGAATTCAGGTCACCTAGATCCTAGACAGTGAGGTAGTGCAGGAGATAGAGTGCTAGGCCTAAAGCCAGGATGATTCATCTTTCTGTGTGACCCTGGACAAGTCACTTATCCCTGCTTGCCTCAGTTCCCTTATCTGTAAAATGAGCTGGAGAAGGATATAGCAAACCACCGTTCCAGTATCTCTGCGGAGAAAATTACAAATGGGGTCACAGAGAGTTAGAGCGACTGAAACAACTGAACATCTAGATTCTAGGGCAGTGCTCTTCCCAAGGTACCACATGGCCTTGGTCATAGCTAAGAACCACTATCTTCTAGTTGTTTCATGTAATGGGCTGAGGCTTACAATGTAATATAATAGTTGATGCACTGAGGTCCCAAGCACGTGAGGCTAGATAGTAATTGGACTATACTCTATTAATATACATGCTTGGATAAAGAATGGCACCCACCCACTCTCTGTGCAAGTCCTGATGTGTTGTATAGGAAATGACGATTTTGGTGGGTGGAGGCAGAGAGACAGGAAGAAAAGCTGGGAGAGATTGGGCCTGGGTTCTATACTCCTAGCTGTTGGTCATGTGGCTGCTGGTCTAGCTAGCTTCTTGACTCAGCTATACACATTGCTATTGCCCATTCTCTTCCACCTCTGATCTTCACTGAGAATAAAGACTCACAATTTTCCCCTAACCTGAATTCCTGACTCCGGCTGATTTTAAAATACACGGTCTTCACAGTTTCAGATGGTTCCATTCCTCAAGCCCACCCTGGCCGCCGATGGTGTGGTTCCCACACCTAAATTCTGTTGTGAACAGGGAGGACCTCCTGGATTCAAACCTCTTTCCTTGGAAGTGGCCCGGACCATTTCAGGGCCTTCGAGCTAAGAACTTAGACCATAGGTAAACGGTAAGGGCCCTAACAGCATGTGATGTGGCTTGGCTTGTTGCCGCGGGGGACTTCCAGTCTTTTATTCACTTCCTTCCTGGGCACACGGGAGGGGTGCCCTCTCTTGGGGAGGATGGAGCTAGTTGTAGGAGGCATTAATGTCTTTAATATCTGTATGGACAGGAATAGAGGGCTACTTTCCTAGCAGGCAATGGACCGAGAAGCTCTTTTCTTTACCCTGTCTTACCTTTGACTCCTCTGTGGGATTTATGAAGGGAGATCTCTTTGTGCTTAGAACATCCATCAATTGTTAATCCATTGCCATCTTCTTTTCAGGAATAATTGTGTCTCATTTCTAGAATTACTGTTAAGAATTCTATTTTCAATACAGAAGCATTTAAAATAAAGTAGATTGGCATGTTTACACTGAGTTAGAAGTTTCTCCAGGTCTTCCATGTGCTCAGTATATACTGAATTCAAATGGTTGTTCCCGAGTTACGGTTTATGTGCTTCACAGCGCACCTTTCTCCACCTAGCAAAACTGCCATATTCTATGGGGTTCTGCTTCCAGATTACTCTTACAGCCAATACCCAGAAAATCACATGCTTCAGATTTGAAGTCTAACAGGCTTGATACAACTGGTGGAAGATGGCAGTGAAATTTCTCCCAAAGCTAGCCCTCTTCCTGCAAATGTTAACCTACTGCGTGCAGACTTTACACTAGGTACTATAGGGAAACAAAAAGCTTTTTCTTTTTTCTTTTAATTAATCCCAAAGGAGTTAGATGAATAGTGTGACCAATGGAAAATTAATAATAACCATATTATTTGAGGCAGTGGACGGAACAATGAGTCTTGAGTCAAAAGGGGCTGAGATTAAATACAGCCTTAGAGACAGTGCAACCCTGGCAAGCCATGACTTCTGCCTCAGTTTCCTCAACTATAAAATGGGATTATTGGAGCCTAACTCTCAGGTTGTTATGGGGACCAAATGAGAAAATATTTGTGAAAGCATAGTGCCTGGTACATAGTAGGCATGCTAGAAATGCTTATTCCCTCCTTCCCTATTAAGTTTCCATATCAATTTGAAGGTTTGCATTAGTTGCCTTATCATAATCCATAAAGTTGATAATTCAGGTATTACTTCCATTTTACAAGGGAGGAAGAAAAGACTTTCTTAGAGGAACATAGTCAGTCAGGAGAGGCAGCACTAGGATCCAGGTCTCCCATTCTCCAGACATTCTCTTTTTTCCTTTTATGCATTCACTCCACTAAGACTAACACTAAGAGTATTTTATTAATGTTTTGTTTTAGTTGTGGGGTGGGCAGAATTGAGAAATGTGAATTTGGAAAGGACAACAAATCACCTAATACAATTACCTTTAAACTCTTTCCAGAACAGGGCTTTCAATCATTCTTTAAAGATAAATTCTTCTTCCTGGGAAACACACATGTCACATAAAAATGACATTTTCCACTGGTATTCCTTGGTCTCTGGTTGGGAACCCCTTCCCAGTTTTCTGGTTCAAGTTTTTAAAAGAGATTTTTCTTGTGCAGCATATTTGTGGGAATATATAGAAGAATTGCACATGTTTAACATACTGGATTACTTGCTGATTGGGGGAGAGGGGCAAAGGAGGGAAAAAATTAGAACACAGGATTCATTGGGGGTGAATGTCAAAAATTATTCACATATATATTTTCAAAGTAAAAAAGCTATAATTTTTAACAAAATGTTTTTAAGAGACAACGAATCATTCCCAACTCCACTCTGCTCCCCCCAGGCACCTAGAGAACACATCATAAATCTAGAGCTGGAAGGCACTCAAGTTCCAGGGTCATCTGGTCCAGCCGCTTCAGTTTTGAAGCTAAGGCAACTGAGGCCCAAAATGGCAAAGTCACTTGCCTGAGGTCACAAGGGGACAAGAAGAATTCACAACCTGATGATCTGGTGCCAGACCCAGAACTCTCCACTACAACCTAGTGCCAGGTTCTGAATTGGAATCACCTTGTTATTGATTGGACTTTGGGGGAAGGGGGAGAGAGATAACAGCGTCCTGGTGAGCCAGTGACTCCAGCCCGTGAACCTACCTGAGTATCTGGAGACAAGTCAAGGACCACCCGCAGAGTTTGACAAATGAGTGGTGTTTGGTCCAGGGCGGACTAGCTCCTAGATAGGGTGAGCCTGTGGTCCAGGAACTTCCTCAGATGTCAACCCTCCCCTGACCCTATGGATTTCACAAGGAGCATTGGTGGAGATACCCTGTTATTTCAGCTCAGTATTTTTCACAGAATCCTAGTTCTGGAAGGAACTTCAAGATCAACTAGTCCATCCCCCTTCTCATTCAGCTGGGAAAACTCCAGCCCAGAAAAGGGAAGGATCAACCCGGTCCCAGATTGCGTGCTTCTCTCTGGGCTAATTTCCTTATTGGTAAAGTGAAAATTTCTAAGGTCTTCTAAGCACTGACCACCTCTGGCTCCAGGGAGTGACCTCCAAGTCCAAAGCTCTTTCCCCCTTACCACACTCTATTCTCTACCCCGCCCCCTCTGCTGGCTTCTGTAAAGCTGATGGCATCGACGCATGCAAGTGAAAATAAGTATGTTGGCCACGGTGAACCAGCCCTCAGCCCCACACTACTCCCAGATATGCTGCTGGCCCACAGCGGGAGCCGAGCGCAGGCAATTACCATGGCCAGGGCCTCACTCAGGGTGTGTGTCCTCAAGCCTCACTGGAGAACAAGGGTAAAATGACCCGGCAGAGGGAACAGCTGACCAGGGATGGAGGAAAGGAGTCAAGCAGAGGGTTAACAAAAGATAAGCGTTTTAATAAAGAGGAATCATAGAGTCCCAAAGTTGGAAGAATAAAGTCAAATCCCCTGCCCGATGCATCAATAAGCTCTTACAGCACACATCCCTAACAAGTCCGGCTGATGCTCGCAGACCTCGTGACAGAGAACTCACTCCCTACCAAGGCAGCCCATTCCACTACTGTGCCACTAACCATTCCATCGGCTGTTTCTCCAATGGAGCCACAGACCGCTTCCTAGGATGCTGCCCCTACCCCTCCTCACTGTCGGTCCTAGTTTGGCCCTCTAGGGCCAAGTAGAACAAACCCAGCTCCCTCTGGTACCTGAAGACACCTGCCATGTTCCTCGAAGTTTTCAGCCTGAACCTCCCCAGTTCTTTCAGAGGCCCTGCATGGGGCAGTTTGCGGCCCTCTCTCCGTCCTTATGATTTGGACATGATCCACTGTCAGTGTTCTTTTAAAATGTGGTCCTAGTCCTGGGCACAATGAGCAGGGTGGGACCTAACCAGGACAGGAACAACATGGACATGACCTCTCTCTAGATGTTGCATTGCTATCATACACATCTGGGGCCTAAAGTCACGATAACACTTTGGGCTGCCCTGTCACCCTTATAGCCTAGTGATCCCGTCTGACACCTGGGTTTTTCCACATTAATCACATCTTCCCCCAGTCCTGTACTTGGGATCATAGGAATAGATCTGGAAAGGGACCTTAGAGACCTCAGGCAACTAGTCTTTTGAAACCAATATCAGGACTTTAAATTTATCCCTATTCAATTTCATTTTATTATGCAGGTCCACAATTCCAGCCTGCTGAGCTCTTTCAGGGAACTAAATTCTATTGTCCAGCACGTTAACGACTCTCTCCTAGCTTTGAATAATTTGATTGGTAAGCAGCCCTCTGCTTTAATGCCAATGGTAGGAAAGATAGCTCTGAAGACAAATGCATCGTCCAATCTGCCTGAGCATCCAGGATCCAAACTCTTTATTATCAGGGTCATCGTGAAGTCCCCTCCTTATGGATTGCCCTCCCCAAACCCCTAGAAAATCCCAAAGCCCTGCAGTGTCCTGGTCCAGGATACAATACAACTTCTGTGCTCTTCCCGGGCCAGTCCCAGGCAGGAAGGCAGGCAGTTAGTTGGGGAGTTCAGGGGGTGGGAGGATAGGGAGAGATTTCCTGCTATCTGCTGCAGCAGGAAGGTGCCCAGGTGAGTTGCTGAGGGTACCAGGTCCATCTGGAGAAGGGGCTGGCTGGATTTGGCACTGATGGGTGACAGGTGGGTAGAAGCCGTCGGACCCACAGTTCTCCTCCGCTGCCCAGCTGGGGATGATGGCACCTGGGGGGTTGGGGAGTGATGGGTGGTGCCTGGCTCAGGGGGGCCAGAGTCAGGGTTTGCCCTCATACCGTCCTCCTCGGGTCAGCCTGCAGTCCCTCCTATCCCGCTGTGAGAATGGGAGATAAGGAAGAAACACTGGTTTGAAACACAACAGAGCAGTGTGTTTGGAGGATACGAATGAGTCAGATCCTGCCCAGGGTTTGTCACTGATTGTAGAGAGAAAAACGTGATTGAAACCGGGAGCACCAGGAGGTTGCATCTCACTGAGGAGCCATGCAGTAAAGGGAAAAGCCTGGGCCTGGGAACTCCCAGAAAGCTGGGTCCGAGCTCTGGTGCATGTCACTTTCCCACTCGGAGCCTCAGTCACCGTCTTTGCAAAGTGGGGATAATCGTTCATAGACTACCTATCTCACAAACAGCTAGTAAAGCCTCCAATGTTAGGAATCAGCGCTGTGGGATTTGAAAGTAGAAAGCTGGAATCAAATCCTCTCTCTGATACTCACTAGTTACACAATCAGGACAGCCACTTAATGTCTGGATTTAATCTGTAACTTGGGGGTGATGACAAAATACCTAAAGAGGATCAAGTGAGACCAGGGGTAAGGAGCTCTGAAACACTTAAAAACTGTACAGCACATGTCAGCTATTATTCCTAATCAAATGGTGGCTGGAGTTTATTTTCTCTTTCTCTCCATAGTTTTGCTACAATGAAGGGAAAGCGAGATGCCAGAATCAGCTGAGATAGGACCTAAGTGTCCCCCAAGCAGAGTCAGGAAGAACCAAGTTCAAATCCAGCCTCAGACACTTAACTGGCTTTTTGGACCTCCAAGCAAGTCATTTAACTTGTTAGGCTTGGTCTCAATTTCTTCATCAGAAAAAAAAAAGAAGATAATAATAGCATCATACAGGGGTATCGTCAGATCAAATGAGAGAATCTATATCAAGCATTTTATAAATGACAGCGATTATTTATTAATAATAATAATGGTGGCCTAGTGGCACAGCTGAGTACTGGGGAGGGAACATTGACAATAAGGCATGAGGCAGTGGACGGAGCTGAACTTAGACACGGGAAGAGCTAGGGTCAAATTCTGCTGGAGACTTGTATAACTTATCCTCTCTGAGGTTCAGTTTCCTCATATGAGAAATGCTCTGAATCTATGATCCCTTCCTGTCCAGTAGGCCAGAGATAGAGGGGGGGTGGGGGGGCGGGACTCTCCATTAGCTTTAAGATGAGACTTAATGGGCTTCTCCTGGTGCAATTTAGAGCTTCTTTAGTTGGATGCAAGATGCTGAGGACATTTCATCCTTGGGGAGAATCCTGGGTTGCCTAGGGAAGGATAGGTAGTGGATGGGGAGGGTTAATGTCTTGGGGAAAGAAAAGGAGTATTCTTGGGCTTAAGAGGTCCTAGACATCATTTCAGGCCTGTAGAACAAGGTCAGATTAGGGAGTAGGGGGGAGGCCAGGCCCCAACCCACCTTAATAGTCATTTTAGGAAGCCCGTGACTGGGGAGAAGCTGAATGGAGAGGGAAGAGCTCTCATTAGTTTGCCCTGGTCAGTGTTAGGAAAACTGATCTCAAACTAGAGGTCCTTTGACGGGGAAAAAACTACGAACCCTAAGCCCAGTTGACCCATCCCTCCTCCCAATCCTCAGTCCCTCCAAAGCCTCATACCATTTACTGTAGAGTCAATTCATCCAGCTCTGTGTATCGGCTGTTGTCCTGAGAAAAAGAGGAGAGAGGACAATGGAGGGAAGGAGACAAAAGGTTAACACATATGAAGGGCTGTGTTCAATTCTGTGTTCATATTTTTGTGAGAGGCACTAATAAGATGGAATTTCCAGAAGAAAGTAATCAGGATAAACAGTGGAGACCAGGCCATATGATTCACTGAGATATCCTAGGTCTTTTAGTCTGAAAAGTGAAGACCTTAGTAGAGATCTCTGTCTTCCAACAATCTGAAGAGTTATCACAAAGAAGGGTTAATTTGTACTTCAAAAGGCAAAAACAGGATTATGGTGTACTGCTGGGGATGGTGGGAGGGAAGAGAGGTAAAAGGGATGTGGATTTTGGCTCAATATATAAAACACTAAGAGCTTTCCCACAAAGGGAGGGACTACCTTCTCAATATTATCAAAAATCAAAAAGACACAAATTAAAACAAGTCTTCTGTTGTTTTATCAGACTTCGCATGCTTCAAACTAGAAAAATTAACTAAAAGCGAAGAAAACTAATGCTGGGAGGGTTATTCACTCCTCCCCTTATTCACTGCTGGTAGAAATGCAGACAATGCAGAATCTTTTGAGTGCTGTGTAGTAATACAGAAGCTGTAAAATTAATCCCACTACTGGGAGTATATCCTATGAGTCTTACCAAAAATAAAAAGGCTATATCTGTTTAAAGATTTTTATAGTCATATTATATGAAATTGTAAAAAAAACTGGAAGTGGCTAAGAATGAGAGAAAAATTAAATAAGAAGTGTCCCATTGATATAATGGAATACCATAATGCAGTTGACACACATGGTAAGAATCCAAGGAACTCTGGAAAGATCTTTACACAATAATACAAAATTAGAAAAATCAACAGTACCAGAAGAAGAGTGCACATAGGAACTTTATAGCCATAAAAGAGAAAAAGTAGATGAGAACAAATGGACAAAGAATCTTGATGAGGCAGTGACTGAAAAATGATGGTATTTTAGGTGCTGAAATTAATTTAAATGTCAATAGTCATTAAACCAAGTCTAGTTAGTTGTATTAATGTTAAGCTTTTAATAAACAGAAAGGAAGAAAAAAAGGGAAAGGAAAGATACTAAGCCTTTTATCACTACAAGTATTCAAGGAGAGGCTAGAGAGCACAGAGACTTCTGAAGCCCTTCTAGCTTTGGGAGGTTATGTGGGGTGCATACTATTATATAGCCTTCTAGCAAAGGAACTGCCCAAGGGCAATGGTGTTCTGCTATCCACGTTAGCTATGGATAGTCAGGCAAGGGGAGAGGGGTTTAAATGAAAACAGGAAAAATCAGCTGGACATAAGATGCAATGCCCTCATGGCTAGCAGAGTGCCTTGGACATAGTAAGTTCTCAATAAACATTTCATAAAAATCTCAGAACTAGAAGTAGTCTTGAAGATCTCATCTAATCCAGTCATCTTCTTTATATCACTGATTGGGCAGGAGGGGGAAATGTTCATCCAGTTTCTGCTACACTCACAAAGGCAGCTCATGCTACCAATGTACATTGTACTGGACACCTGGGGGGCAGCTTCAAACTTTGAGGAGAAACAGGGGAAAACTATGGGGAGAATTCTGGAGCTGCCTTATGTGACACTGGGAAAGTAAATTCCTTTCCTCTATGAAGCTCAGTTTCTTTCTCTGGAAATAAAGGCTCAAACCAAAGTTTGAGCAGTCTCTAAAACTTCCAATCCTGATTGTTCAGAGTTTTAAGTTTGAAGGGGAGGTGAGGGACATGGAGAGAATGGGGAAAGTGCTCAAGGTCACATGACATACCATCTTGAAAGTATTTCTCTTAGTAGGAACTGTTATTTTCAGCATGGCCAGAATTATTATTAAAGCTATTTATAAGTTGTTGTTTTTTTTGAGTTCTTATAGCTCAGCTTTTTTGAATTAAGTCTATCCTGTTCAAATGTTCCATGATTTCTAAAAGGAAATGCTATTGGAAACTAGGCCCTGGAATTAATTTAAACATAAATCTATACTAAGCAAGTTTCATTGGTTGTACTGAAGTACAATGTTAAACTTTTAATAAAGCACAGACAAGAAGAAAAAGGAAAGGAGAGGACACCATAAGGGCACCTGAGCTCCTCCAAAACATCAAACAGTTTCCATGCAGGCGGGTTCCATGCCCATTTGTATCTTTGGGTACATGCGGTTGGACAGTGTCTTTTGGGTGATCTGTATGTATCCCTGCCTGACTGGTGGACTCTATGGCTCTCGAGCCCCGAAGCTGCCAGTATATTCCCCTCCCACAAAGAAAAATTCACTTTTTAATTTTGCATATAATTATCTACATTCCTAGATATGCTAGATAAAACACAGCTATGCAAAAAGCTGGGACTGGGTTTTTTTTGGTTTTTGAGCCGGAAAAGAGGCAAGGGCCAAAGGCACAGGCCAGGTCCAGGAGCTGGGAGATAGGGGCAGGGGCATGCAGAAGGAAGCAGGAACCAATGGAGGAACAGGGAGAAGTCTCTGAAGCGAACCCCTTCTTGCCCATGTTAGATCCAACAAAACACCCAAGCCACCCATCCAGAGGTGTCTTGATAAGGGAGCCTGTGTCCCTGTGTCCCAGGGACAACCCCTGGGACTGGAGGTTAGACACTTGGGAGCCCAGTCTTTGTCCCCCCAACCCTCACCAGGTCTTCGAAGTCGTCCTGGGCCAGCACCTCATCACCTTCATCCCCAGGCAACAACTCTTCCAAGGGTGTCTCTGCCTCAGAAGCCGTGTCTTCCTGAGGGGCCTCACTTTTCTTGCTGTCACTCTTCTTCTTGCCATCTTGGGGAGTGGAGGGAGAGGGGAGGAGAAAAGGCTCAGGGCAGGGTGGCACCCTCTGGGCATTGTGAGCAGGAGCCTGGCCCCCAAAGGAGCCCTCAGGCACCTGCTCAGACCCCTTAAAAGGTCCCCTTCCTGCCCCACACACAACAGGCACTTAAAAAAATATGGCCAGCCTGAACTGAAGCCAGCCCTGCAGTTTCAGAACTAACCTGGTCTAGGAGCTGCCTTGAGGCTTAAAGCCCCTCACCTTGTGTGTCTGTAAACATTAGATCACAGACTTATGAACTGAAAGGGAATTGGCTTGTCCATGGTCACCAGGAGAGTAAATGGCAGAGGTGGAACCTGAACCAGGTGCTCCGACTTCACAGGCAGGCATTCGTTCTATTGTGCCTGGCTAGCCCCCTGATCCTCGGGCTCCAGCTTCCTCCGGTCTCCCTCCTCCCCTCCTCTTCCCTTGGGCTGCCTGAGGGAACGAGCCCCTAGGAAGCGGGCTCTGACCTGTGCTAGGACTCTGCTCCTCCGAGATCTGGTCCAGCCGCCCCAGCAGGGCCTCAATGTTGTACTTGATCTGGGTAAGCTCTGTCTTGATGGTCTGCAGCTCGGTGCATTTCACTGGAAGTACAGGGAGGATCAATAAGTACCAGGATGAGGCTATCAGAACTGTAACCAGCAGTTTCTGCTCTTAGGGCAAGTGGGGTCAGGGGCTCCCCTAGAGGAAGAAATCCAACCCAGGGGACCACAAAGTCTCTCAGTTGTGCGAGGGGACAGTCCTGGGACCCCACTGCTGCTGGGAGTAAGATCTGGCAGAGGAGAAAAGGGTACTAAGCTATGAACTTCCCATCCGGGCACACCCTGGTTATGGGTCATAAGTTGGGGGGGAAATTGAGCTCCGTCTGGGGCTAGCTCCTAGAATGAGACCAGGCAAAGGCTAATCCCCCCACCCCCGGTTGCCAGGGCCAGGATTTGCCTTTCCCTTGGGCCCCAGGCCAGATCTTACACTGTCTCCTCTGTTTGAGACAAGGATTCCAGTAGCTCCTTTGGAGCTTTTGGATATGGAAGAGTGGAACCCGCCTGCATTAAGGATTCCTGCCTCAGCCCCCTCAGGCTTCTCCTATTTAGCTCACCTAACTAAATCTTTATGGGTAAGTAAGAACACAAGACTACATGCCCTGTCATTAAAGCATTTAAGTTATTGCTTATATTTAACTCAATCTCTAAATCCTATAATCAGCATCAGCACAATCATAAGCTCCCATTTCCATGATGCCTCTAAGCTTAAAAAGCACCTTTCTCACAATAACCATGTGAAGCAGGGAATGCAGGGAGGCACACGCCCATTCTGCAGAAGGGAAACCGAGACTTTTCTAAGGGAAGTGGTTTTTCAAGGTAGAAAGCTCCGTGGGAGCAACGAACTCAAACCCATCGAAGGCTTCCTGCCTCCCCGTCCAGGCCTCCCAGGGCTGGCCACCCTGGGGCCGAGTTTTGGCTGGAGAACCCTCACTCTCTTCTGTCCCTTTCAGATCTTGTTTCAGGACAGGTGCTCGAGCTCAGGCACAGGTGGAAGTGCCTAGATCTGGTGGGTCATGAAGGAACCCAGAGCACTCCAGGGCAAAGCTTCGAGCTGGGTGGGGAAAGGGTGCCCAGGGAGCAGCCTGGCATTGAGGGCTGGGGGGGGACTCAGAGATCCCAGGGCTGCAAAGAGGTTTTCGAGGTTTTAAAAGACTTGGAGAGAACTTTAAGGCTCTAAGAGCTGCTGCCCTCCCCTCCCATCCCAAGCCCAGACCACTCACACTTTAACTTAGTTGAACTGTTGGAGGAGGAGGAGCGGGCGAAAAGTCTGACGGGCAGAGTTGCTTTGATGCGACGAACAAGAGGGATGGTGACCCGTGGCCGCTTCACAGGAACCACCCTGGGGACTGGGGAGAGCCGGCCCCGGGGCTCGAAAAGCCTGAATTTCAAAACAGGACACAGACTTGCAGACTGGGTGTCCCAGGCAGCATGGCCCCAGGATCCAATGGCCAAACCAGAGATAGAGGATGTAGGGAGGACCGGAGGGGTGGGGAGTGGACAGAATGTGGATAAGCAAGAGAGGGTAGATGGAAGGAGAGGAACTGTGTGTATCTATAGTGATGGAAATGGCATGAGGGATGGACAGAGAGCCTGGGGAAGCTGGGGAAGGACTATGGCCACCAAGGGCTGCTCCTGCTTCTCAGAAGCTCCACAGGAGGCTGGATGGCCTGCAGGGTGGCTAAGGCCAAACCTCATGCTGAACTCCTTTCTCTTTCTCTCTCTGATTATTCCCAAGCAATAGTTTCTTCCACACCTCCTCCCTCTCCAGCCTCTTCCCCCCAATTCCTCCCAACCCCTGAATCAGGCCCAAGAACTCCAACCTCTGGACAATTTGCAGCCCCTCAAAAACAGACTGAAGAGTGGCCAATAAAATGAAAGGCAGATTTTATGACAGAGCAGGGCTCTCAGGTGAAGAAAAAAAGGGACATTTGGCGGAGTAGAGGGGAGTGTTGTTGAACCGGCTGTGTGACAAAGCCTTGAAGCTTTGGTTTTTTCCATACAACAAATGGGGAGAGCGAGGCCTGTTCCATCTATTTCACAGGGGCTGTGGTAAGGACCCAGTGAAAAAATTATTTTGAAAGGTAAAAGGGTCACCTGAGGACACCCACCTGGAGAAGGGAGGAAGTTAGGGGCCTTACAACCTGTTCTCTTTACCCACCCTGACCCACCTGCCCACCCTCCATTCCCCCACTCCCTCCGGTCTACAGATAGAGAAACTGAGGCACAGAGAGGGCAAGCAACTTGCCTCAGGCCACACAGTGGCTCCGTGGTGGATCTGGGGACTAAGAACCCAGGGTTCACATGCCTTCCCTCGGACAGTGGTCCTGACTGCACTCCTGAGCTGGGAGCCGGAAACCCCTTCTCCCGGGCAGCCAAGAGTAGGCTGAGGCTGAGGCTGGGGCTGGGGCTGGGGCAGGGGAAGGAAGGGGAGGAAAGAGAAACAGGGGAGAGGACAGAACTTCAGGCCAAGCATGAAGATCTCTGGTCAGTAACCCCAGTGTCTGGGGGCAGAGCCTGCTGGGCTTTGTGTGGGGGCGGGGCTGGAGAGAGGAGGATGGGAAAGGTCTTCAGAGGGCTTCTGAGCAGCCCTGGCACTCTCCCAGCCCCAGGTCAAAGTGCCTTCCAGTCATAACATCCCAACTGTCAATTTAATCCAACAAACATCCATCAGGTGCCTCTTGTGTGCAGAGCCTGGGTTCACAGCTGGGGGCCTAGAGCCAGTTGCAGGCTCCCCTCCCGCTTTCCCTGTTCTCCTAGCCGAGAGCAGCCCACTGTTCCTCAGCTCCGCTCACCCAAGGCTTCCCTGCGGTAATCACGGCTGAGGTCATGGCCCTGGCGAGACGCAGGGGAGGCCCCCGAACTTGAGGGCTCCCTCCTGCCTGACAATGGCAGCCGAGTGAGCTCCCCTGAGATCAACTCAACCCGAGGCAGGAAGGACAGGACTGTCACTCCCAGCCCAGAGGAGGAAAGCAAGGAAGGAACAAGTCCTCGGGGAGCCATGAATATTCCCAAGGTCATATGGGGAGCAGGTGTCCTAGGGCCCAAGTCCAAACGCTGGCCCCGCGGAGCCTCGTCCCCTCCACTAAAAGCTCATGGCATCCAAGGGAAGAAGAAGAGTCCCGTTCGTGTCTCCTAGCTAGGGGCTGTGGCTTAGGAACCGCAGAGAGGAGTCAGAAGGGGCAGCCGCGCCCCAACCTCTTTCCACCGGGTCTTCAAAGCTTATTTGGGGATTTAAGTCCCTTCCTTCACCCAACAAAAGCCATGGGGAAACTGAGGCTCCGTCTTCTTCAGGGTTTTCCTACTAATGGCAGGATCCTCCTTCACCACCCAGAGCAGCCACTTCTTTCTTATTAGCTCAGCTCACACCCTGCAATGAACCACAGCTTTCTCCCAGTCCTGATGGGCCTCATGGGGGGTAGGGGGATCTTATGCCAGCCTAGCTGGGATGCCACCCGTGGTGGAGGCGGGTGCAACGAAGAACCTGGCCTCCATTCACTTGTACCATTTCTGCTAGCCCCTCGTCTGAGCCTTATCCATGAAATGAGGGTAACGCTGGTGCTGCCGACCGTGGGGTCTTTGACAGACCATCTAACCTCCGTGAGACTGTTTCTTCTTCTGTAAAATGGGGGTAACGCTATTTGTTTATCCCTGACGTCCAAGCGTACTGTGAAATCACCTATGCCAAACCTCAAGAGTACGATACAGGTGGCTTCCTGCCTCTGCCGAACAGCCCTTCCAGGACAGGGCAACGAGCACTTGGCGGTGCCCGGGACTCCTCTGAGAGCTAACCGCCTGCAGGCTCACAGCTGCCCCCCCGCGGGTGGCCTACTTCCACTCCCTGCATGGCCCTGACCAGGACTGTCACTCTCTTCTCTCTGGGAACTACCTCTCGCTTCCGGTCATGCTGGAATCAGTCCCTTTCTCACTGCAGAGCCCCCTCTTCCTCCTCCCCGAGACTCTTCTGGGTGTGGCAGAATCCAAGCCAGGGGTCTCAGGGAGGAGAGGGGACAAGGGCAGCAAGGTGCCCTAAGCGGGTACTTCGTGAGTGCTGTGGGCAGAGGAAGGGCCCTTCAATGGGCAGTTTCACTGCATACATAAGGAAAGCCCCAGGATACAGTCTAGCAACTGCAGTGCAACAAGCAGCCTGAGAAAGTTACTGGGGAACAATGAGATGAGGGATTTTCCTAGAGTCACCAGAGCTAATTTATGTTAGAGACAGGCCCAGGGCCCAGTTCTTTAAGGCCAAATCTCTTTTCTTTCGGGCCACACTGCCTCCCGACAGATGCTTGTTGGATTGAATTGAAGAAGGCACTGACCCCTGTAAGAGGTCAGACAGGACCAGGGGCCCAAGCCCCCCCAAGCCCCAACTACCCAAGCCCCCCCAACTCTTGGACCTTCGGCCCCAGACATGTTCCCCACTTCTTGACTTGGGACACAGCACCAGCAGGCAGAGAGTCCCTCTGCCTTCAGGGCCTGGCCCTCTACAGGAGAAAGGGCAAACAGACATACCCATAGGAGGCAGAAGCTGCTCTCTTGAGTCCTTTTGGTCTATTGGGTTTAGGTTCTCCAGCCATGTTGATGTCTACACAAAGAAGAGGTCAAGGAGGGTGACGGACTGATAGCACACGCTCACGCGGGCATGCAGGAGCGCCCGCACTCACAGGCACAGCTCGCCCGCACACACTAACGGGGCTCAGGGTCAGAGATGCCCCAATGAGACTCCTCTTGCCCAAAGCCTCGGGTTCCCAGGCCTCCCCCTCCTACACACAGACATCCAAAACACAGCCCGTGGTTTCCTTCACCGAGAGACAGACAGACACACGCTGGGCCCATTCCTGACCCTGTGCTCACACACCCGACTCATCTCCACAAGCAGGGGCTCTCAGATTTAAGTCCCCCACGGAGAGGCACATAGCCAGAGTGCCTTTTCTAACACTAGGTGGCACTGCAGGGCTTGGCAAGGTACCTGCTCTCCCCCTCCCCAGCCTAGCAGAAAAAGGGTTCTGCCGGGCGTTCCTCCCCCTATCCTCCCCACTCCCTGGGGAGGCACCCCTCACACCACCAGGTTCCGGGCTTCCCGTGCCGTAACTGGCACTAATGTTCACTCTGGGTGACTGGGCGGCTAGGTACGCACATTCCCATGCCAAAAAGACATTCTGGGCAAGGGCATCTCACAGGCGGATCAGGGTAGGGCTGGGAGAGGGCCCCATCACCTGGACACAGGTGTGAGGCTGGCAGGTGTCTCTGTCTGCTCTGATATACTCACCCTCAGATTCTCAGGGTCCCCCTCCCCTGCACCTGAGGGTGCATAGAAGTAGTCACTAGCTGTTCCTTTCAAGAATATTTCACATTTTAAATTGGGCAATTAAAGGTTGAGTCTCTTAAAGGACTTTGGGCACTGTGGGAATCGAAGGGAAAGGCCTCTCAGAAGTCCTCAAAATTGCAACTACCACAAGTAGTTTTTGCCTATTTCACCTATGGTAAGATCAGCTTTGCGGTTGAGTAAGGGTCTGCCAGAACCCTGACACTGTGGGGGCAGGAGTCTGGTCCTTACCCAGAGTCTGCCCTGCCAGCACCCGCCCGTTCTCGCCCAGCACGGCGGCCCGGGCATGGCGCTCGCTAGCATACTGGACGAAGGCGTAGCCCTTGTGCACGGAGCAGCCGGCTACACGGCCATACTTGGAGAAGATCGTCTCTACATCTGCCTTCTTCACCATGGCTGTGTTTAAGTTCCCAATGAAGACCCGAGAGTTGAGGGACTTGGGGTCATTCTTGTTGGTGATGTTGCTCGTGTGTACTTTCAGAGACATGGCGATGACCTAGAAAGACAGAAAACTCAGTGAGGTCACAACCCACAGGCTAGTCTAAGTTTACACACTTCTCTGGCAGAGTAAGAAAGGGAGGCCACAGAAACTAGGCATTGATCCACACTTAATACCGTACACCAAGATAAGGTCAAAATGGGTTCATGACCTAGGCATAAAGAATGAAATTATTAATAAATTAGAGGAACACAGGATAGTTTACCTCTCAGACCTGTGGAAGGGGAAGGACTTTATGACCAAAGAAGAACTAGAGATCATTACTGATCACAAAATAGAAAATTTCGATTATACCAAACTGGAAAGTTTTTGTACAAACAAAACTAATGCAAACAAGATTAGAAGGGAAGCAATAAACTGGGAAAATATTTTTACAGTCAAAGGTTCTGATAAAGGCCTCATTTCCAAAATATATAGAGAATTAACTCTAATTTATAAAAAATCAAGCCATTCTCCAATTGAAAAATGGTCAAAGGATATGAACAGACAATTCTCAGATGAAGAAATTGAAACTATTTCTAGTCATATGAAAAGATGCTCCAAGTCATTATTAATCAGAGAAATGCAAATTAAGACAACTCTAAGATACCACTACACACCTGTCAGATTGGCTAAGATGACAGGAAAAAATAATGATGATTGTTGGAGGGAATGCAGGAAAACTGGGACACTGATGCATTGTTGGTAGAGTTGTGAACGAATCCAACCATTCTGGAGAGCAATCTGGAATTATGCCCCAAAAGTTATCAAACTGTGCATACCCTTTGATCCAGCAGGGTTACTACTGGGCTTATACCCCAAAGAGATCATAAAGAAGGGAAAGGGACCTGTTTGTGTACGAATGTTTGTGGCAGCCCTTTTTGTAGTGGCTACAAACTGGAAATTGAATGGATGCCCATCAATTGGAGAATAGGTGGGTAAATTGTGGTATATGAATGTTATGGAATATTATTGTTCTATAAGAAATGACCAACAGGATGATTTCAGAAAGGCCTGGAGAGACTTACACAAACTGATGCCAAGTGAAATGAGCAGGACCAGGAGATCATTATATATTTCAACAACAATACTATATGATGACCAGTTCTGATGGACCTGGCCGTCCTCATCAATGAGATCAACCAAATCCTTTCCAATGGAGCAGTAATGAACTGAATCAGCTACGCCCAGAGAAAGAACTCTGGGAGATGACTAAAAACCATTACATTGAATTCCCAATCCCTATATTTATGCCCACCTGCATTTTTGATTTCCTTCACAAGCTAATTGTACAATATTTCAGAGTCTGATTCTTTTTGTACAGCAAAATAACGGTTTGGTCATGTATACTTATTGTGTATCTAATTTATATTTTTATATATTTAACATCTACTGGTTATCCTGCCATCTGGGGGACGGGGTGGGCAGTAAGAGGTGAAAAATTGGAACAAGAGGTTTGGCAAGTGTTAATGCTGTAAAGTTACTTACCCTGTAAATAAAAGGCTATTAAATAAATAAAAATAATAATAAAAAAAAAAAAAAAGAAAGAAAGAAAGGGAGGCCACAATAGAGTCTGCTACCTAATTAATTTCTTTAATCACAACTTTCCTGGAAATCACCTCTGTGAGGAAAGTAAATCTTTCTTGAAACCCCAAGATGATAATGACTCCCCAGGGTACCTTGCTGCCCCTCCCCCAGCCCCCAAAAGCTATCATACATATTCTGTATATGTTTACACACATACATGCCTCTTGCAACAAAAGAAAGCTCCTGAGGCCTTCATTCTTCTCCCTGATTCTTGTGCTGATACACAGCAGTACTTAATAAACACATACTGACAGCTGGATCCCCATTTCACAGGGAGGTGGACTGACTTCCCTGAAATTACACCTTAAGAAGTGGAGCTAGGATTGGAATCCAGGGCTGCTGTTTTTTTCCATTGTGCCATGCTGCCTTTCACTTGGAGGCTAAGGTGAGGGCCCACCCTTAGCCCAGAACTGCCACCACCACAATGCCCTCTGCTTCTCCCAAAAGGGAGATGGATGTGTGTGCCAAGGAACACCTCTATGAGTTAGGTCTGCTCTGGTTCTAGGCCAACATCTCCTTACACTGAATGGAACTTTGGGAGAACTCCCTGGTGCTCATAGGACACTATCAGATCCCTGGAGGTTTGCAACCTTTAACCTTCAACTGGTTCTTGGCAGTCAGATGAGCCAGGGGGGGAAAAAAACTTTTAGATAAGCTACAGGGTCTCAGACTAATGGGGGTCTTCAGATTTTGGGGCCTTGTACAATCTGAAGGGAAGCTCAGAAGTCTGGGTGAAATTCTGCCCTCTACAATTCAAATCCAGCCTCAGGTTACTAGCTGTGTAACTTTGGGCAAGTCACTTCACCCTGTCTGCAAGAATGAGCAAGAAGGAGCTGGTTTGTTAAAGCAGGGAATGGAACCCAAATAAAACTTGGAGCACAATCTGAAAAACAGAGACAAATAGAATCAGAGACATATTAAACCTCTAATATGTCAGAGATGAAACAGAACTGTCAAAACAGAATTAGATGAAGAGCTAGAGACACAGACAAAAATAGGCTCATAGGATTATAGATTTAGAGATATAAGGGATCTTAGAGGTATCTATTTTCTATCCCCTTCTTTTACCAAAAAAGAACCTGAGACACAGAGATGCACAGGTTTTATAAGGGTCAACATCAAGAATGGAAACGAAGTCCTTTTACTCCAAATTTGAAGTTCTTTCCCTCCACCCCATATTGAGAATTGCCATCAGTTGAGTTTATAAGGGATTTACATACATTATCTCATCTGATCCTTTCAAGCTCCCAGTGAGGTAAATGCTATTTTGGGGGAGGTGATCTCATCAATGTTGGGAACTCCAGGCATGGAAACTCCACAGATCAATGCCACCTCTGCCACTTAGGGAGCTTGGAGAGCTGCCTTGGGGCACAGAGAGGTTAACAGACCGGGCTGTAGTGAGGAAGTGCTGATGTGTCAGAGGCAAACTTGAATCCAGGTCTTCCTGACTGCAAGGCTGGCCCCCTCTTCACCACACTGCACTGCCCTCCACTACTTTTATTCTTTCCATAACATAAATGAGCAGAATGGCGCCCAGAGAGGCTGTGAGGGGCGCCTGAGCACACAGCCAGTGTCCGGGACCACCTTCAAGGCCAGGCTTTCCCAGAGACCCACCCAGCCCACGTGCCTCCTGCTGGCAGAGCCAGGGCTTGAGCTTGGGCTGAGCGCCTGGGCTGGGCCAGTGAAGCGCCTTTCCGGCACACTGGGAGGCATCCTTACAGAGCTCTGGGAGGGGTAGGAGGGAGAGGTCCGTGGAGGAGGGAGCACTGAAATGGAGACAGTGATTCTACAAGTGATTCTTAAGGATGAGGAGAGTCCATTCCAGACACAGGAACTGAATTGTACAAAGGCCTAGAGATGGGAGTCAGTGTCCTTGTAGGGGCAGCCATTAGACCAGTTTGGCTGAACTAAGCTGATTGACACTCCCATAGGACGAATAATCTGAAATATAATTTATAGTTCATAGGACACAGCCCATTTTTGCTACAACCCCCCCCCCCCCAACAAACCCATTTCCTCAGTCGAAATTTTAGCCATTTTGATGGCAACAAGCACCCAGCTTGAGAAAAATGAATGGGATTTACTAAGTCAGAGAAGTAGCAGAGTAACGTGAAACCCTGGGTACACAGGATTCCAGTGATGCTCTCAGGGAGGGCAGAGATGGCACACTCATTTGGCCAGAACCACTGCAGATCCGGATTAAAACATAACTCCGAAATATTTAAGACAAAATAGTACAACATATATTATGTTAATCTATGATTTTCCAAGTCAATATGGGGCCCACGGGGATCACTTTGTATGATTCACTTTATATTGGCTCTTCTGTCCTTCCTCCACCCCAATCCAATGAGCTATAAAACAAAGCTCCTAAAAGGGCCAATTCTTTCTATCCAGAGACATCACGCCTCACATTCTTTAATTTTCTCTCTTCTAGATTCCTATACCTTCTTGAAAAAAAGTTATTACTATTTCTATTTTCATCTTTTATTCCTCCATCCCCACTTTATAATAAGAACAAAAAGAAGAGAAAATGCTATTCAGTAAAACCTTATCAAGTCTGGTGTTCTATGAAGTATTCTACACCCATAGATCCCCCCTCCCAAGAATGTAGGAGATTTAGTTTCATAGCTCTTCTTTGGGTCAAAGCTTGCTCACTAGAGTTACACAAGCACTTAGTTTCAATTGCTCCCCTCCCCCAATTCTTGTTCTTTCCATTTACACTACTGTAGTTTTTGTGTACTGTTTTCTTAGTTCTGCTTACTCTACTTTTTATTAGTTGGTCCATGCCTTTCTTACACTTCTTTGTATTCTTCATATTCTTTCTTTCTTTCTTTCTTTTTTTTTTTTTTTTAAAACATCTCAACACCATTTGATCACTACAGTTTACTTAGCTACTCCCCAATAGGTAGCCACCTACTTTGTTTCCACAAAAAAATGCTGCTGTGAGTATTCTGGTGTCTAAGGAAAAGGGTCTTTCTTTTTTAATCTTTCACCAGCCTGGGGTGGACTCCTAGCAATGGGATTGGTAGGTAAAAGGGAATGAAGGCTTTAGTTACTCTCAATTTAATTCCAAATTTTCATAATTGTTAAACTAATTTATAGTTTCACCAACAATATAGCAATCTACATACATTCCCCAAACCCTGCCAACATTATTTCTATCTTTGCCAATCAATTGGTCACGTGCAAAGTGGGAGATCAGCATTGTTTTGAGTCTATTTTTCTCATTGTTAGCTATCTGGGAGTTATCTTTTACAAGGTTGCTAATGGTATATAATTCTTAGGAGTACTCTTTGTATCCTTTGATAATCCACTGAGGAATGGGTTTTGAGGATATTAGTCCCTAAAGGTATATCTTGGATATCAGACCCTTATGATTTCCCCAATTATTTTCTTTCTAATTCTAGTTGTATTGCTTTACTTTGTATCTATTTTACCTTTTGCGATTACTTCTATTCCTTGTTGTCAGATACCTTAAAAATCTTCTATAGCTCTCTAATATCTGCAGAATCAATTCTAAATCCTTCACACTTCCCAGTGTAACCCCCAAATTCATCTCACAGGACCTCCACAACTTGGACTGTATTCTTGCAAAGGTAGCAGCTCCCCCCTAAAATAGCCTTTATCTGCAACTCCTAGGGAAGCTAGGTGGTACTGTGGATAGAGTGCTGGCCTGAGTTCTAATGCAGCCTCAGATACTTCCTAGTTGTGTGATAACCCTGGACAAGTCACTTAACTTTGTTTGCCTCAGTTTCCTCATCTGTAAAATGAGTTGGAGAAGGAAATAGAGAACTACTACAGATTTTTGCCAAGAAAACTCTCAACGGGGTCAGGAAGAGTCAGACACGGCTAAAATGACCCAACCTACCTGAAGCCATAATGGAGTGGGACACCTTAATGTGTTAGAACAGGAAAGGCCTTTTAAGGCTAATAACATCTAACACATCTATCTATAGCTTTTCCTACAATAGCCTTCCCTGGATAACTGACCTCCCTGCTTCTAGTCTCTCCCCCATCTCTGATCCATTTTTCACTGCTGCCAAAATAAACTTCTTAAGATATGGCTCTCTGTTCACAAGCCTCCTTTCCTCAAGAGCCTTCAAGTAGCTTTATATTGCCTCTAAGTAATATCCCAACCCACTCAGTCTGCTGTTTATGGCTTGCCATAATTTGGCCTCCACTTACCTTTGTGGCTTATTTCACATGACTTTCCCTCATGTACTCTTAAGGGCAAACTGGACAAGAGCTATTTCCTGAACTCAAATCTATTCCCAGTCTCCACGTATCTGTTATCTTCCCCCTTGCCTGGAGGGCTCTCCCCTCCCCCCCTTCCTCCTCCTCTCCTGCCTTCCTTTCAAGGTAAGCTCAGCTATCACTTCCTCCTCATACTGCATTCTGTTAGCTTCCCCGTGTGAGTGCTGTATTGGCTTTATCTCCCTCCTAGGATATAAGCTCTTCTAGGAGTAGGGCCGGTTTTATTTTGGTCTTTGCATCTCCAGCCCCTTGCACAGTACCATCTTTTTAATAAACCCTTAAAGTTTACTGAATCAGGCCATCACCCCCATTTCAAATATGAAGAAATGAAATCAACAGAGGAAAATGATTTGACCAGGGTCATATGGCTAATAAGCATCAGAACTGGGACTTAAATTCAGGATTTTTTTGGACACATCTTCTTTCCTTAAACACATCCAGTCACTTTAATTTACATCAATACTTTGACCATGTACCACTGTGGCTGATCTTTCTATCAGTAGAGACCTAGGGCCCTTTATGTCTTGTATATCCATTTAGAAGTTGCCATAGCTGAAAAAATTTAAACCCAGTCATCAGTAGACAGACCTCTGTTGATGAGTCTGTCACACTTAGCTGGTAGTTAGACGAAATACATGACAGACAGGCACACTCCATCACCACACCACTCCCTTATTTTTAGAGAGGGAAGAACTGAAGTCTATAGAGAGAACATGACTTGCCTGAAGTCACATAGCGTAATACAGCAGTAGCAGACACAGCATTCATACCCAGGGCTTCTAACTCTCAGTTTGAGATGTTTTCCTCTCTGGTTTTCTGGCCTGGCTCAGAACTCAAGGCCAGAAGTTCAAGGTCAGCAGAGTGTGACCAGCCCAGGCCATTAAGCCTAAATGGGTGATGTTGGAAAAGTAACTGTTTTCTGTGGTAGGAAATATTTTAGAAGGAAAATGAGGCAATTAGGTAGTTCAGTCACTGGAGGCATCTTGGTAGAAAGGTGCCTGGTTACCAAAACTGTGGCTAATGGAGCATCTATTAATCTCATTCAAATCCTCTGGTAGTGCAGGACTCAGTCATCTTATTAGTGATGCCCAGATGATCATTATCAGCCAATTTTCCCAAAAAGCTTTTTTATTCTCCACTATATTTATTCAGTGAGGTGCTAACCCCAGGGCTCTACTTCTAGGTTCTCCTATCCCCTTTCTACCTTTCCTGCTACACATTACCTGCCCTACCTCTCTAAGCCAATCTGATTAATAAGCATTTATTAAAGACCTACTGTGTACCTGGCACTATGCTAGATACTGGGAATACAAAAACAGAAATGAAATAGTCCCTGCTCTCCAAGAGCTTACCTTCTGTAATTAGGGAGTGAGGAATGGGGTGGGAGAAAGATGGAACACAGACTAGCATATTTGGAGAGAAATTATCTATAATTAAGGGGATGAGAAAAAATTTTTCTTCAAAGCTGAGCGTTGAAGGAAGCTAAAAATTCTAAGGGTTCAAGTGTGGAGGGAGGGCATTTCAGATAGGGGAAGCTCTGAGGGTCTGTATACAAAGAGATCTGCTAAGGACTGTCCCAGCTCTATCCCCATTGGAAATACTATCCTCTGAAATCCCTACTCTTGAGGTTGCTGCTCCCCAGGAGCGAATGCCAGGGATCCCAGGCATGATTAGTCACAAAGCATCCCTTCTTGATCACAGCCATTCTTCCCTGCAAATGATGTTTAAAAGTCATTAAAAGATTTGTCAGTTGTGACTTATGAGCCTCGTTCCCACTAGGAAGCTGGGCATTGACAAATGCCCCACTAGGCCCCTCATCTGTCATGTGGCCAGGAGGTGCCCAGTTCCAATTACAGAGGGTGAAAATAACAACAACAAAAATCCACCCTGTTTTAACATAACTCATTTACTGATCCTCAGGCACCTCCCTCCTCCCAGGATGTCTCCAGTCCAGAAGGGAGCTTGACTATGCAGTAGCAAGCTGGAGTCCTTGCTGTATCTCTTCCATAATCATTCCAGTCTCTAGAACTTCAGGAACTCACCTACCAGGATCCTGAATGTCTGATTTTGAGCTGATAATTGAGGATAGGAGGAATAGGGTTAACTTCCTCTCTTCCCCCCTTTTTAGGTAAACCCCACCCTTTAGAGCCCAACCTGAAAGCCATTTCTTCCTCATTGCCTTCCCTGATCCATCAGCAGGTAATGAGCTCTTCCCTGAGATTCCCAAAGGCATTTTTGGTCCCTCAGCATGGCAATTTATAAGCAATGTGATTGGCTTTGTAATTAGGAAGACCTGAGTTCAAGGCCTGCTTCTAACATGTACTGGCTCTGAGACTGTGGGCCAGTGACCTCACCTCTCTCAGTACGCTTGGCACTGTAGCAACTCTAAGACCCTAAATTGGAGCAATGATGCCAATCTGTAGTGGCAGAGGGAATGTTAAAGGATTCCTATAATGAGGAAATCATAGGAATGTAAAAAAAAATGCATTTATCAGATAACATATATCATATGTTTTCCTTCCAGATTCACTCTGAGCACTTGACTTCTCTAAACTTTGTATCTCTCCCAACACAAGGCCTTCTATACATCACAGAGTTGAAAACTGAAGCTATGATTTTATTAATATTGACAAATGTGAGGACACTCCTTCTTCCTCTAGGTAGGTGACCACCATATCTGGGCTCTAGGCAAAAGTAGAGGTATCAAAAAGGAACTTTTTAACAAAATAAAAACACAAAGAAAAAAAATAGATAATATTACATTTCAAAATATAAGTCAATTTGTGATCCTCATGGATCCTTATATATGGATTAATGATTCCTGTTTTTAATCAAAACTGACACTCCTGACCCAGAGCACCAAGAAGTTAAGTGCTTTGCACAGTTATACAACTAGAATCTGTCAGAGGTGTTAACCTGAATCCAGGTCTTTGTAGCTCAGAAGCCAGCCCTCTAGCTACTACTGTGACCCCAACATAACTTCAGTAGAATTTTCACTTATTTTGTATTTTATTATATTCATTATTTTTTTCCTTTCTCTTTCCTTTTTTCTTCAAATATTTCCCTCCCTCTTTCCCTTTATCCCCACCTCCCTTCCATTTTCTCTCCTGCATTTCCTATTTGTTCTCTCCCTCCTTTATCTCCCTTTCAGTATCATTACCTTTCTTCTTTTCCACATATTCTTTCTCCTTTTTTTCCTCTTAGCCTTTAATTTTCTCTCTCTCCCTCCTAAGCTCATTAATATTCTAAAAATCAGTCATGCTATGGAGCAAGGTTACAAGATGGGAGGTGGTAACTAGGTCATCAGTTCTCTCCTCCAGCCAAAGCCCACCAGATATTCCTTTTACTAAGCAGAATGGGAAAAAAGGAGCCCATTTTTTGGATGAGGAAGCTAAGATCCTTTTCACCAGACAGCAAATATGGTGAGAGGCTTTGAGGTAGGGGAAGCCTCAAAAGCAAACTGAAACTCGAGAGCTCCGGGTTTTCTAGTCAGGTCTACATATATTCTCAGACACCAAATGTTTCCCCCCCGCCCCATCATGAAAAGGCTTGGGTTTGACCCCCAAACCTTGGGATCCTGACTGAGACCATTTGGGCACCTCTGGGATCTCACTTAACTCACTCTCAGCGATGGATAAGGGGTGGGAACCTCCAAAAGGGTTCCAGCCAGTGAGATCTTGAGAAAGGGGAAGAATCTAGTGCTGAGGTTGAGCTGTTATTCCCTGGGGTGCTGGAGCATTTGATTAAAATCTTTTTTATGGGGAAATCAATATTTTCCTCATTACAACATTCCTCCTTCTCCCTAAAAACACCAGGAAGTTCCTGAAGGGGCTGCCCTCCTCACCAGGCCAGCATCCATCAGATTCTACCCTGCCTGCCATGTTTGATTTTATTTCATAAATATGGCTTGGAAAAATCTCACCCCAGGAGCTAACTCAGATTGTCACATCCTGTCTCATGGCTGACATGCAACAAAGGTCACTGGGGCCCTACCCATATGTTATGATCACAGCCCTAAAACATGTGAAGATAAGGCAGGCCCATTTTCTTATTCTGAGTCCTTCCCTACAGTGGCTTTCATCAATATTCAAAGCCTGAGAGAAGTGGAAGGATCTTAAAGATCATCTTTTTCTTTCATATTACAGATGAAGGAGACTAAGGTTAAAGTGACCTCCCACAGAGGGAGAAGGCAGCATGAAAACAGAAAAGTGAGCACTGACTCTAGAGTCAAGAGGACCTGAGTTCAAATCCTACCTATGTAGTCTTGGGCAAATCACTTAACCTAACTTTAACTCAAACAGGCTAAACTCCCTTCCAGATTAAAATCTATGATTCTCTCTGAATAGTAAATGCATTTTAGTGGTGTTCAACATTTGGTGGATAGCCCATACATACTATCTCTCAGTTTGTAAAGGTAGAACTAGTTCCTCTGCAATCCTTTAGCTGATTTTCATTCAGGAGAATTCCCAAAGTGCCTCCTGTGATCTCAAAGCCATAAATTTGGAAATTCAGTGTCAGAGCTAAAAGGGCCTTCAGAGACCACTGGATCCAGCCCATCATTGTGCAGAATCAGAGAGGCAAAGTACTTCAAGGTCACCCAGAGTTAGTGGCACACTGGGGATTCTAATACTGATTTAACTAAGAAGTTAAGTGCTTTGAGCTGGGATCATTCTAGAAAAGGAGTCTGTGAAACGAATACCCACAATTCCCAGATCTCATCCCACTACCCATTAGGATTAGCCTTGATAGAGGTCATCAAATTTTTTTTTTTTTTTAAAGGAGCAAAATATCAAAATTTGGGGGCAAAATCAGGCTCCGTTCCCATGTATTACTCTTCACTAGGGGGTAGAAGTGAAGACTTCTAGTGTACTGGCTTAGTAGTTCCCCATTTGAGGATCTTTTCATTTTCATCCTTGTCTCTTGATACTTCCCTTCCCTGTCTTTTGTTCACACTATCATTCTGGATAGATTATCAACTGAAATTCTATTCATCTTTCAAGACTCAGTCTTTTCTCAGGAGTAAGACACCCCTTAGAATGACTGTGGAGTGTTACTAGATAGAAAACAGTGCTACAGGGACCCCCTGTTCAAAAAATATCTTCTATGGGGGTTTGGGTTCGATTCAACCATGTATGTTGACTTAGGGCGAGAGTTTGATGCTGTAGAAAGAAGACGACTTGGAATTAGAAGGACCCAAGTTAGTCACTTCTAATTGACCTTGGAGTCCACACAGTCCAATCTCTTCATTTTTAGGAATGAGGAAAACAAAATCTTGAGAAAAGAGGTAACCTGTCCAAAAACATACAGAAGTTAGGGATAGAAACAAACTGTATTTTAACTTAGGATTTTTTTTTTTAATTTATCTATCCCACGCTCTTAAAAAATTCTCTTAAAAACTAAATGAAAAAAGATAGAAAGGATTAAGACTCATATTACTAAAGATCAGTAAGAAAGGTGCCTAAAGTACTTAAGATGATGTCATGAAAGAATACTGAATTGAGTAATAAAAAAAAACAGATTTCTAGTTAAGGTTCTGCTTGCACTAAAAACTGAACTCAAGACTCTCTGAATCTCAATTTCTTCATCTGTACAATGGGAACATTCTTTGCCCTACTACCTTGTAGGGCTTTTGCAAAGAGATGATGAATATGAAATGCTTTAACCAAGCAATACTATATAAATCAAGAAATACTATATAAACAAATGAAGAGCATGCCCAAAAGGGAAAGGACTACATTTTCCGGGGTACATGAATGGATAGTGGAGAAGAAGAAAATACAAGTGTTTATTAGCAAAGAGCAAGGTCTCCATTGACCAGAGTTCTCCTGGCTCTTTTACATGCTGAAGACCTTTCTACTCTCTCCCAACCAGGCTGCTGTGTCTCCCTTTGACTGGAGACAGAAGTTTCTCAAAAGTAGAATAGCTACAAGATGTGAGGATGTCTAGGAAAGTGAGAGCTACAACAGCAAGAATTTAGATATGTAACCAACAGTGGACCGATCCCAAGGCAAGCAGGGCAGGTACAGGAGACATATTTGCTGTTGAAAGCAAAAAAGTGGCAGAAATGAATCAAATTGGATGAAGACATGCCAAGCTTCCAAATCCCATCTTTCCTTATTTCTAGCTGCAGAAAATTTGTCCAAGCCTTCCACATTAGAGGCATGATTATTTGAAGGATACAAGCCTCAAATTATTCTAGACAAGGAAGAAATGCAGAATTGAAACTCTACTATTCATTTTTGTCCTAAATAGATGTTGCAGATTCTAAACGTATTGATAACTTCTAGATTGCTAGATGGCCCGGAAATGGCTAATTTAGCCCTGAGTTAGTTTCAGAAGTTGCTGGTTCCAAATGGGGACAAATGAACCATAGATGATTTATGGAAGAGAATTCCCCCTGTGTGAGTCTAGAGCTGTGGGGAACATGAGCTGTGATCAGGAAGAGATAATGACAACAAAGTGTTTTGTAAACCAAAAAAAGGTGTATGTGTGTGGGCTCCCATCTTAGGTAAATTTGAGAAAGGGAAGGGTATTAAAAACCAACCCATACTGCAGCAGGAGTCCTCTGAAGATCTCTAGTGAGAGGGGAGCCTTTTACTTTCCAGAGTAACATACTGCACTCACAGACAGTTCTGTTAGGAAGTATTTCTTTACTAGCAAAGCCTAAATCTACCTCCCTGTAACCTCCATCCATTGCTACTAGTTCGACACTTCGGGATCTGAGCAGAACACTTTACTCTCTAAATATTTCTTCTTTTAAAAGGGAGAAGCAGCAAAATATAGTGAAAAAGCCACTTTGAGGGCAGGAGATCTATTTAAACATGTTTCTTTCTTTGTAAAATAAGAGTGATAATGGAAGCTGTGTCTGTTTCCTAGGGTTATTGTAAGAACTCTTTAAAATAATGAAAATGAAAGGGCTATGCAAGCAAATTAGAGTTATTAAGACAACACTCCAAACAGTAAAAAAAACAAACAAAAAACCCCCTGAAAACCAAAAGCCCAAATACATTCCCCAAAGGATAAGTGGTCAAAGGAGATGAACAAACAGTTCTCACAAGAACTGCCAACTATTAACAACCATATGAAAGACTGTTCCAAATGACTAATAAGAGAACTGGAAATAACTCTAAGGTTCCAGCCCACACTCAGCAAATTGTCAAAGATGACAAAAATGGGAACAGTTAATGTTGCAGGGGTTACAGCAAGACAGGCACACTAATGGAGCTATGGACTGGTCCACCCCCTTCCCCAAAAAAGGAATTATTCAAAGTAAGTGAGTAAAATCCCCATTTTACCCCAGAGATCCTACTACTAAAAAGATCAAAGCGAGAAATAAAGATTTTATGTAAAAAGTTTATTTCCTTAGCTACTACTGTTTTTCTCATTCCAATTCACTATGTATTATATATATTTTGTTTTACATGTGTACATCTTTCAACCCCAATAAAATGTCAGTTCCTAGAGGATAGAAACTTTCTCTACATATACCAAAACAATTCCAGAAGCACTTTCTGTAGTAGCAAAGAACAAAAATAGATGCCCATTGGAAAATGGCCAAACAAATTATGGTGCATAAATGGGGAGAAAATGCCATGAATTATGCCATGAAAAATGACAATGACCTAAGGGGAAGAGATATATGAACTAAAGCAAAATGAAGAAAGCAAATCAAGGAAAATATATATAATGACAATAATGCAAATGGGGAAAAAATGGAAGAAGAACATTTTGTAATTTACAATGACCAATCTTGGTTACCTCAAAAAAAAAAATACAGAGAATATATCTCCCTCCCTTCTTTATACACAAGAGGTAGGTAGAAGAGTTAAGGAGCCAAGATGCTATGTCTATAAAACCTTGTATATATTGTTATATTTGACTGATATATTGATTAATTTTATTGAACTGCTTCCCAATACTCTTCCTTTTTCCTTTACTATTAGAAATGGTTCTCTGAGAAGGCTGTGGGGACTGAATATGGATTCAACATAAATATTTTCACCTTTTTTAAATTGTTGTTGGCATACTTGTTTTTTCTCTCTCATTCCTCCCCCCCCCCCCCATTTTGATCTGATTTTTCTTATGCAGCATGATAAAATGTGGAAATATGTTTAGAAGAAATGAACATATTTAACCCATACTGGATGACTTGCTGTGTAGGGGAAGGGGAAGGTGAGGAGGGAAGAAGAAACATTTTGCAAGGGTGAATGTTGAAAACTATCTTTGCCTGTGGTTTGAAAAATAAGCTTTTATTATTTAAAAAAAAGAAAATGGCTCTCTGGGGAGTGGGAGATGGATATATTAATAAATGAACATAATATAAAAACAAAATATACTAGTAACAATTAATTTTCTTTATAAAAGACAAATGCTCCTGACCTTACAAGTCATTTTGATCACATTACATATATTTTTTTTAATTTAATAGCCTTTTATTTACAGGTTATATGCATGGGTAACTTTACAGCGTTAACAATTGCCAAACCTCTTGTTCCAATTTTTCACCTCTTACCCCCCACCCCCTCCCCTAGATGGCAGGATGACCAGTAGATGTTAAATACATTAAAATATAAATTAGATACACAATAAGTATACATGACCAAAACATTATTTTGCTGGATTACATTACATATTGTAATATTCTCCATTTGTTTCTTTCTCTTCAAGCTCTCTAAGCTCTACAGGCAATGACTCTGCTTTGTATATATTCTCTTCTATGCTGGACACACAATCCCAAACTTGACAAATGCTGGATGATTTATAGAAGGACAAAGAGAAGGGAAAAAAAAAAGCTCATCTATTTTAAAGTTTACAGAAAGAAAATGTCCATTTCTGAAGCTCTGTGAATCGTACAAAAGCATCTTGACTACAAATCTTATGAGGCAGGCAGTAAGAAAAATCACCTCCCTGTCACAAATGAAAGAGCTTAGGCTCTAAACTTTGCTAACAGTCCTAAGTAGAGCTCATCAATATCAAACTCAGGTCTCTTGATTTCCAAGTCCAGTGTTCTTTTGACAATACTAGAACCTAACATCGAATGGATCTTAATAGGTCATGCTAGAAGTCCTAAGTTCTCATCAGACCCTGAAATTCTTAGCCCTTTTCTCCAGTTATCTGTTTCTCTTCCCCTATTATTTACTAAATAACCGAGGCTAAGATAGACTGCTGGGAATCATTCCACTGACAGTTATGGTAAAAGCTGAAAGAAAAATCCCAAAGAAGGTCCCCACCCCTACCTCCCTCTCTCATTGAAATAAGCCACCTATCCAGATGGCAACAGAGGTGACAGGTAAGATGTCAGAGGCCACTTAGTTCAATCCTCTAAATTTACAGATAAGGAAATTGAGACCCAGAGAGATTTTGTAACTTGCTCAAAATCACCCATGTGGAATAAAGCACACTGGGGTTGGCTTGTGAATCCATAATACAAACCTGGAAGGGTTCTGATACTGTGCAATGGGGCACAGTAAACTAGGAAAGCCTATGGGGAGAATAGGGAAAGCAGAGAAAATAGCATAGGAAAGAATACTGGTTCTGAAGTCAGAGTACCTAGGTTCAGCTGGTTTCTCCTGTTTAGTGCTAGTACAACCAAGGGGTAAACCTCCCTGGGTCCCAATCTTCTTGTATGTAAATTAAGAGGCTGGCCTAGCCTTCTCGGAGATCACATCCAGCTCTAGAGCTATGATATGATATTATGGTAAGAAGGTAGAAGTCCTAGTCCAGAAAAAAAGTATCATTTGTAAGAAAAGCCATATGAATTTCTAAGGACCCATGATGAAAAATGCTTTCCACTTTCAGAGAGAAACCTGATGAACTCTCAATGCAGAGAGAAGCATACTTTTTTCCCCTACTTTATTTATCATGTTTGTTTGTTTGTTTTTACAACATGGTTAATGTGGAAATATTTTGCATGACTTCACATGTATATCTGATATCATATTACTTACCTTCTCAAGGGATACAGAAAGACCAGGAAGGAAGAAAAGAATTTGAAATTCAAAAATTTTAAAATAAATGTCAAAAATTAATTAATTAAAAATTAAACGGGGGAGAGGGAGAAAAGCCATGTGTAAAGATTCAAAGAGAATGAACCTCAGATAGCTCCAATCAGACCTTGCCTTCCAATCTTTCCGAATGACTAAGTTCCTCTGTCCTTGCTTTACTTCAATCTACTCCTCTGGTTTTATGCTGGGCTCACCATTACATGGGAGAACTGGCCCTTATCCAAATCCTGCCCTCTTCTTTCATCTGCCAATTACCTCTGGGCTTTGTCATGGAATATCTGCCAGAGTCATGCAAGTACCAGCTACTGAAACAACTGTGTTCTTAGGAACCTATATTTTAGGTACACCCTGACCTGGCTCACTCCAATCTGAACCTGCTGCTGCTGCTGATTGACAACACTGCATGGTTTTCACACCCATGATCTTTTCTATGAGGTTGGCAAGGCTGTTTTTACCTGGATTTAGCAGATGAAAAAACTAAGGAGAAGAGTCAAGAGTAGAAGAACACAGAGGAAATAGGAAAACTGAACTGAAACAAAATGAAGCATTAAGTTGAGACTGAACCTAAATCTCCCGATGGCCCGAAGAGCATATAAAACTATTTTCCAACTAAGTCCCAATATCACTATGCTTGATCAAACTGAATTCTTGACTACAACCCAGCCCTGACTTGCCCTTCATAGTCATACCTCAACTTCAACTACCTCAGGATAACTCTGATTCCTAAGAGAAGAAATAGAAAAACTTCCTAGGCCTGAAGTCAACTTTCCCAAAACCATCTGGTCCCATCTCTGTTTCCCTGGCTGTTTACAAACATTCTGTGACTTCTTCATTTTCTCTCTCTGGAAGTAAGCACATCCACAGGAGGGCCTGAAAGCTGTAACAATGCTGGCTGATTAGTGCTTCCCAGAAGCCCCATCACTGAAGACCTGCTGCCAGAATTCTTACCTTGCTTCTTCCAGCTCTGTTAGCCTCCAATTAACAATACAGGAAAGGGGGAGCATTTCAATTAACTGAATAGTCTTTTCAATAGAATCATAAGATCTCTGAGTTAGAATTCAATTCTCTGGCCAAGGCATGGATTGCCTCTATATAGCTTCTGTTTCATGTGGTATTATCACCTCAACTTAAATACTACTAGTAATGAGAAACTCGGTCTTCACACTAAGAATTTAATATTTCTACACAGGAACTACAACAATATAAATAGAAAGGATGATCTGCCCAGATCACACAATAAATGTAACAAAATTATAAGGCCCAAACAAGATTCTATTGAAACGATATGAGAAGATATCCCCAATCTACTCCTTCAAGGAAGTAAGAAGTACATAGGTATTACACACTGCACACATTTTTAGGGCTTTTTTCAATATATCAATCAACTATGTTGACTTTTTTCCCTTCTCTGAAAAAAAAATGTTTCTTGGTCACATGGGATGACTCTTCAGAAGGAGAGGGAGAAGGATATATGGGTACTGTAGTAATGTAAGAAACAGAAAATATGAATAACAACTTACTTTTGAAAAACCAAGTGTTTCCTTCAAAATTCTTTTCAGACAACTCCATCTATAGGAAGCCCTTATTCTCCATCAATAAGTGAGGAGGTGTCCTCCTCACCCCACTTAAACTTGTATTTATATTATGTACATTTACATGTGTACATGCTTTCACCAATAAAATTTAAGCTCCCTGAGGACAGGGATTTTGATTTTTTGGTCTCTGTAACCTCAGTGACTAACAAGTTCCTTGTTCATAGTAACTATTAAACCAATGTTTTGCTGAAACTGGAAACTGAGTGGATGCCCATCAACTGGAGAATGGCTGAATAAACTGTGGTATATGAATGTTAGGGGATATTATTGTTATATAAGAAATGATCAACAGGCTGATTTCAGAGAGGCCTGGAGACACTTACATGAACTGATGCTAAGTGAAATGAGTAGAACCAGGAGATCATTGTATGATGATCAATTCTGATGGGCATGGCTCTTTTCAACAATGAGATGATTTAGGCCAGTTCCAATGATCTTCTGATGAAAGAGAGCCACCTACACCCAGAGAGAGGACTGAGGGAACTCAGTTTTCATAGCATTTTCACTCTTTTTGTTGTTGTTTGCTTTGTATTGTGTTTTCTTTCTCATTTTTTTCTTTTTTGATCTGATTTTTCTTGTGCAGAAAGATAATTGTGGAAATATGTATAGAAGAATTACACATGATTAACACATATTGGATTACTTGCTATCTAGGGAAGGGGGTGGGGAGAAGGGAGGGAAAAATTTAGAACAAAAGATTTGAAAATTATCCATGTATAATTCTGCAAATAAAAAGCTTTAATTTAAAAAAAAAATCAATGTTTTGATGATTGACAGTTCATACCTGAATAGTTCTAATTGCTAGGATATTCTTCATTCTTTATATTTCATCTGTTGCTAATAACCTCCCCTAATGCTTATTAGGGATGATCTATGCATCACTGAGAGATTACTGATTTCTAACAAATTAGAGAAATAATTCTAAAGAATATAATTAAATACTCTTGGAGATTAGCCCTGGTTTTGCCATTAAACTGTGTGACTTAGCAGGCTGAAGCATACTGCTCTTCATTCTATTTTTCTTTCCTTTTTTTCCCCCAACATGGGTAATATGAAAATGGTTTACATGACTTCACGTGTATGAGGGGCACCATATTGTTTATCTTCTCAATGGGTAGGGGAAAGGCTGTAGGGAGGGCAAAAATGTGGGATCTCAAAATTTTTTAAATGAATGTTAAAAATTTTGGGAGGAAAGAGAAAAAGTTGAAAGACAGACACAAAGAGAGAGAGAGAGAGAGATTTAACTTCTCTGGAACTCAACTTCCCCAGCCAACAAATAGGGATAATATCAGAACTAGTCTTAGGAATCATCTTTTAAAAGAGGAAGAAAATGCGACTCAGAAAGAAGCAGCTTGTCCAACTCACCCAGTAAGTGAAAGGAGAGGTGAATCTAAAACCCAGGTCACCCGATTCCCCCATCCAAGTCTCTTCTCCCTTCACCTTGCTCATTACTGAGAAAATCAAATGAAGGAATGGACTGGGAAGTGCTTTGAACTATATAAATCACAATACCCAGATGCAAGGGATCAGTAAAAGTATAATGAGCACGATTAAATCTTTCCCCAATGATCCCCAGACTGTCACAGGGCTATAGGGTCAACATTTTGTATATCAATTATTCCTTTGGGACTTGAAAACAAATTCTTCCTCTCCAATCATAGGACTAAGAGCCAAGACACCCATATTCTAGTCCCAGCTCTGTCAATAAGTGGCTGATGTGTGACCCAGGAGGAAGATCCCTTTCCTATGGTGAGCCTCAGTTTTCTTGTTTGCATAAAGGGAGCGGAACTAGATCATTCCATCATAGATCCCTGCATTTAACAAATGAGGACGTGAAATCCAGAGAGGTTAGGTGCCTTACTAGATATTTTAGAGATATAATAATACATGGCAGAGCTGGGATCTGAAGTTCAGTTCTGAGACTCCAACTCCATCAGACTTCCTTTTATACATTATAGTCTTCAGCCCTTTAAGAAATCTTCCATCTCTGAAATTCTATGGCTTCTTCCAGATCTAGGGAAAGCATGGGTCCCACACCCAGCCTGGTGGGACAGTCAAAGACCCTTAGCAGCAAGGGGTATGGTGGGATGTATGCTGCACAAACTGCCTCCCCAGGCACCAACTTGTTTAATTCTTCTTGATGAAGGGCCAAGAATAAATTGTAGGTGAACAGCAGAGCATTTTAATGAGTCTGTAGACTAATGAATCTTTTCCTTCCCTTCGTCAATTAGAATCTCGGAGCCAGTTCCCAGAGGACCAATTTATTGGGAGCTGAGAGAAGCCTTTTGTTCAGCAGCTGGGGGCCTGGTTATGGGGCCTGGCGTGCAGGCGCCTAGCAGCCCTCCTGTTCACTCAGATAAGACTTGGAACATGGAGGCTGAAAGCTCAGGGGACACATCCCCACATCTGGGGTTCCTGGATTCCAGTAAAGGCCTCTTTAGGGGCAGATGGAAATGCTGCCTTTCTCTCCTCCGGTCTTTAATGCAATCCAGTCCAGCCTCCTTGTGACATATGGGCCACCTTCTCAGTCAGTCATTGAGATCACAGGTTAATAAGCCATCTAGTCTAACCCTCTCATTTTACAGATGAGAAAACTGAGGCCCAAGGAAGTCTCACATCACATCACATAGGTTTGTAACTGTCAGAGGCAGTGTATCTATCAACAAGAATTTATGAAGGTTTACTATGTCAGACAATCTGTCAACCAAACTATCAAGCATTTCTTAATACCCTATCTGATGCCAGCCACTTATACTAAAACAAAAGTGAAACAACATCTCCTCTCAAAGAGAAACATGAGTGTAAACAAAGTATATACATGGGGTAATTTGGGGATGAAGGGAGGAACTAGTGGCTGGGGGATGGGCCCAGGGAAAGGCTGTATGTGGAAATTGGCACTGAAGCTAAGGAAACTTGTGACTCTAAGAGGAGAAGATGAGAGGACATTCTAGTCATGGGGATCAAGGAAAGGCACAAAGAGAGAGAGGAGATGGAAATCATCAGCACACTCACCATGAGAAGTAATATTTAATAAGGCTGAAAAGGTACCTGAAGTCAGGTTATGAAGGGCTCTAAACAGAGAAGGGCTTGTATTATCAGATGTACTAATGAGCCGTCCTCTCAGCTGTGCTCGACTCCTCATCTATTGTGAATTCTCCTTTTTCATTTCGGATTTTGGTAATTTGGTTTTCTGCTCTCTTTTAACGACTTGGATTAGGTAATGGTGTTTGTATATTTTATTAGCTTTTTTGTAAGACCAGATCCTAGTTTTATTCATTATTCAAACTATATGGGTTTGGGTTTTTGCTTCATTTTCAATTTTATCTCCTTTTGTTTTCAGAATTCCTAATTTTATGTTTATTTATTTTTTTTTAATTTTTTGCTTTTTTCACTAAAGCCTATTCCACTTAGGAGCCTGGCACCTCTCAGTTTCTCAAGCAGACCTGATCCCAACGGAGCAAGAACAGCTAAACAAAGAACATCTAGCTTAAGGGGGGAGGGGAGGAGGTGGGACAGAAAGGGAAGAGAGAAGGAAAGGAGAAAGGGAGAGGAAAGAGGGGGAGAAAGGAAAGGGGGAAGGAGGGAGAGAGAGAGAAAGAAAAAGTGAATGTAAGTATAGGTCATCTAGCCTCTGCTGGAAAAAAAAAAATGATGGGGAACTCATTTCTTTCCAAAATAGCCAATCACATTTACAGATAAGTAATTATTTGGAAGTTTTTCCTTTAATCCAGTCTAAATCTGTCTCTGCAACTTCTGCCCCACTGTCCCTAGGTTCCATGATTCTAGGCCTAGAGGCTGGGGTTGGACCCTGCTATCTTTCAGATTCATTTTCCTTGGGATTTGATCGGAATCAAAGTAGTGTTAAGACTGTAGTTCTAAGGTCAAAATGTGCCTCAACCTACAATGCAACAAAGAATTTCCCCCTGACCCTAGGTTGCCTACTGCCTAAAGTAAAGGCAGAAACCAAAATCTCCCAAATAAAAGGTATTTCAAATCCTCTTTGATCTTCCTAGGATAAAGAACCTCAAGCCTACCATTCATGTCCATGGGTGGCAATAATTAAGAAATCACAAAGTAAAATCATGGAATTCAGCCAAATAAGATATCTGAGGCTTAAACTAGTGGCTGGGAAATGGGCACAGGATATGTTTGGTACATGTTTGTCAGTGATCTTCAGACTGTGACCCTCCCTTAGGTCTATACTCTTCCCTTCTCCCTTCTCCTACCCCAGATGAAGTCCTGATAACTTCCCTCCCTTTAATCACAAAAAGCTCAAATTCATCATTATTAATTCTTAGTTTTATTTCATTGAAATTCTTTGCTTTTACAGCACCTTCTTTTTCACATATAATATTCCTAATACTACTAAGGCCATTTCTTGTAACAAAAGGGGAAAAAAAGTAGTTCAGTAAAACTTACCAAGATATCAACTGACTGACAGGATATGAAAAACCGAGAATTGTGAAAAAACCATTCAAACAAAAACATTAAGAGAGGTGCCTTCTCCTCTTTTTTCAGAGCCAAACTTGGTTATGTTAATTAGTGTTTTATTTTGGAGTTTATGATTTTCTTTTATATTTACATTTCTTTTTCATTTTGATTCTCCTACCTCTTTACATCTCAGGAAACAGTTTCAAGATTTCCCTTTTCCAATCCAGGATCATTAACCCTAAGGGTTAATAACAAAGGCTTTGAAATCCATTCCCCTACAACCTCCCACTGAGTAGGCCCTGACCCTGAAGGGGCTTCACACAGCCATGACTGCTAGAGGTCTCCTAAAGCTTATTCTCTCCATTATCTTGAATCTGAAAGTTACTGAAACAGTAACCCTTCCCTGAAACAGGCTTCTCTTTGGAATCCTCGTTCTGTATCCTTAACTGAAGGAGAGTTTTCCCATTGATCAACAGAAAGGACTGATGGTTTCTGTGAACAAGGATCGGCAGAGGGGGATGAGATCAGAAAAAAACAGCAAGACAGAGCTTTTCTCTGGGAGCCCTCTAAACTGCAAAAGCTTCCCAACCAGAAAAGGAAGATGGAAACTCCAATTCTATTGCAGAATAGAACAATCCCCTGATGGAAAATTGGGATTCTAGTCGCTTAGAATTCTCGGCTGTCAAGAGTTGGAAAGAACTTTATTGATTATCAAGCCCAAATCCCTTATTTTTATAGCCGGGGAAAATTGAAGCCCAAAGAGGGGGTAGGCCATGGGTAGTGATCACAGAGGGAGAAAGGGACTAATCATTTACATAACATCTACTACATACCAGGAACTGCCCTAAGCAATTTTTACAAATATTTTGTCCTTTAGATCTCACAACAGCCCTGGGAAGTCGGTATTATTATTATCCCCATTTTACAAGTGAGGAAACTAAGGTACAAAGTTTACATGACTTGCCCAGGGTCCCATCACATCTAAACAAGTGTCAAGTGTCCCGGATTCTAGGCACTAAATCTGTTTACTGGGTGATGTTTCTAACAAAGTGAAAAAGGGCCTAGAAAAAAGGGTCTCCAGACTCCCAGCCTACTCCTCATTGAGGAAAGAGCCCTATTATCTCAAGTTTTGGAGATGCAGCTATGGGGTATGGGGAGAAGCAGCATGTGCCCTTGTGTAGGTATGTGAGGGAAAATGGGTTGTGTGTGTCTGAGAGAGAGAGCTATGCGGAGGTGTACAGAAGGCAGAGGAAGCTGGGCACATTTCTGACTCATCCTGCTCCAGCTTTGCCAGGAGGCTCCTACCTACCACTGAGGGGCAAACCTGTCTGGAAATATTTCTCATTAGAACCGGCACTTTGACACTTATTTAAAAAAAGAAAAAGCACATCTAAAGCGATAGAGACAGGCAAAGAGATACACAGAGAAAAACACATGCAGGAGAGCCAGAGAAGCAAAGCAGGAGAAAGGGAAAAACCTTGTCAAGGCAAAAGAGCCCTGGACTTGAAGGCCTGGCTGTGACAGAGCTCCGTTACTGAGCCTCAATGAATGAGGAAGTTGGACCAAAATGTCTACAAACATTGTGTAGACAGACAGACAGAAAAAGAGATGAACCCACTGCAGCAGAAAATCAAAGAAAACACTGCTATTGGTAAGGCAGATGCTCCTATTTATCCATCAGTTTCACAAGATGGTGTTTGTTTCAGTATTGTTTCAGGAACAGTATTTTTACTCCAACCTTCAGAAAGGTTGAAATACCTAGGGGAGAGGAAGAAAGAGCAAGAGGATACTGAGAGGAGGAGATAAGCCTAATGAGAGAAAGGCATGGATCTATATGTGTATAGAAAGGAGACATCTTGACTTAAACAGCTTGTGTTAGATAAATCTGACACAACAGTGTGGGACACAGAGCAAGTGCTGAAGAGTCCAGTTTCTGGGAGCAGCGGGGGACAATGCAGACCTACTGGGTATAGATACCGAGTCTTAACCATGGGCAGAGCAGCGAAAAAGCCTGGATGAAGCTCAAAGCCTATCCTGACCTTAAATCCAGATTCACACAGTCCATACAAAGCCTATCTCAAGTGCTTCCGTAGCCTCTCCCTTCTAATCTTAGAGCACTTTAGTCTTTATTCCCTGGATCACACTCTCTTTTCTATTAGATCTTTGCCAATGTTTCACCAGACCCTCCCCTAACTAGACAGTCAGCTCCCTGAAGACAGTGACTGAATCTTACTCACTTTTAGATCTTCATTAGCCCTACAAGAGCAAGTACTGCTCAATGTTTGTTGAATGAATTAATCTAATACCTACTACATGGGCCCGTTCCTACCCTCATCCACTGCTTTTGGTGAGGCAGGAGGCAGAAGGGATGCCAAAGTCTGGAGAAAAACTGATTGGGGGAAGGGTAGGAGACAAGATAGTTGTGTTTTAGGATTAGAAGGGGTATAACAAGTGCTCTCATTCAGTTAAAAGAAACTGAGGTATAATAGAGTGAGGGCTAGCTTGAAGCCAAGAATATCTAGCCTCAAATACTTACCAAAGCTTTGTGACCCCAGGCAAAGCAGTTAAACTCTTTGGGCCTCAGTTATCTTATCTGCAAAAGAAAGGGTCGGGATGATCTCTCCAGTTCCTCCAGCTCTAAGTCTATCATTCTAGAACCTAATGTTTGGTCCTAGAGGGCAGACTTATGCACAACAGTTGGAAGCTGCAAAAGTATAAATTAAAAGTTTAAGAAAAAACTTCCTAACAAACTACAGCTGGTCAAAAAAGGATGAGGCTCTCAGGAGGAGTGAGTCCACAGGATAATATATTTACAACTAGAAGGAACTTTAAAGGCCATCTCATCCAATGCCTCCTTTGATAGATGAGGAAGATGAGAATTTGGGAGGATGTGACTTGCTAAAAGTGACATAGTTATATAAATACAGGAACATCTGAACTCAGGTTCCCCCAGTCTCATCTGACTCCAAAAGCAGTCTGTTAGTCTCCCACCATTTGAGGTCTTCAAATGAAAGTTGCTTGTTACATAAAGTTTTGTGTTTAACAACACAGAGATATCAACTAGCAGTTGGATTTGCCGGCCTTGGATCCTTTAGATGTTGTGAGCTTCAGGTGCTAAACTGAAGGATATGAGACCCTAATTGACTCCATAAAATGAGATTAATTGTTGTCATTGTATTCCTAGTTCCTAACATAACATTTAAGAAATAGTAAAGTCCTAGAAAATGTATATTGAATTGCATTATTTGTTTTTTTATCTCCTCTAAGGCTTGAGGCCAAGGGACAGAACTCCCGAGTTCCTAGGGTTGGCCGTGGCCCCCCTTAGTCCTGAAAGAGGTAGCTCAAAATCAAGGACTCCAAAACAGACAAAACAGTAAGGCATAGGGCAGGGGAAGGAAGGCTGGCAGGAGTGTCTTTAAGGTTGCTTTATGGTGTGGCCTGAGGTAAAAAGAATAATTCTGTCCATACTTGATTAGCAGGTAGGCCCAGAAACAGGGCTAAGCTATTTAGAGCCTGCTCTTTCCTAAGAACAGCAGGTAACTGTGAGGTCAGGGCAACTACTGAATTCTATTGGTTCACAAAGAGACAAGAAAAATGGAAACTGAGGGAACTACACATAGTCAATGTACAATTTTTTCAATGAAGTAGATTGAGGAAATGGAGGGATGGAAGGAAAGGAGTTAAGCAAAGAGAGACGAGAGTGAGGAGTGAAAGAGAATAGCCAAAAACCACTTCTAGGCCCATAATCCTGTAAGGTTCAGTCTGCTTTACCCTTTATACCACTGGGAAGGAAGCATGTACAAGACTGATCATCTCTATGGAGGCTCAGGGAAGTTAGGCAATTTGTCTAAGATCACACAGCTACTAAGTTTCATCTAAAAATTTCAATTGGTAACTGATTTGCCTGATAACTCCAAATTCAACATTCCCTTCTATTGCATGGACTCCAAACCACACAATTAGTTGGAGCCTGTTGATCATTTGAGCTTCCGGAGCTCAGCTATCAGACTGGGAAAGCTTAATTAGCTGATTAACCAGGATTCACATTCTGTCGATTGCTCTTTATCGCTGAACCTGAAGGCTCACAGGAGTCTACCAAGGTGAAAGGATCCTCTATCTCCTATAACTACAGTAACCAGAGCAATATTACTCAGAATCAGGATAATATAAAACCAAGAGACTGGTAGGAGCCCCAGGACTGGAGTTTTTCCACTCCCCTACCATCAGAGGATTCCAAATTTTGTGGTTCTCTCCCTCCAGTCCATTAGTGTGCCACCAGAAATTCCAAGCCTATTCTCCATCCTGATCTAATATATTGCTGTGATAGCATAAGGACTAACAAGAAATTCTGTGCAGAAGAAAGCCTTCGACTTGAGTTAGAAGATTTAAGTTTTTTTTTTTTTTAATTTAAATTTTATTTTTATTTTCAGTTGAACATTTTCTCTCTCTTTTCCTCCTCAAACCCCATTAAGAAGGTAAGAAATATGACACCCATTATACACATACTATATACATATATATGCACATTTCCTCATTAGTCACCTACTGAAAAAGGGGGAAAAAGGCAAGAAAAATAAAGAAGAAAAAATGCTTTAATCTGTATTCTGAGTTCATCAGTTTTTACTTAGAAATATAGATAACATGAATCTTTTGAAATCGTGGTGGGTCACTGTACTGATCACTTATTAAGTATTTTCTTTTCAATTTTCAAATTTATTTTTTTTTACAATATTGCTGTCATTGTGTAGACTGTTCTGGTTTCATTGACTTCACTTGGTATCAGTTCAATAGGTCTTCCTAAGTTTCTCTGAAGTCATCTCCTTCATTATTTCTTATAGTATAGCAGTATTCCATCATATTTATATAACATAACTTGTTCAGCCATTCCCCAATTGATGGGCATCCCCTAAGATTCTAGTTTTTCAATATCACTATGAGTAGCTATAAGTACTTTTGATATATGGGTCCTTTTCCTTTTATCTCCCAGAGGTATAGATTTAGTAGTGGTATTGCTGAATCAAAGGGTATGAAGTTTTATAACTCTTTGGGCATCTTTACAAAATTCTTCGGAATGGCTTAACTTCCACCAATAGTGCATTAGTTATCTACTTTCACACATCACACATTTGCACCTTTCCTTTCCTGTCATCTTTGTCAATCTAAAGGGGTTTAAGGTGGTGCCTCTAAGTGGTTTTGAGGCCCAGTTCTCTAAGTATTTGTTTGTTTGGGTAATAGCTTTGATTCTTTCCTCTGAAAACTACCTGCTCATATCATTTGACCACATATCAATTGGGGAATTATTCCACTTTTATAAATTTGATTCAGCTTTATGTATAGTTGAGAAATTAGCCCTTTATCAGAAAAACGTGATTTCAAACTTAGACATTTTATGTAATCAAAATCATCCATTTTACCTCCTGAGAACTTATCTTTTGTTTGGACATTTATTCTTTCCTTTTCAATAAATCTGACAGGTAATTTCTTCCATGCTTTTCTGATTTACTTGTATCAATCTAATATCAAAATCATGTATCAATTTTGTATTCTCTCTTGGTATTTGGTGTGAGATATTGGTCCATGCTTATTTTTTTTGACAGACTACTTTCCAGTTTTCCCAGCGGGTTTTGTTAAATAGTGAGTTCTTGTGCTAATAGTTGGGGATCTTTGGGTTTATCAAATTCTTAGGGTAGTAGGCCCATTTCCTTTTCTATATTGTGTACCTAATGCATTCCACTGGTGAATTTATTTCTTATCTAGTACCAAACTATTTTGATATCACTTTGAACTGGACTGTTATGCTGCCTTCTTTTACTTTTTTTCATTGATTCTTTTGATATTTAACCTTCTGTTCTCATAGTTGAATTCTGTTATTCCTTTTTAACAGATCTATCAAGTAATTCTTTAGGAGTTTGATTAGGATGGCACTGATTAAGTAAATTAATTTAGGTATGTATTGTTATTTTTATTATATTGGCTTGGAATATCTGTGAGCAATTAATATTTCTTCAATTATTTAGTTCTGTCTTTATATAATGAGTGTTTTTAAATTATGTTCATATAATTCCTTGTGCATGTCTTGGCAAGCAGACTCCCAAGTATTTTATACTCTCAAGTCTTCAGTTAACTTAAATAGAATTTCTTTTTCTATCCCCTCCTGCTGGGTTTTGTTGATAATATATAGAAATGCTAATGATTTGTGTGGGTTTATTTCATAGCCTGCAACTTAGATAAAGTTGTTGATTATTTTCACTAGCATTTTAGTTGACTCTCAAGGGCCTCCAACTCTTGACATTAAGCAAGTCATGTTCTTTTGCTTGGGCATCATAGAATTCTTCTGTAAAATGAAGGGACTGAACATATTTTTTTAAGGTTCTTCTGGTTCTAACACTAGAGAAGTCTAGTTCTATGAGCAAGCACGCACAGCAAATAAGGAAAAAAGAGAAAAGGAAAGGAGAGAAGAGAAAAGGTAAGAAAAGTAGGAAGAGTAGAGACACGAGTAAAAATGAGGGAAGTAGGAAACAGAAGGAATGTGATGGAGACAGGAAGGGAGAAAGAAGGATGAGAATGAAAAGAGTATAATGAGACAAATGGAAGAAGAGAGAGAAGGGAAAAAAGAATTGATTTGGGAGAAGGGAAGGAGGAGGATGGAAAAGAATGTTTGGAGATAGTGGGTTCCCTCTCTGGAGGTCTTCAAGCAAAGGTTAAATGACCATTTGTTAAACATATTGCAAAAAGGATTCTTTTTCAGGTATGGATTGAATTAGATAGCTAAAGGTTCCTTCCAACCCTTCAATTCTGGATTTTTTGAGAGGAAGAAGCAAAGAGGGAGACAGGAAGGAGACAGACTCAGCATTAAGATTCCTAGGGACTGGGTCAGTCTTCAGTATCTCTCTAGGCAAAGGAATAAGGTCACCTTCATGCATGTTCCAGAAATAACTCCTACGTATTAAGACTTAGGCTTAGTACAGCCAATTGTGCCAAGTGAAACTAAAAAACATTCTCATCCTTTCTAGGACCAAGGAGGCTGTCTCAACTCTTGCATTGTATACATGGAAGACTTCCTGCATTCTAGACAGAAAGTCCTTAGAACAAGAAGCTTCAACAGGCACTAGTATTTGAGGCATATTTTATCTGGCAAAGCTGAGAGAAGGGTTCTAATTTCCCAGCCTCTCCTATGCATTCGGGACCCCATCAAAGATAAAACTAGACAGGGGCCAATCAAATGACTTGGGACCCGAGGTTTCTTGTCATCCTAGCCATCCAAGCCCCAAAGAGCAGAGGAAGCTGTTCTAGTATGGATAGTAAATAACTTGGGCCTGCTATTGCTTGTGGCAGACATCACCCTGAACTACTCAACTATCAGAAGTGCAGATTAATTGCAGTCTGAAGAGACACACTTGGCTACTGCTTCTCTAAGATTTGAACTCTGGTCTTGGGACTATAGCTCTCTGTCCCTTCCTACCCCCCAGAAAGAGCTCTTGTGTCAGTAACACTCTCAAACTTGTTTCCTGAGAGCCCCTGAGATGTCACTATACAAAGTGCAGAGACTGAATTCCACAGGGGCAGGCTATTTACAATCAGGCAGCAAAAGAGTAGGCACAAGCTCAGCTGGTTTGTTGTGTTGAGACTTGGGCTGGGTTTCTGGCTCTATAAATATAGCCTCTTTTCTCAATCCAGTCCTTCCTCAGCTACTTGAGGTCTCTAGCTCAGTCCAGACTAGCCAGTGCAGAATTAAGTGCTAGATGTGTGAGAAACCATAACCTCCTTTCAGGAGGCAAGGCACTGCTGTAACCAGGTTTTAAACCAGGTGAGTGGTCTTCCCACTTAAGCACCCAACAATGAAAGACAAAGAGAATGGTGGGATAAAGCATGTTCTCTTTCACTGGAGTGTACAAGCAATAGTGTGTTACTGCTCACCAGGGACCTTGAGCCTTCACAGTAACATATGCGACTTGACTTATCACAAAATAAATTTCTCCAGGCATAGGAGAGTAGGATTTTCTGGTGTTAAAAATATGTGCATTTATAAGAATCCTCTTAAAAAATCTCTGGATACACTGCCTAAATACTGTGCCTCAGGCAGCTGTCTACCCCCTCATCCCATCTCTGCCTCTCTAGGCCTTGGAGTTTTTTTGTCTATAAGATGGGGATAAAGATCATTGTCCCTCTCTTCTTCATAGGACTATTTGGATGAGCTAAGACAATGGATATAACATTTACCAACTATAACTTCAAGGCTCTCTCTTCTCAAATCACTCTCTCTCAGAGACAGTGGACTATAGGTGTGGAAAGCAGCACATTTTCCAAAATGGACAATTGGTTTGGATTTTTGTTGATTGGTTTGTTTTTTCCTCAATTGCATTTCTTTTGTTACATGAGAAAATTATTTGGGAGGAAAAGAGGGAATCAGTGAGAAGAAAATGATTTTTTTAAAAAAGAAAATATACTACTGTGTAAATACACAGGGAAGTAGGAGAAAATACTGAGCTAGGTGATGTCTCACACATGGGGTTAGCAGAAGACTGAGTAGCCAGAAGGCTTGTGTTTTCTAGTAATAGAGAACTCTCTTAACTCAAATTTAGGATCCACATCATCAGCTTTAGACACAGGAAGCAGGAGACATGTAACCTTCTGCAACTATCATGGTCTCCATTACATTGAATTCCCAATCCCTATACTTTTGCCCACTGGCATTTTTGATTTCCTCCACAGGCTAATTGTACAATATTTCAGAGTCCGATTCTTTCTGTACAGCAAAATAATGGCTTAGTCATGTATACTTATTGTGTATCTAATTTATATTTTAATATATTTAACATCTACTGGTCATCCTGCCATCTGGGGGAGGGGGTGGGGGGAAGGAGGGGAAAAATTGGAACAAGAGGTTTGGCAATTGTCAATGCTGTAAAGTTACCCATACATATAACCTATAAATAAAAGGCTATTAAAATTAAAAAAAAAACTATCATGGTCTCTTTTTGAACTTGTGAACTAAGAGAGAAACTGAAGTCAATGTAGTATAAAGAAAAAAGTAGCCTAATAAATGTCAAAGCTCAAATTCCAGCTGACATTTTTTTAATCTGTGACAATGAGCAAGTCATTTTCTTTCCTAAGCCTGTTTTCTTATCTATAAAATCATGCGATTAGATTAGATAATATTTTATTTATCAAGGACAGTGGCATTGTGAAGTCTTTCTCAGTTTTGAAATTCTATCAACTAACCAATAAGCATCTATTAAATATTATTAAGAGTATGTACCGGTCTGGTGCTAGAGAAACAAAGAATAAAAATCCTTGCCCCCAAGGAGCTTACATTATTATAAGGTATTTTTTGGAGTTGGCCATCAAGGCTAAGCCTCCTTCTGATGGGGACTGAAGGGTCAGTTTTAAAAGAATTAGATAAGGCTTCTAAGACACTGAGTAAGGTAGGAGGGCATGCTTTGTTCTAAAGTCCCTTCTAAAGGGAACATTCTGTGATTCTACTGGTGTCACGAGAGAAGATTCATTCAGTCATGCCTTTTTCAAGATTATGAGCCTCCCATTTTTATCTTGGAAATTGGAACCAGTTATTATGAAGATCACTGTGATGCTTCACACATGAATACTATGTGGAACACAGTAATCAAGAAAAGCTTTTCATTCAGCAAATACTTTCAGAAAGTAAGAGCTATTTTTTTGTTTTTGTTTTTGTTTTTGAATGACTGCCCAGTTTCTGGAGGTGAGACAGGAAACAGACCAGGGACTAACTTGGAAAGTAAAATTAGCTTGATTTTAAATTGTTTTTAATAATTTCTTTCCCCAGACCCTGATGCTGTCTTTCCTGGATGAGATAGGGGGCCCAAGAGAAGAACTTTTAAAGTCCAAAGCCACACAGACCCACTGGACCAACTCTCAGCATCCAGCGGTTACATTGCAGAGTGGATGCTGAAAAGTACATATCCCCTTAGCAGAGGCCTACGTTGGGTCAGAAGCTATAATCATATCCAACAAATAAACAAAAAAGACAAAATATAAGGACAGTCAATGATGGAGAATTGGCTGTGTAAAGACAACCAATCATAAGAATATATTAAGGGCTTGTTATGTGCCAGACATTGTGCTAAGCACCTAGGATACAAAGAAACAAGCAAAAATAGTCCCTGCCCTCAAGGAGTTTACATCATAAGGGGGAAAACACAACAAGACAAAAAACATTGCAGAAGGAAGGCAACCTTAATTGGAAGGCACTAGCTACCAGGGAGATTAGCTAATAAACTGCTGGTATTCTGTGAACTAGTCTAACCATTCTAGAAAGCAATCTGAACTTTAAGAAAAGTGACGACTGTGCTCATACTCTGATACAGAGGTCTCACAGCCAGGAATATAATCAGTGGAAGTCAAAGACACAAAGAAAAGTCCCATGTACATCAAAATACTGTGGCATCACTTTTGGGGGGTAGCAAAGATTTAGAAAGTAGATGTCTACTGAGGCATCATTAAATAAGTTGTGGTATATTTCTGTGATGTAAGAAAAAAATGAATATTCAGAATTCAGAGAAGCATTAAAAGATATACAGACTAATATATACTAAAGTAAAATCTATGTATATATATATAAGCATATATATGTATACACACATAACAGAACAACAACAACAAAAAAAACAAAAACTGAATACTTTATATGGTTATAATTATGTTATGATCAAGACACTTGATCCTATAGAAGAGTCAATAAATGCACTTTCCCTTTCTCACAGAGATCAGGGACTATAGAGAAGAGTTACATATATTGTCAATCTCTTTTGACATATGTGTAAGTTGTGAAGTGGTTTTTCCTTTTTCCTTCTTGGTTCCAAGAAATGATCCTTTAAGTAGGGAAGATGACAAAGAGTCATTCCCAATAAAGATAGGAACAAAAAATAATAAACAAATAAAGATATGAACAAAAAGTCCTCAAATAAAGAAATCTATATTATCAACAACCCCATTAGAAATATTTCAAATCACTTAATTAGGAAAATGTAAATTAAAGCAACTCTAAAATTATAACTTTTACCATTTGCAGTTAGAGGATCTGGAATTGAATTTTGACTTTGCTGCTTCCTACCTGTGTGATCTCAGGCTAATCATCTCAGCCTAAGGACTTTTTTCTCCTTGGTAAAATCAGGAAGTTGGAAATAAGACGCAATTCCTTACAATCCCCAGCCTCTGACTGCTTAATTCAGGGGTCCTCAAACTTTTTAAATAGGGGGCCAGTTCACTGTCCCTCAGACTGTTGGAGGGCCAGACTACTGTAAAAACAAAAACTTTGTTTTGTGGCCCTTTAAATAAAGAAACTTCATAGCCCTGGGTGAGGGGGATAATCGTCCTCAGCTGCCACATCTGGGCTGCGGGCCATAGTTTGGGGACCCCTGGCTTAGTAAATGGATATGCATTACTGAAAAAAGCATTCACAAAAACAAAATAACAGAATCTTGAAGGAAACAGAATAACACCTCATACTTACTATAGAAAGAAGGAAGTATGATAACCTGAGACAGGGTGAAGGAGAAAATTTCTTTCTGCCCTCTCTCCTGGGGAAAAAGAATAGTCACCTGGGACCCATAGGAATGAAAAAGTCTTTTGATCCCATCTGTAGTACTCTGGTAGGGGATTGCCAGTCTAAATGGGGTTCACTTCTCATAAGAACAATGGATATAAGCATTGCTGACCTTGCTTGTGGTTAATCTAGCAGCAGCTGTGGGCTGATAGAAAAAGATATGTAAAAAGGAAGTTAAATTGAGAGGTATTAGATGTGGAAGAATGGTAAGAGTATGATTAGGATCTAAAAAGAGCTTTAGAAAGTATCCAGACCATCCTCCTTATTTTATAGATAAGAAAACTGAGACTCCAAGAAATCAGAGTTTTGCCAAGATAGTGACTGAGGAAGGGGCTGAATTCAGTTCTTAACACCAAAACTAGCATTCTCTCTGATGCCACTTAGGCAACTTGGTCTGGAGTCAGGAATATCAGCTGCAGACACTTATAGCTTTTTGATCCTGCACAAGTCATTTAACATGTTTGTTTCAGTTTCCTCATCTGTTAAATAGGTATAATAATTGTATCTACTTCCCAGAGTTATTGTATCAAATAAGATAATATCTATGAAGTGCTTAGCACAGGATCTGGCACATAACAGGTATTTAATAAATGCTTATCTCCACCTCTACTGTGGTGGGAGGAAGGGAAAGGACAAGTGAAATTGAAATAGAGATAACTCATTTGCATAGTATCTTCCAATGATAGAGCTCTTTCTCATCCTTCATTTCATTTCATTCTCACAGCAAGCAACCTTGGAAGACAGATATCATAGGTGTAATTATTCCCATTGTGTAGGTGAAGGAATAAAACCCAGAGGGGAAAGAATTGAGGTTATATATCTAATAAGTGATTGAGCCAGAGCTCAAATCTAGGTTTCAGGATTCTAAATCTAAGATACTTTTATTAAGGCCTATGTTCTATTGGAAAAAGAAAGAAGTACAACTGGAATGAAACACAGAACTTTGAGACTAAGACAAGTCGGAAATAAAAAATATTTTTGCCTTACTATTCAAGTGGAAGGCGAGCTATCTAGCTAAAAAAGATTCTGGAACACAGGGTCAAAATCAATCCTTGGTGATGACCAAGTAGGGGCTTCAGCAGTCTGAGAAGTTTAGAAATCCAGCACTATGACACTTTGTAACAGTGGAGATAGTACTAATGTAAGCATCTTCTAGCCAGTCAATTGGTTTGAGATTAACAATGTTGAATTATTCTGCAGTGTCCTACCAGAGTTTAATATTTACAATGCAAGGGCTGATGTTAACATTTTGTATCTAATCACAAAATGGAGTGGATGTTAATGGTGTTAAGCCTGTGGCTTGGAGGATTTAAAGAATGGAAACAAGGAAGCAATGAACTATGGCCTGCCTTAGATCTTGATTCCAGAGGGAGTTCCAGGCCATTAATAAGGAGGAGAGGTTTAAAAAGGGAATGAAAAAAAAATTAAAAATAAAAAACAAAAGAAATCAAAATTACAGGGATGAGGAGAAACTATAGTAAACATCTAAGGTCCTTTAGGCTTCCAGGACATCTTTCCAGTCCTCTTTCCAGAGGGAAAAAGCATCAGTTTTTTCCCTGACCATCATCCCAGAGAATTCTCAGTGCCTGTTTCTTCATATGTAAAATGAAGGGTTTGATCACCTCTAAGACCTCTCCTTGCTCTAAGTCTATGACCCTCTGAATTAACCCAAAAGTTGATCCAGGGCTGATCAGACAGGAACATGTAAATATTAGGAGAGGAAGGGACATAAAGACAGGGGTGTAGGCTTAAGAAGGTACATATGTATAAGATTGTCAAAGGCAAGATCTAGTTGATGAGTTAAAAGACCAGTCAGGTAGAATTATACAACTCGGATAGAATCCACAGGATGAAGGGTGGGAGCAGAAGCTGAACTTTGAGCATTAGCTCTCATCAATCTACCACTTCCTTTCCCAGCAAGTTGGTTAAGCATCTCAGGACCCAAAACTACTCAGGACCCAAAGAGCATTAACACACTCAAAGCATTAACAAACTATTGGGGGGACAGGGGAAAGGAGAGATTATTAGGAGGGGATTATATACAAACATACTCTAGGAAAAAAAGACAGAAAAGGCCACTTTTACCTAGAAAGGTGAAGGAAGAGGGAACAGCACTTGAGTCAGACTTTCCTTAAAGGAAGAAGAGAAGGAAGGACTTCCAACATATGGAAATAAAGAATGTATATGCCAAGTACAAGGAACTTGGAGCCAATGCAGGAAATGTGATGACAGGACAAAATCCAATTGAAAGCCTGGCAGAGAAGGAACCCTAAGGAAAGATATTGAGATGTTAGAATTCATTGGGCTAGAGCTATTCTTGACCTGGCTATGTGGCTCAGTATAGAAGAAAACAATTTTTATTTGGTTACAGAACATCCATACAGAAAGGTGTGTACTGTTTAAAAATGATCTTTTTGTGCCTAGAGGTCACTGTGAGTGAGTGACACATTTTCAAGGAGGTATGAATAATAAGTAGGAAGAGAGGGAGGTTTGCCGGAGGCAGTATTGTTAGCTCCTCTAAGGAAACAGGTCTCAGTCCTACAAATACAAAAATACCTTTAGTCTTAAAAAAAAAAAAAAAGGGGGGGGGGCAATTACCTGAGTGAAGGAGTTGGAAAAAAATCACTTGAGTGTTTCTCAGTTCCTCAGATTCCATTCCCCAAGTCATTAAGTAATAACCATCATCATAGGATTATTAGAATTCACAATTGGAGAGGAGCTCAAGGATACATAGTCCTATCTCTCATTTTACAGAGGGGGAAACTGAGATCCAAAGAGGAAAAAGTAAAGCAACTTGTCTGGGTACAAAGCTCAAAAGTGGCAAAGTGAGAAAGGATTCCTTCTGGTTGTCTGGTATAATTATTCCTCACATCTGCAATAGCTTTGCACTGGAAAAACACATCCATGAATGATCTCATTTCATCCCAATAGCATCCCACATAAGGGAGGCAGAACAGGAATTATTATCCAGGTTTTAATTTTCATTTTATAGATGGGGAAACAGATACAAGGAAGGCTACCGGGAGTCAGATTTCTGGGGCTAGAGAAATAAAGTTGAAAGAAAAATCAAAAAGAAAGAAATCTCACCAGATTTATGTTACAAAGAGGTTAAAGGAATAAACTTTAATTCACTACAATGGGACAAATTGCACAAAAAGGCAGGAGAGATAAGCAAAAGGATCGTAGATCACGAACAGACCAAGTCCACCAAGTCAGACAAAAATTCTAAAAGCTACACTCTGAACCTACTCTCCGAACCTGTGACTTGAAGCAGCATGTCCCTAAAGAAATCAGTTCAGGAGAAATGAGTCCTTAGAGCTTTAAGGAGGAAAAGTCAAGACATGTGGTCTTAGAGGAAGAGAAACTCTGATGATGTAATGCCCTGGCTTAGCACTTTGCAGGAAGGTTTTTCAAGCAGGCTTAATTTTTTTTTTCTGCCATTTCCCAAAGTAGTCAGATCACTGTACTTCTGCCCCCTCAAGGGAGGGGAATCCAGGTAGAGCTGGACAAGATTGGTTTAGCTCCATGTCCATCATTCCAGAGTCAAAATTCTAAAGGTGCCCATTGGCATCCTCTGAATTCAGTTCCTAGGCCTACTAGGTTCTCTCTTCCCCTTCAGATAACAGAATCCTGCTGTTACCTAACAATAATAACTAATAGAATTTACATAATGCTTCAAGCACTCTACATATATTACCTCATTTGATCTTCAAAACAATCCTGGGAGGTAGGTGCTATTATCCCCACATAAGAAAATTGAGGCACACAGCATTTAAGTGACTTGTCCAAAGTCATACAGCTAGCAAATGTCTAAGGCAAACTCAAGTCTTCCTAACTCATTGTTCCATGCTCTATCCACTATGCTCCCTGCTAGTTTTTCCAAATCCAAACTGGCTCTCAGGAGGAGCCCAAAATTTATTCAAAGGATGGCTTTCTCCCTGAAGGAATCAGGCTTTTAACAAGGATCAAATTGAGAGATCTCAATCTAGTGAAGGATTCTCAATCTGGTTTGTTGTAGTTGGGTTTTTTTTTTTTTGACCACTTTGACAAACAAAAGTTTTTATGTGACTTCTCAGAAGAATGCTTTTTAAATACATAAAATAAACTGGATTGCAAAGGAAACCTATTATACTGAACTACAATTGCCAAAAAGTTAAAAAAAAATTCAGAAATCATAAGAACAAAAGATAAAGTAATCAATTCATTTAATATTTATTAAGCACTTCCCATGTACAGGGCACATACTACTGTGACTAAAGTTAGGGTTACAAAGGTAGCTATAACAAATTCTATTTATATATAAGAAATTTATGTCGAATGGATCTTATGTGGGGTGGAGAATAAGTAAAAAGCATATTCATAATACAAAAAGAGAGAAGGGGAAAAGTGAGGTCCAGGCAAAACACTTGGTGACATTTGGGGTTGAGGGGAGAAGGGTAAGAAGTTACCTCAGAAAGGCAGGGAGATTACGGAAGTTGCTACAAAGGAGCTACAGCATCTGAGGTCTTAAAGAAAAGGATTTCAACAGAATAAAACTCCTAGTAGTACAATTCCATCATAAGATTAATTGTTGAAAAGGAACCTAGAGGTTTTAAAAGGAGAAAACTTTAGGCCCAGAAAGGAAAAAGAACTAGACCAATATCACATGAGTGATAAATGTCAGAGTGAAGACCCGCATGTATACTTATTGTGTATCTAATTTATATTTTAATATATTTAATATTTAATATAATTTAATAATTAATATTAATATGATCTACTGGTCATCTTGCCATCTGGGGGGAGGGGAAAAATTGGAACAAGAGATTTGGCAATTGTGAATGCTGTAAAGTTACCCATACATATAACCTGTAAATAAAAGGCTATTAAAAAAAAAAAAAAAGTGAAGATCTGAACTCAGGTCCTCTAATTCCAAACTTATTCTTGCCATTCACTATGGAAGCTTTCTGCCGAGTTGGTGCAATTCACTCCCTATAGGAAGGTAGATTCCTATTCCATCTATGAGTAAGTCATTTCATCACCCCTCAAACGCTCCCCCCTCTTCTGAGCTTCCTTATTACCACCACCATCTTCTCAATCATTCAGTTTTAATACTTACTCCACATGTCCTTTCCATTTCCCAAAGTTTGTCATTCTATCTACACATCATTTCTTTTATAAATGATTTCCTCTCCGCTCACATAGCCACCACTCTAGTTCAGGCCCTCGTTACCTCTTGCCTGTACCACAATAGTAGCCTGTTTGGTCTTCCCATTTTGCATCTCTCCTGACTCCAAGCACTTCTCCACTCAGCTGCCAATCTGATTTTCCGCAAGTTTAGGATATGTCCTACCTCGGTTCCTAACTCCAATGGCTCTTCAAGAGCAAAGACCATTTATTTGGCACTGAAAATTCTTCTTACACTTTATTCCCTTCCACACTCTGCAATCTAGGCACAATGGTCTCTGCTGCCCCATGAAGAAAATACTCCAACTTGTATCAGTGCCTAGAACATTCTCCCTCCTGACCTCTGCCTCTCAGAATCCCTGACTTCCTTCAAAAGTCAACTCAATTGTCACCTTTTGCAGGATGATTTTCTTGTCCCCCCTCTTTCTTGAATCTGCTAGAAACTTCCATCTACTCTGTATGTATGGAATTGTGGGGAAATGGCAGCTTTTTTGGACCTAGATCGCCTATAAATATACCCAAAAGGAATAATTTAAAGTTTAAAAAATACTTAGCCATACCTATAAGCTCTTCCACACAATGCAAAATCCTGCAAAAATTTCATGGAAGCTTTAAGCAGAAAAAAGCCAGGATGGGTGGAAAATGAAGCATCAAACCCAACAGAGTTGGGCCCTGCAGTTCACATCTCAGTTACCATGAGAGACATGGCCAGGGAATAGGCAGCCCTTCCCAAGGCTCAGCAGGAGACAAGGCCAGACCAACACCTAGGGAGTCCATAGCTTGAGCCGCAAAAGAACAAAGGACCAGCATTGCACTTGAGAAGAAAAGCATCTGGGGGCCCTGCAGGAGGCCTGATACTAGCACAATGGTCCCGGCTTGTCAGCAAGCAACAGAGCCAACTAACTCGGCTCAGCACAAGGGGAGGGAGACTAAGAGAGCTGTCCAAGACCGAAGCCCAAACTGTACCACTAGAAGACTGAGCCCAAATCCAAGAAGTCTTACGGAATGTGGTGACTAGTCTTGGCAAACACATTTAAGAGGTTATTCTCATCTACTAAGGCGAGTGCATAAGGGAGCACAGTGTGACCCAAGCACAAAATTCCAGTTCAGAAACTAAGACTGGAGACTTAAGTAAACAGGAAAAAACTGCCAAACATAATGAAGAAACAGTATAGACTGAGAGAAACCCAAGAAGTAAGCCTGGAACAATAGATTCAACTCTACCTTAGCAGAGCCTCTGAAAACAGAATATTCTGTTTTCATTCTGTAGTCTGACTACAGTATGAGAGTAAATGAAACCAAAGATATTGTGTATATATTCTATATATGCTTGTTTATAGGTCATTTCTTTTAGAATTTAGAATTTCTTTTAGAATGTAAGCTTTTTTTTCTAATTATATACAAAAACAATTTGGATGCAAGCTTTCGGATGGCAGAGCTTACATTCTACTTTTGCTTTTCTTTGTACTCCCAGTGCCATACATAATAAGCTGTTAAAGTTTATTGACTGACTGATGGAAGACTGGCTAGGATCTTTCTTCTGCCTATTAGTAACCTATCCAATGTTCAAATCCCTGCTCAATGGCACCTTCCTTGTGAAGCCTTTCCAGATCATTGGCTGAAAATAAGCTTTCTCAGTACTTTGCTTTGGTTCTGGACCTATCCTGTGCAACCTTGTATTACACTTATCTATGAGGCAGCACAGTGTAAAGGAAGAAGCACTCACCTCTGAGTCAGGGATCTGGGTTCAAATCCTGACTCCAATAATAACTCTGTGACCTCAAGCAAGAAAATTAATTTCTTTAAGCATCACTATATCTATAAAATGATAATCATACTTGTGCAGCAGGCTTCTCAGAGTTGCTGCAAGGGAAGTGCTTTGGTTATAGTCCTATAGAAATAGGAGTTTTCCTTTATCTGTGTGTCATCACTGTCCCTACAGGACAGATCCCTAGTCTTATTCATCTGTGCTCAAAGCCATGCACAGAGCAGTTGGTTGAGAATTTATTGCTGAGTGATCAGATGAAGATATAATATATATTGTGCTGCATTCTGTGCCTGGTCAGTCCTGGTTCCCTGAAAGGGCACTGTGGTACAGTGGAAAGAATGATTAGAATCCCAGCCCGATCACTTTTTACCTGTATGACCTTCAGCAAAACCTTAATGAGCCTCAATTTCCTTCTCTATAAGGTAAGGAGTTCGGACTGGATGTCCTCTAAAGTCCCTTCCAGCTCTGCAGCTATGATCTACCAGTCAGTTTTACAGACAACAGTTGTGGGCCCATACATATGAAGAGGCTCTGGCCTGGCCAAATTGAGCAGGAGCTGACCTGAATTCGGTAAAACATGAAAGTGTACCAGAGAGCAGGCAGACCTGCTTTATTTCTCCAAACTGGATAATTTAAGGCACATTTTCTAATATTCACTGACAGAACAAAGAGGAGAGAAAAGCTATAAGATATGACCCATGTTCCCTTCAGTCTTCAAAGTGATTTGGTAAAACTGCAGAACATAAACAGATAGTCAAGTCCATAAGGTGGATAAAAGCAGGCAAAGAAATTGCATTTTTTTCTCCTGAGCAAATATACAACTAATGGAGAAGCCCTGATAGACCCTAACTGTTGTTGTTTGTTTTTAAGTAGAGCAGAAATCCTCCTGCAATATACATGTTGGATAACTGGCCATTCTTGAGACAAATTTATTTTTTAGAATGAGTGTCATTAACAGAGGCCAAGCTGCAAACTGGTCTCCTAGTCTCCAATCAATCCAGCATATGTCACTAGATTAATCTTCCCAATATACCCTGCCCTAGCCACATCTCTAACTTGCTCAGAAACCTTCCATGGTCCACCTCACTGCCTAGAACATAAAGTCCAACCTTAAAAGCTGACATTCAAAGACCCCATAGTTTTGCTCCAACTTTTCAGGAGTCTCATATTTTACTTTTCCTTCTCATGCACCCTAAATTGTCTGGCCTCAAAAGATTACTCTTTGTCCTTCATATAAATCTCATGCTATCCTGACAATACTTTATCTCAATAGATGGGAATGATATGAGCAAACCATCTCACATTTCACTACAAAGTATATAAAATGCTCTCCCCTCAAAACCTTTTGAGACAGGCAATACAAATATTCTTTATGCCCATTTTACAGAAGAAGAAACTGGGTCTCTGGTTAAGTGACTTACTGGGGCACAATCATAAAACAAACAAATGCCTGAGACAGAACTTAGAAGACCTGATTCCAGGTATAGATTTTTTTTTTCCTTCAAAATTCAAATGCTAAAATTCTACCTCCAGGAAGCCTTCCAGGATCTCCTTAAGCCTAAAGTGATCTGCTTCCCCTCCCCCCAATCCCCTAACATGACAGTTTTTGTGATATCCTTGAAGGCAGGGACTAAATTTCATTTATATAGCATATCAAATGAGACAATGTACTCTTTAAATCACAGAAGGCTAAATCAATGTGAGTTGTTTTTAGAATGATAGTGTGATACAGGTAAACAGACATTGAATCAGAAGCCTCTGATACTTATAAGCTTGTGTAAACCTCTCTCTGAACAAGTATGATATACTTTTAGTACCTATTTCACAGATCTATTGTACTGAATGAGATAGCACCAATAAGGCATGTTTGTAAACTAAGTCATTATATAAATGAGTTATTGTTATAGTGAACAGCCTAATACTGGGCCCAAGTATTGATAAATGAATGAGCTTTACTTGGGAAGGAGAGGAAAGGCTGAACAAAATTAAATAATGTATTTTAAAAGTTTCTTTCAGCTAGGAACAGAATCTGAGAAGCTAATTTTTAGTGCAAAGCAGCTAGGTGGCGCGGTGAATAGAGTACTGAAGCTGGCATCAAGAAGACAGCTTCCAGAGTTCCAATCTGTCCTCACTTAGTAGCTGTCCAAGTCTCTGGGCAAGTCACTTAACCCTGTTTGCCTCAGTTTCCTCATTTGTAAAGTGAACTAGAGAAAGAAATGGCAAACCCCTCCTGACCTTTGCCAAGAAAGCAACAAATGGGATCACAAAGAGCTGAATAGACTGAAATGACTGAACAGTAATTTTAATGCATGTCATGGCCTGAAGGGAACAAAAAGTTATGAAAAATCTCTTTAGAGTGAGTCTTTATGATATGAGGTTCAATTAAATAACTAGAGCCTCCTCAGGATATTCTTTTAAAAGTCCCAAAATACAGAACTGGCTTATTTGCACTATATGGTTTTGCTTTTTTTTTTTTTTTTTCCACTATAGTCTGGGCAAATCTTGCTTAGAGAAACCCTTCCCCGATAGAGGTGAATAAGAGAAACGAACCCTTTTGATCCCTACAAGTTACAAAGGAAAGTAAATAAATAGATTAACAGATACAAATAAAAGCCCACAGTAAAAAAAAAATCTAAACAAGAAACTAGAAAACAAGGAACAAACTCCTTTAGGATAAACATTATTAGCAGACAGCAGCAAATGAATAAGCAGACTTATAAATTTGAACTTTTAATAGAATACTTAGTGAGAGTGAAGTAATGAATTTATCTTGACAGGTAACTAGTAGGGTTTTTGTCTTCACAAATGGAGTCTGTGGAATCTTCAATTGTCCGAACTAGAAAAAATTTCATCACGTCTTATATGGAATATGAATTCAAACTCTGGTCATCTGCCTATAAATCTAGGGGTCTTCTTCACTTCTTAGATTGTAAACTCCTTGAGATCTTACTTCACAATGTTCAATCCTGGCCATGGAGCAAGAACTGGGAAGCTCAGGATTCACTGGGACCTAAGGAAAGAGTCTGCTTAAAAGACTAACTTCATAATACTTTAAAGCAAATGTAAATTTTAAAAACATCAATGAGACCAAATACAATGTGAATCAGTGGGACTAGCTGGATCATTCTCCTACTCAGAGAACAATGAAAAATGTGGTGGAAAGAGCTTCAAACAAGAGCTCTAGGAGCCCAGGAATCTTGGAAGCTACTCCTAGCTCTGAGATGAATTTTACATGTTAGCTTGATCAAGTTCCTTCCCATCTCTGGGTCTCAGTTAACTATGTGTCTCATTTTCACAATCACAATATTGTCAAAGAAAAACTTCAAAACACTGATCAAATCAAGATGTGACCTATCAAGTTTTCACAAGAACAATAGTGAAATAGATGTTCTGCCTCTAAGCAGAGAAGTAGCAGACTATAGAATGAGGTACACATTTTTAAATGTGGCCAATTTTTTCCCCCCTTGACTGAATACATTTATTACAAAGAGAAGATGTCACTGAGAAGTGACAGTAATGTAAAAAACAATAAGAACATCAATAAAACTTTTTTTTAAGGAATCTCAGAGCTCTTCTAATCTAGCTAACCTTAACAAGAATCTCTTCTAGATCAGTGGCAAATGATAGTCACTGAAGAGCAATCATTTTAATTTGGGGCAGTTGTAATTGTTAGGAAATTTTCCCCTTACAAACCTAAGTATGCTATTTCTATCTATTGCTCTGTTTTCTGGGACAAAGAAAAATAAAATTATGTGACAGCCTCTCAGATACATAAAGACAGTGATCACATTCTACCTAAGACTTCTCTTTCTAGGCAAAAACACTTCCATTTTCCACATCTTATCATCAAATAGCATGGTCTGCAGTCCATTCATCAACATGGCTGTCTTCCTTCAGGCAGGCTCCAGATTGTTAAATCCTTCCTAAAAATATGGTGCCTAAAACTGAACACAATATCTCAGATGTGGTCTGACCTGGGCAAAGTGCCAGGGGACTATCACCATCCTCATTCAGGATACTATGCCTCTATTAATGCAGCACACTACTGAATTAGCTTTTCTGAATGCCCTATCACACAACTCATTTGGGGCTTGCAGTCCACTGTAAATCCAAGATTTTTGACACAAAGCACTTTTGTCTAGTCATGCCTTCAGGAGGTATTGTGGGATGATGGGAGAAAAAAACCAACGCAACATCTCAGGAGTCAAAAAACCCGTGTTTCCATCTCTGACACTATCTCTAAGACCTTGATCTCTCCCCTGACCCTGTTTCCTCATTTGCAAAATGAAAGGATTGAAATGGTTTGTCCCTTTCAATTCTAGATCTATGGTCATCTCCTAAATTGCAGAATTTAGAATATAGAGGGAATTTGGAGGAATTCTAGCCCTCTTATTCTACAGGTAAGAAAAGTGTAATTCAGAAGGGCTTTACTCAAGATTGCAGTAAGTAAACAGCATTACCAGAAATTAGGCCCACAAATTTATTCCTGATATGACACCATGGATGTCACTTTTTGCCCCCATAAAGGCTGCTTTTAATTCAACTGAGTAGACAGGGAAGCTTGGAAATATTCTGGGAAAGGGACACAGAAACTACCTAGGAGTTGCCATTAGTAATGATAGGAAAAGTGATGGAGGAGGAAGAAACACCAATCTTTTCTTTACTTCCAATTCTTCTAGTCCAATCCTTATATAATCACAGAATCAGACTGAACAAAAAAGGCAATAGAAGATGCTTTGGTTGAATCCTTTCATTTTACAGATAGTGAATCTGAAGTTCATAGAGGAAAAACAGTTGTAGAGTATCCCCTGGCCAGACCTTCTTCCCTGTCCTTTTACTGCATTATAAAGACCTTTACCATATTAAGTCATTGCACACCCAGTTTCCTGTCATTTTATCCCAGAAACCTAAAGAAAAGCCCCAAAGAATAATAAATAACAGGTATTTATATAGCTCGTAGAGGTTTGCAAATCTTTACAGTTACTTTTTTGATTCTCCATTATTTCCATTTTACAGAAGAAACTAAGTCTCAGGAATGTTAAATGACTTGCCAATAGTCAAAACACTAGAACAGTATGAGCTTAAACTCTGGACTCAAAGTGAGTCCAAAGTGAGACAATATGCCAGACTGCCTTTTTAGCAACACAGATCATTATGATAAGACTAGTATTGTTAGGTTCTTCTGGTGATCACACAACATCCTCATTATCTAAATCTTGATCTCGTTTCTCCATCCCTGAGCAGTTATTTGGGTCACCGAAGGCCCCAGGAGTTCACTGTCATACTAACTCCCTTTGTCCCTGTCTCTTATCTTCAGTCACCCAGAGCAAGGCATCTAATATCAGCTGCCTCCCCCCCACCCTTCTTCTATCTTCTTTCTTCACCCTTAGAATCCCTGTTTATATCAAATAAGAATGTGAGGAACTTTTCACAGGCCCAGGCTTTCAGCCAAATGCTGCCCCTAACTGGGTTCTAGCATCCTGGATCAGGATTCCTGCAGCTGCCAAGAACTAATCCTTCCCTCTCCCCAGCTAATCCATCTCCAGGGTCAGCACGGTCAGGGGAACAATATTTTAGAAAGGTGATCCACCTAAGCAATCCTCTTGATCTATCTACCATAGGGAGTTTTTAATTCAGATCTCACTCTCCTCTAGACAGGGCCCCAAGCAATCTGAGGAAAAGATCTGGACTAAAAGGTCAAGAAAACTGGGTTCAGATCTTAGCTACTTTACTTGGGTTTGTCACTTCCCCTCTGACTATGCATTCTGCTCAATACAATGAAGCTGACTGGACTAGAAGAACGCTACCAGCTGACTCCTCAGGAATAAGCAGCTTACTTGGGAGTTCTTTCCCCCACACACATAGAGAAAGCAATATTTAATGCTCTTTGCATCCAATTCAGGAGAGGCTTTGAGTCACACTCACTAGTCTGAGACGCTAATAATTTCTGGGAGTTTCAAAGGCAGAGGGAAGATTTGAGTTGAAAGTCCAAACTTGGATACCTTATTCTCCCACCAACCCGGCTTTCCTATTCAACTCCTTTAACCAAAGAAACGCCAGATCCTCCCTTCTGATAGATTCCTCAGTCCGCCCAGCCCCCTTTTCTCATCCAGCTCTCCAGGATCTCCAGCTGAGACCTCTTAAGGACTGAGAGGCCCTTCTAGTTGTTTAGCCAGCTCCCAAACCGGTTTCACACAGGATGCTAGAACTGTAAGGGACCAGAGTTTTCATTCAATCCTAACTCCAAACATATCAGGAGGGACACCCTGCCAGGAATTTCCCCAGAGAGTTCAAAGAACTAACAGGATGGCAGCAATCCAACAATCCCATTCAGCAAGCCTACCCAAGTGCTGGAGACAAAAGGAAACACAACGCCAGCCCTCAAGGATCTTACATTCTACGGGATGGTAAATTTAGAGCTAGATTACTTTCCACCTCAGGTCTCCAGATGCGATCTCTTGGACAGGAATTCCCCAGAGTTCCCCAAGTTGGGTTTAGGAAAGAATTGTTGTCTTTTCCCTCCTCCTGAAATATCCCTCCTTCCCTATTGTTCCCTTTTCCGAGCCCAGAGTAACCAGTGGAGGCAGTGGGAGGAACAAAAAGTCTGAAAATAAATTAATTTAATGTTCTCTTTGCGTTTTCGATGGCCTGGGGGAAATAATTCCTTGGCCACCTAAGACTGGGGGCTTGGACCGGTGACCTCTTTTAAGTTTTGTATAACTCGCATTAAATTACAGAAATTACTTTTTCGGTGCAAGGGTACTGCAAAGGAAAAACAAAACAAAACTGGAGGAGCATCACCCTAGCAAAGGCTCCGCGGGCTCTGAAGTAGGAAACAACTTCTCCCGAAGCAGCAGCCTCGGTCCTCGCCCAGGCGGGAGAGCTGACTACCTGCGGCCCGGTTCCCGCCAGCCCCACCACGCTGGGCCCCGTCCTGCAAGAGCGGCCTCCCAACCTCAGTCCGGAAGAGCCGGGGAGGGCGCGTCTCACTGCGGGGAGGTCTGCCCGCGCGGCTGCAGGCCGAGGGGAAGGATCGGGGCCCGGGGGGGCCTCTCCAGTCCGCCGTAGGGTCCGAGGCCAGCAGCGTCCCTGCGGAGCAGCCCAGGCGCCATCGCCACCTCCCCTCCTTCCAGCTCGCTCCCTCCTCCCTCCCCCAACTCCCAGGCCCGGCCACGAGAGCAGCCCCAGGGGCCACTATCGTCGCCCGCAGCGAGCCGGAGCCTGGGGCGGCGGCTCTCGGGACCGAGGCCCGAGAGGGGCGCCCCGGAGCCGCGCTCGGTGGAGGGTTTCCAGCAGCCAGCTCGGGGCCCGCCGAGGCCTCGGGGCCCCTGCCCCGCGAGCGCCTCTACTTATTTATGTATTTACTCTGTCCCGGGCCAGCACGTGGTTCCCTCCAGGAGCTGAAAGTGTTTCTAAAAATAGGAGGGGGTGGGGGTGGGGGTTGGGGGGTGGCTTAGCAATCTAAGAAGGAAAACCACCCAGAAAAAAGGAAACGAGACCCACCCGAGACCGCTCCACGCCCGAGCCCCACTCACCCAGCGAGGAAAGGTCAGGAGCAAAAAAGGTTCCGAGAAACAACGAGAGGCGGAGGCGGGGAGGAGCGAGGGCCGGGTGGAGGAGGGGACCAAGAGGCGGGAGCACCCGCGAGTCTCGCACAGGCTGCAGCTGAAGCCCAGGGGCGGGGGCTGTTGGGGGAACTAATGCAGGGGTGGGGGCCAGAGAAGATTGGCGGCCCCCGTTGTCGTCGTCGTCGTTGCCGCCGCTGCCGCCTCCAGCAGGCCCCCCGCGCACACCGCTGGGGAGCCCGGACGCACTGACAGCGGCGCCAGTCGGGCTGTGGCTAGTCGTTCTAGCGGTCCACACCACTGAAGCGAGAGGAGAAGGGGGAGCACTGACGGGAAGGATGAGGAGGAGTCGCACTTTCGCTGTTCGACCCCTCTGCGCCCCCGCCCACGCAGCGCATTCCGTTCTGTAGCGTGTTAGCGTCCCGGTGAGGGAGGTTGCAGCCGGGCCGGGAGGCGGCCGGGCCAGGGTAAGCTTCCCGGTACCCCTTCTCTCAGTTCGACTTGGGAAAGGCTCTCGGTCTCGCGGGGGAAGGCGGGGCCAGGGGCGGGGCGCGAGCAGCCCGGGAGGGCCTTCGGGAGGGGGCATCCCTCTGGTGCAAGCCCCACCTTCTCTGGGGATGGGGATGGGGATGGGGCTCCCCTGAGCAAAGCCGCCCCGCCCTCGTTTATGGGCGGATTGCTGCGGAGCTGAGCGGGTGAGGGAGACCCCATCCCCCAAGCATTTCGGCTCTCCGCCTCCGCCTGCTCTTCGAGAGGCCGGACGCTGCGAGTGGAGGAGACAGCTTAGTCCTGGGCCCTGCCTGCCCTGCTCTCGTTGCACCTGAATGCTCCGGATCGGAAGAGGCAGGTCTCCCAACACTAATTTAAACTTCCTTTACCCTGGAGACAGGCACCTTATGAATCCCGAGGTGAAAGGATCATATATGGGACCAGAAGGAAGAGCGGAGATTTTCTTTACACTTATCCTCAATTTTGCAGATAGGGAAACTAAGGGGAAGTAACTTGACTAAGGTTGAAGAGGAAGACAATAGGCCTGTAACCATAATAATTCTGTGTATGTAACTGAGCCCCATGCAGTAGCTTACAAAACAATTCCCCTTCCGTTATCTCATTTGATCCTCCCAGCAGCCTTCTGAATGAGGCAAGACCAGGTTTTATGATTATCTTCATTTGGCAGATTGAAAAACAAAACAAAAACCCCAAACCTGCAAGCCTAAGAAAAGAATGGCTTACCCAAGATATCAACACACATACCAAGTATGTATCTGAAGACTCAGGCCCAGTGTATGAGAGCAAAGAATTGAAGGTACACAGGACCTTAGAAGTCTGTAGAGTCTGACTCTTTCATTTTAGAAAAAGAGCAGAGCCGAAATTTAAACCTTATGTTCTTCAACTCCAAATTGAGCACCTTCTCTTAATCCAGGTGTAGTAATCTTTCCATCTCAGCATTCCTAACTCACTTGCCTCAGAGTTGACCCCAGTCTTCCGTTCCTGACCCAATCTAGAATCCTCACACTGCTCTCCTAAATTCATCTCAATAAACAATGCTGCCAGCTTAGACAGCACTGGCTAAGAACAAAGGTCCTTTAACACAAGTCTCTCCTTCTGAGATTTCACTTGAGGTCCCTAATTAGTTATTATTATTATTATTAAACAAAGGATGTGTTGGCATTTTTAAAGTATGATCTTCATTAAAGAGTTATCAAATTGGCCCAGCCTACATGGCTGCAAGTCCTCAGAATTCCCATCAACAAGAGCAGGGTCCCCCACTCTATGGTGACCTCCCAGTCTATTCATTGGGTGGAAGTCCACAATCAGAGGCAAATGCTTTAATTAAAGCTGACATTAAGGGTTCACTTGCTGGAGGAGAATACCATTAACAGAAATATAAATGAGGTGGTTTGTAGATGTGTGGCATTTGTTCTAATGAGGAAACCTTTTCTACTGCAGCCTATTCAAATTAATTGAATCCCAGGCAAATAACAGATGTACCCTCCCTCCCCACCTCCTCCTAAACCTGTAATTAACTTTGTTGTGGCCTGTTCCCTGTCTATAACATTCCTTCCAGATGTTCTCAAGTAACATTACTACACATGTTCTTGGCCATTTATACCTCTCTGCCTTCCATGTTTTCCCCAATATGTTCTCAGACACATTCCCAATTGACTCCTCAAAATGTTGCCAGCCAAGACTCATCTTTGAAAAGCAGCTAGGTGTCGAATGGATACTTTGACTCCAGGTGTTAAAGAAGACTAACGGTCCTGAATTCAAATCAGGTCTCAGATACTTCCTAGTGACCCTGACCAAGCCACTCAATCCTGTTTCCCTCAGTTTCTTCATATGTAAAATATACTGGAGAAGGAAATGCCAAACCACTCCAGTATATTTGCCAAAAAAAAAAAAAAAAACAAACAAACCCAAAACTCCTAAATGGGGTCACAAAGAGTTGAAAGTGGCTGAAAATGACTAAATAATAACCCAGAGTACCTAAATACCTTGTAATTTAGGGGTGGCCCCACTGAAATCCAGTTTAGGAGTTTAGTCCTTTCTGCTTAATTTAAAATCCAGGACTAAATCCCGACTAGAGGAATAAAAAGGACACTGAAAGGGAGGAAAGAGCAGAGTATTGACCAGTAGGGGGCCAAGGCTGCAAGAATCCTCAGGATAACACACTATTAGATAAACCTGATAAATCCAGACACCAACAGAACAGATTTCTCCACTCTATTGGCAGAGAAAAGTATATACAACTGCTTAAAAAGGAAAATAGAAGCTGGGAGAGGGGAAAAAACAGAAGTTGTCAAACACCCTTATTTGCTATACTTCTAGAGGGGCCACAGAATCATAAGATCACAATTCCCTAGCTGGAAGGGACTTCAGAGACCATCTCTTTCAACCCCCTCATTTTACAGATAAGAGAATTGAGACCCTAGGATATTAAGTAATTTATTTAAAGAGTTATATGAATGTCTAGATGATCAAAATAGGGAAAATGTCAAAGATTTTGGTCATGAAGATTAATCTTTTTTTTCATGAGGCCATCCAAATCAACTTGGATTTGACTGTGACACAAGGAGATGGAAAACTGTCTACAATTTTTTCTGCTATGCTTGGAGGAACCAACATAGTATTTCCTGGATCATGTCCAAGTGAGAAGAAGCCTTTCTCCCTAATTCCCAATCCCTTGAGGCTTACCTCCGTGTCTATAGTTACTAAATTTATAGTAAAATCAAAACCAAAAAAACACATTTCTTTTATTGGATCTGTGATTTCATCAATATCGAAAGTTTGAATTAAAAAATGGCCTTTATAAACAAACAAATTAATATAAATAAAAATACATTAAATGGGAGTGATATTTATGGTCCTTAAAAGATTGTTTCAGGAAGGAAAAAAACACTACAAGAAAAGGAATTGTTATCATCAGCAGCATTATTATTGTTGATCATGCCCCTCATAGGGGTGCTGGGAGGATGAAATCAGACTTTTTAAATTTTTTGGTGATTGTAAAGTGCTATATAAGTGTGCTGTTGTATCCAGAACTTAACATAGTACATTATAGATAGCAGATGCTCAATGTGTTTGTTGACTGAAGGAAATAATGATAAACAACACAAGACTATTTAGGACCATCTATTCATTGAGCAATTTCAATCAGTCAGTATGCATTTATTAATCACCTACTATGTGATGGGCACCGTGCTGAGGTCTAGGAATTTTCAGAAAGCCAAGATATAGTCTTTACTTTTAATTCATTCGCAAATTAATGGGAGAGACAACATGCACACAACTGACAAGCTATATACAGATTAAATTGGAAATAATTAACAGAAAGAAAGTGCCAGAACTAAGAGAGATTAGGAATGGCTTCCTATTGAATGTGGAATATTATCTGGGACTTGAAGTAATCCTGGTAAACCAGGAGGCAGAGAACTTGGGGGCATGGAGCGTTTCATTCAGGAAACAACAAGGATCTATTACTAGGTCCAAAAATATGTACTGGAGAGAGCAGTTATAAATTATAGGAAGACTAGAAGAGAGGAAAAGGTTATAAAGGCTTTGAATGTAAACCAAAAGATTTTATATTTGACCATATGATAGGGAGCCACTGGAGTTTATTAAGTTGGGGAAGGAATCACATGTTAAGTTCTAGGAGAAATATTATTGACTTCGTGGAGGATAAACTGGAGTGGGCAGAGACCTGTTGTAGGCAGACCAACCAGCTCATGATTACAATAGTCCAGATATGAGGAAATGAGGGCCTGTGTCAGAGAAAAGAAAAGTATCAAAGAGAAGAGGATGATTAACAGTATTATAGGCTACAGAGAGATCAAGAAGGCTGAGGATGGAGAAAAGGCCATTGGATTTGGAAATTAAGAGATCATTGGTATCTTTTCAGAGAGCAGTTTCAATTGAATGATGAGGTTAGAAGCCAGGTTGTAGAGAGAACAAGAGAAAAGGAAATGGAGGCATCCCTTCTAAAGGAAGCCACAAAAGGCAAGAGAGATATGGGATGATATTTAGTGGATCTGGAAAGATTAAATAAGGAATTTTTTTTAAGGGTGAAGGACATGTGGGCATGTTTTAGGTTGTAGGGAAGCTGCCAGTAGACAAGGAGAGATTAAAGATAAGTGAGACAGTAGAAATGATAGAGACGAACAATCTTCTGGAACAGACAAGATAGAATTGTACCATTTATGAAGATAGAAGGAGATGATGGTGGCAGAAGACATTTGAGTAGAAAGAAGAAGAGAGAAGACTGAGTTCCTAGTGAATGCTCTCATTTTTTTTTCATTAAAATAAAAGAAGGAGTCTTAGCTGAGAGGTTAGGAGGAGAGCAAGCCATGGAAGATTTGAGGAGAGATGAAAAAGTTTGGAAAAGTGCTATGGTGAATGGGATAATGAATTAATTAGGTAAGTATAGAAGGATTGCCTAATAGCAATGATAGTTCAGTTGAGGTTATGTAACATAAATTTGTAGGTCTAGTTAGAAGGATTGAATGATTTTTCTCCCCCTCCATTTAATAGCATATGTGTAGGAATAAAGGCAAGGAATAGTGGTTAATCCAAGGTTGAGTCTTGGAAGTATACAATTGCCAACATAATAATGGGGCAAGGAGTTTAAAGAAAAACACAATGCAGAATTAATATAGTTCACCAAGGTGTCAAAATGGGAAAAGACAAAGAGAGTGACTTATTCAGATGGTCTGGGAGAGACCTGAGAAGTAGAGGGATTAGAGATCATAAAATAGATGAAAAGAAGGATTTAATATTGAAAGGCAGAAGGGAAAGTAGAAAGTCAACCGATCATGATCAAATAGGGCAATTTTGGAGCTCATGAACATGGATGATGGCAAAATCAAAAAGATAAGAATCTGTGCTTAGAAAGATAGTCCCTGTCCTCTAGAATTACATTCTAATGGGGAGGCAAATAATCATGAATATACATGATAAAAAATGGTATAAATGGAAAATAATCTGAGAAAGAAGGTATTTGGATGGATGAATGGGTGGGGAAATAGGGCCAAGAATGGCTTGCTGCAGAAAGTAAGATTTAAGCTAACATTTAAAGGAAGCCAGAAGTCAGAGTGATGAGGAAGAGCATTCCAAGAATGAGAGACAGCTAGTGAAAAGGCCCAGGAGTATTGCATTTGAGGAACAACAAGCAGGCCAGTGTAGTTTGATTATAGAGTGCAAGGAGAGGAAAAAAGTGTGAGACTGGAATGGTAGGAAAGTGACAAGCTATGCAGAACTTTAAATGCCTAACAGACAACTTTATATTTGGTCTTGGAGCTAATAAAGAGTCATTGAAGTTTATTAAATTAGGAATTGAGGGAAGGGATCTGATGTCGTCAATTTTGTGCTTTAGGAAAAATATTTGAATCATGGATGGATCAGAGTGGAAAGATACATGAAATATTGAAATCAATTAAAAGGTGGCAATAGACGAACTGAGAAGTGATAAAGAGAGATCCTAGGATAGTAGATACTAGTGGGGAAAAGGAGATCTATATACAAGAAGTGTTTTGAAGGTAGAAATGGCAGGATTTGATGTTAGATTGGATTGTGGGGTGAGGAATTATGAGCAATTATTGATGACACTAAGGATGCAAACCTGGGAGGATGGTGGTGTCTTCCACTACAATAGAACAATTAGGAAGAAGAAAGAATTTAGCAGAGATTAGCATAAGGCTAAGGAGAACCCTATACTTTAAGTGAAGGGTGAATTTTAAGGAATTCAGAGAAAGGATAAATTTTTCTTCCATCGTGAAATTATAAAAGGAAAGTTGGTTCCAAAGGAATCAGAAATTCTGCGGATGCAGTTGTGAATGATTTCAATTAGAGAAAATGGAGGATGCATATGAAGAGATTGATTTGACTACATAGGGTGCTCTTGAATGAGGTGATATTGAAAAAATATATTTTTTCTAGTAGCATGTAATCATTGTGACTGTGATTGTAACATGGAATAACTCATTGTAGGTGAGATGATGTTAATAACCCATAGTGAAAAAGAAAAAAATATTCTTTTTTATTTTCTTTCCATCTATCTTCTCTGTCAGTGAAAATGATTTTCGGATAGCAGAAGGACCAAAAATGCTCAAAGGAACCTGAAACTCACAATAAGTAAAGCAATAGTAAGAGAAAGTGGTATCTGTGAATGTATTCAAGTTTTCCAGATGAGAGAAATTTCATTGTATCACTTATCTCTCATATACACTCCCTTCTCTCTTCTAACATTGTCACCATCCTGATTTAAATCCTCATTATCTAATGCCTAGACTATTACAATTTCTGCTAGTTGGTCTTCCTGCCTCAAATCTTTCCTCACTCTAGTCCTTCACTTAGTTGTCAAATTGAGATCCTTAAAGCACAGGTCTGACTATGTCCACTTCACCCCCTCTATTTAGCAAACTTAAGTGGTTCCCTGTCACCTCCAGGATTAAATATAAAATCTTCTATTTGACATTTAAAGTTCTTCATAACCTAGCCCCTCCTATCTTTTCAGTATTACACCTCATTCCACTTTTGTGTATTCTGCAATCTCATGTGAATTGGCCTCCTTGCTGTTTCTTGAATAAGCTCCTACATCTCTTAGTCTAGGCATTTTCAGTGACTGTCCTCCATATCTGAAATTGCTTCTTTCTTATTTCTGCCTTCTAACTGCCTTCAAATTCCAATTAAAACAAAAAGCCTTTTCATTGTGGGAGGTAGATATACAGAGTACTAGACCTGGATTCAAGAAGACCTTAATTCAAATCCAGTCTCAGATGCTTACTAGCTTTTTGACCCAAGGCAAGGCACTTAACTCCTGTCTGCTTCAATTTTCTTTTCTGTAAAATGGAAATAATAATAGTACCTTCCTTCCAGAGTTATTATGAGGATGAAATGGAGTACTTGTAAAGCATTTAGCACAGTGCCTTACACATAGTAGATGCTTATTAAATGTTTGTTTCTCTTTCCCTTAATTTTAGTGTCTGCCTTTTATTAATTTTCTCTAATTTATCCTGTCTATATCCTGTTTGTACATAGCTCTTTGTATGTTTTCTTCTCTCCCCTTGGTCTATGAGGTTCTTTAGAGCAGTGACTATCTTTTATCTCACTTTGTAACTTAGAACAATGCCAAGTAAAATGAACATAAATGTTCATTAACTTGATTTGGCCTTCCTTGACTATTATAAACTCTAAAATGAAAAGGTCACTTTCTTTTCTCATAGGCCTCTTACTTCCCTGATTCATTAACCTTTTAATTGATCAAAATCAAGTCCATTTGAGCAGTTCCTCTCATGAGAAATTAAATTATCAATAAGGCAAATCAAATATTTATAAGCTACTGTACTTTTAGAAAAGAATACCCTATGTGAAGTTATCCTTCTTTATCCAGCTATAGCAACCCTTTGTACTAGTTTTGTGATTTATATCAATAACCCATCATCCATTTACTGGCTCTGGTCAAGTGGTCTATAGCCCAGATTTTTGAACTGTGGTTCATGATCCCATTTGGGGTCTTGTAACTGAATGTAATGGTTACAAAATTGTGATTTGTTATCAGTAAATGTTTGGTTTGTGTTACCTATTTTATATATGTATATAGCAGGATCATGTAAAGATTTCTCAGGCAAAAAGAGGCCACAAGTGGAAGAAGTTTAAGAAGTCTTGCTCTATTGTATATTTCTGTGACAATACAGTATTTATTCTTCTTTTGATCCTTCTCCAAATTCTCTTCACCAAGTTTCCCTAATTTTATTTGTGATTTTTCTCTTAAGTGAGTCTCTCCTTAACACACAATCCTCTATTGTTCCCCTTCTATCTAATAGCTTCCTTTTGAACCAATTGTACCCTTCTATTATCCTGTTTGAATCATAAGTCTCATAATCCAACTTTCAGTGAAAACTGAACCAAAATTTCGTTGTAATATTTAGAGCTAGAAAAAATCTCAAAGGTCAACTGATACCCATTTTACAGAAAAGGAACCTGAGGCTCAGAAAAATTAAGTGATTTGTCCAACTCCAACAACTAGAAAATAGCAAGGCTAGAATTTGAACCCAAATCCTCTGTCTTTAAATGTAGTGTTCTTTTCACTAAACCATTCTGCCTTGAGATCTCTAGTTTACTCTTTTTAATAACCATATATTAGGCTTTTGATGATGGACATCTGAGACCATAGGCATTTCACCTCATCTTTTATCCTTAATGAGTTCAGCTGTTACCCTACACTCAGAGGCAGTGTAGGGTAATGCAGAGAGAACAAAACTTCACTGGATTTGGAATCAGAAGACCTAAAGTTGAGTCCCAAATCTTCTACTTGTTAGCTATGCCACCTTAGGTATGTTTCTTCCTTTCTGTAAAAAAAAAAAAAAAAAAAAAAAAAAAAAAAGAAAGAAAGAAAGAAAGAAAAGAAAAAGGAATGGTATACTAGATGGCTAGATCCCTTCTAACTATAGACCTAATTTCTATGATCCTACTATTTCTTTATAATATCCAACATCTTTCACTGGATCTTGGCTTTCCATTATCTGTGGGCAGTTTTCTTTTACCTGTTCTGGTTTAACTTAATGTCCCTTTGGTCAGACTGGCAAGTTTCTAAAACAGTAGCATATCCCAAAGCCATTGATGTTTCCAGGGAGCACATAGTTTTCTTCCTAACTCTACCAGGAGCCCTACAGATTAAGATTATGATTACTGGTATCTTCATTGTGTTCTGCACTGTACAAAACCCTGAACTCCCAACAAGCAGGGATGAGATCATCTATTTTGGAAACCCAGTCTAAAAAGTTTAATCTTTCAGAGTCCTGTGTCACAAAAGGAGCAGAGGACCCAGATTCAAAACATGACTTTGTCAAAAACTCTGTGACCCAGGTCACTTAATCTTTCCTGACTCTGTGACCTCTAAGATTCCTTCTACTCCATATGTATGTTCCTTTCCATCACAAGAAAATACACCTCTGGCCTTGGTGCTGAAATCTAAAGCTAGGACAGTGCCCATAAGCTAGGCTCATAATAGCCCCCACTCTCAGCAGAGCTCTTGGCATCACCTTCATAAAATCCCAAGAAAGTTCAGTCTTAATGATTCCCCACCCCCGCCCAGCCAATCAACCAACTCTAGAGCCACAAAACCATGGAACTGCCAGGCAGCATGGGAACTTTTTTTTATCATCTACAACTCCTGTCCCAAGCAAAGATGGTATCAGAGAAAGAATGGAAAATCATACACCTATACCCATGGATACTCAGTGATATTCTCTACAGTTAAAAGGTATAGTTGTGAGGAAGAGGGAAAGAAAGCGACCTAGTTTCTACTGTTTAGCCATTTCCCTTTGGAGAAAGTCCAATTAAGAATTCTGATCAATGCAAGACCAACCATGATCCAGATGACAAATGAGTAAGCATGCTTCCCTTCTCTTGACAAAAAAATAATGAACCAGAGGCAAAGACTGAAACACATATTTTCAGATGTAGGCAATATATGGGTTTATTTTATTGACTATACTTTTTAGTCATAAAACAAGGTTTCAAAAAATATTGGATGGGAGAGAATTAGGCAGAGGAAGGTAGTGATAGTGATAAAGAAAAAATAATAAGAATGTTAATGAAGCATTTAAAAGGGGGCTCAGAACAGAACAGAAGGAATTTCAGAAGGAAACAGAAAAGAGCATGATAGCTTTGAAACTATTGTGATGAATATATTAAATATTTTTATTTTTTAAATTATGTATTTTGACAAAAATAAGCCATACATAATGAGATTTATAGTTTTATGTACAATCCTCTTATGTTCTCTGTATGAGGAAACACTCATTTTTAATGCTTATCAAATTCAGAATAAAAACAATTTTTAAAATTTTTTTTAAGAAAAAGAGGTCTGGAGAGGGCATGCCCCTTTGGAGAGGGAACTTTGAAGAAGTTCCACAATGTTTCTAAAAGGAAATGGCAATGAGTCTCTGATCATCTCTTTATAGATGACCCTCATCATCAAAAAAAACAGTTTAGAAAGGATGAGAAATAAATCAGGAGTTTGATCCTTGGCTGTCAAATAGCTAAGTCCCAGAACCGCTCTTAGACAAACCATTTCAGTGTTTTTTAAGGGAGAAGATTTACTCTGGGAAAGAGAGAGGCTTAGGCTGAATCTAAAAAGCCAAGAAAGATACAGAGTAAGTCTCCTCCATGGGGGCCCAGTTAAAAGAAAACAGTTCTACGGAAAATTAATTTCCAGGACAGTGTTAGTACCTCAACTGTGCAAAGACCCTATTTCCATTCCCACTGCCAATGACTCCACCTCCCCTGCAAATAAGACCAACAATAATAACAATGATAATAGCTCACATTTACACGGAATCCAAAAATTTGCAAGGCACTTTACATCCATTATCTCGTGTGATTTTCGCAACAACCCTATGTGATAGGTTTTATTATTAACCCCATTTTACAGATCAGAGAACTTGAGGTTAAATGACATTCTCCTAGTAAATGTTGGAGGTGAGATTAGTATCATTATCCCTGTTTTATTAATTTCAGCCCTCCAGACTGCATATGCAGCACTTCATCTACTCTTTCTCACACTGCCTCTCTAGAAAGATGGAAACCACATTATCTGAACCCCTAGCACTATGTGGTCCTATATTGTTACATTGTTCAATGCCTCAAGCTCCTTGAGATCTGGAATCTGTTTTATTATGTAGTCTACCTATTGGGAGATGAGCAAAGAGAGGTACTGAATCTGCTACTCAAACTCAATGGGAAATAATAGTTTTTAGGTTACATTTACACATACATATACACATATATTTAGAGTTTACATGGTACATAAATTTAGAAGAGATCTTAATGGCCATTTAATCCAACTCCCTCATTTTCTAGACAAGGAAACTGAAACACAGAAGGGTTAAATGATTTGCTCAAAGTTACACAGGTAAAGAGTGACAGAGGTGGTAGTTAAGGCCAGGTCCTTAATGCCAGTATCAGTGTTTGCTTCAATGACCACACTGCCTCCTTTTACACACATTATCCCATTTGGTTTTCCATTCCAACCTTGCTAGAGAGGTTATTCCAAGATTTACTCACCTAGAACTTAACCTCTTTATCTGACTCATATTCCAGTGGCTACTATCCAGATATCTGCAGGACTTTAGACAATACTTCTCCTAGACGGGTCTCAGTTTCCTTATCTGTGAGGAGGCAAGGATGAACATAGAATCCCAGGTTTAGAACTGAAAGACACATCAGGGGTCATACATTCGAACCCCCTCATTTTACAGATGAAGAAACTTAATCTGAGAGAATGTTAAGTGATTTGCCTGAGATTACACAGTTGGCAAAGGGTGAAGTCAGGTTCAAATCCAGGTCCTCTAAATCTAAATTCATCTTTCTTGCTATTGGACCAAGCTGCGTTATACTTCTTTCCTCATTATAGGGTTGTATAAACCTTAGACTCTAAAGAAAAGTGAATTACCATTATTATTTTTTTTTGGTTTTTATTTAATAGCCTTTTATTTACAGGATATATGCATGGGTAACTTTACAGCATTAACAATTGCCAAACCTCTTGTTCCAATTTTTTACCTCTTACCCCCCCACCCCCTCCCCTAGATGGCAGGATGACCAGTAGATGTTAAATATATTAAAATATAAATTAGATACACAATAAGTATACATGACCAAAACATTATTTTGCTGTACAAAAAGAATCAGACTCTGAAATATTGTACAATTAGCTTGTGAAGGAAATCAAAAATGCAGGTGTGCATAAATATAGGGATTGGGAATTCAATGTAATGGTTTTTAGTCATCTCCCAGAGTTCTTTTTCTGGGCATAGCTGGTTCAGTTCATTACTGCTCCATTGGAAATGATTTGGTTGATCTCGTTGCTGAGGATGGCCTGGTCCATCAGAACTGGTCATCATATAGTATTGTTGTTGAAGTATATAATGATCTCCTGATCCTGCTCATTTCACTCAGCATCAGTTCGTGTAAGTCTCTCCAGGCCTTTCTGAAATCATCCTGTTGGTCATTTCTTACAGAACAGTAATATTCCATAATAGTGAATTACCATTATTATCCCAGCTCTGGTTCCCCTTTCCTCCAGCTCTACTTTCAGACTCCCTGAAGGGCAGGTTTCCCCTTGTCCACTAGGCAGTGAAAGAATTTAGTGATATCAGGCAGCCACCTTCCTGGGAACGTGAGTAAGGACATCTTCCTGCCCTGCTAAAAATACCACCCAGACATCACTGCCAGACGGATAAGGACAGATGCAGCTCGGCTGACCTTCTCTGGGTTTTGGCTCATCCTGCAGCTTCCCACCCTAATTATTGGAAATGGTAACACACCTACCATCCTGCCAAGGGTGAAAAGGGTAAGGGAGGGAGAGAGAGACAGAGACAGAGAAAGAAAGAGAGAGAAAAAGAAAGAGAGACAGAGAGGGGGGAGGGAGAGAGAGAGAGAAAGAGAGAGACAGAGAAAGAGACTGAGAGAGAATCTCTATCTGCTATGCTCCCACTGTTTAAATTATTGAGAGGCCTGGATGCTTTGCCTTTTTGGCAGAACTAGGTGACATTGTCCTCTGTATTGGGAACAAGAATCCTGAGTTAGAATCATAACTCTGATATTTGATATGTGACCTTGGATAAATTACTTCGCCACTCTGGAACTCAATGTCTTGGTCAAATTAGACCATTCTTTGTCCCCCAAATACATTTAGGTACTTTCTTCCCTTCATCCTTTGCTCCTACTATTTCCTCTAGTTAGAGCTCTTTTCCTCTTCTTCTAGTGAATTCTAACCCACCCCTTAAAGTCCAATTCAAATTTCTTCTCTATCATGAAGCCTTCCCTAGTCAATAGTAATCCTTTCCTTTCAGACCTCACCAGCATTCTGTTTTACATTTCTTCAATGCATTTATGTAACACTGGATATTAAAATGGCCTAGAGATTCTTAACCCTCTGCTAACAATTTGGCTTTGCTTGGAGCAGAATTGGAAGAGTCCCATGGAGCTAGAACACATAGGACCTAGACACAGGAAAACTTATATGTGATACTTACCATATATATGATGATGAAACTTTCCATAGCCTCAGTTTCTTCATTTATAAAATAGGGTTAATACCAATAAAATCTATCACCAGGGTTGCCGAGAAGCCCAAATGAAGTAGGACAGCTAGATGGCATAGTGAGTAGAGTGCTGAACCTAGAGTCAGGAAAGCCTGAGTTCAAATTTGACTTCAGATACCCATAAGCCACTGAACCCTGTTTGCTTCAGTTTCCTCATCTGTAAAATGAACTGGAGAAGAAAAGGACAAACCATTTCATTATCTTGGTTAATGAAAAGTTGGACATGACTGAACAACAAAATGTTAAGGAAGGAAAAGTTTGTTAAATATTTACTGTGTATCAAGCATCATGCTTAAAGTGACAAACAATCCCTGAGTTTTCTTCTAACTTGAAATCCATGACTCTTATGATATATGGATTGGTATAAGGACTTATCTTTCCTGGTTCTGAGACTAATTCAGGGGACAGAGTGCTCTGTACACTGTAAGTGCTTAATAATTATTGAAAATTGTTGAATGGATTTACAAAGTGGAGAGATGAATGTGTAAGAAATTCACACTCATGGAAATATAATAATGTTATGCTACTCATTATGATGTGAAAGAACTAGGCACAAAATAAGTGTCTATTGATTGGGGAATACCTAAACAAATTATAGTATCTGAACATAATAGAATATTATTTCACTATAAGAAATGACAAAATATAAAGAATTAAGAGAAACCTGGAAAGACATATACAAACTGATGTAGTACTTACACAGAATCAGGGAAATAGCAAAGATAAATGAATGTGATAAAGTAATGGTAAAACCAAGCCAAACCCAACCCCATGAAATTAGCTAAGTTTTGCAAAGGAAAAGGAATGAGACAATATGCTGCTCTCCCTTCATGTCAGGGGTGAGGGGGTATGGTGGGTTACTACATATACTGCCAAACATGTTTGACAAATTTGTCTTACCAAATTGCTTTTCTTCTTTCTTCTTCCCCACCCCCTTCTTATTGCAAGAATGGACAGTCTGAATAGCAGAGAGAAGGAAAATTTTCAAAAGCAAATGTGATATCTACACATAAAACATCAATAAAAATAAAGCTTAAAATTAATTTAATTAATCAAAGTTAATATATTAAAATTGTTTAAAAAGTTTAAAGTCAGTTATGCTAATGATCAATTAAAATTTTTTTAAAAACACCAATAGTCTTTCCATGCTACTCAACTAAGAGTCATAGAATGTCACATCTCTAAAGAATCCAATTTATAAGTGGGCTGAAAGATAGTGGAGAAGAAACATGTAGGGTAGTAAGTTACAAAAGAAGAGGTATACCTGACATCATTCAAGAGCTAGATGACAGGAAATAGAGGTGGGCAGGTCATGTATCAGCAGTGAAGGACAATAGATGGACAGCCCGGGTGGAGCACTTTTAATGGAATATTAAAAGATCCAGAAGAAAGCATCCAGCTTCTAGCAGGTAGCTCCTTTATGGAAGATTGATGTGAAAACATGGATGAAATTCACACAGGACAAGAATGTATGGATGTTTCGCAGTATGCACTATTGATGGAAGTACCTATATTAATGAGATCAGAGATCAATGATGTATTGGAGGTTTTTAGTGCCCAATTTTGATGACTCCATCATCAGGAGAACATGGATGTGAGCTGTCTTTTAATGATGGGGATTGTTGTTGTGGTTTAATCATTTCAGTCATTCTCTGTGACCCTATTGGGGCTTGTTTGATTGGGGTTTTTTTTGGCAAAGATATTGGAGTAGTTTGCTATCTCCTCTGGCTCATTTTACAGATGAGGAAATTGAGGCAAACAAGATTAAGTGACTCGTCTAGAGAGGTACAACTAGTAAGTATCTGAGGCTATATTTGAACTCAGATCTTCCTGACTCCAGGATTGGCATTCTGCTCACTGTGCCCAAGCTGTCCAGTTTTCGGGATGGGTTTATTCTCTTGCCTTCTTCCCCCTCTGACCAACTCTGGCCCTCAGAAAAGGTTTGAAAAGGTGCAATTGACCTTTGGTTCGCTCCATTCTAGGTAGGTTACTATTTTATTCCCCCCTTGCCTTTTCTCTACTTTTGATCTTGATGCTATATCTCTGCCTTAATTCTTTCAAATACTCCCCCTCAGGAGACAGCCTGAGACTCACACTCAAGTTTAAGAATGAAGATAACTATAGATCACTAAAATAAAATAATAAAAAAAAAGACGGAAGATAACTTTAAGTGTAATCTGCACAGATTGAAATAGTGAGTCCTAGGAAGGGAAAGCTACTTGTAGAAGTCGCAGAACTTGAACTTGAACTCAGATCTCCTGACTTCCTGTCTAGCAACTAATGTCATGTAACTTTTATGTCAAAATTATGCTTGGGAGGGCAAAGAGGAGAATCTTCTCATTCTCTCTCCCTTTTAATTTTTAATCTTTTTTTTAACTATTGGCTCTGGGCCATATGGCAAGGTTACTGGGGGGGAGGCTGGCAAGCGACGATGACATGATGATAATTAAGCGCCAGGCCACACAGCCAACACAATTACTGTGCTGTTATTACACTGTGTGACTGGCTAAAGCAGCTCATAAAAATGCCGTAAAGCACATAAATCACGTGTCCCTGCACAATCAGGAGAGAAAAGTCTCTTCCACCTTTTGAGCCAATCTGAAAGCCATGCAGAGAGTGGGGCTTAAAGCTGTGCTTTGGTTCTTGTGGCCCTGTACCAAGTGTCCCTATACCACTGAGCATTGAGGAGCAGGGAGTAGGGGGATGATGTGAATGCAAAGAGCTGGGCCTTCTTTCCCTCCTCTAGATTCACTGGATTTTTCAGAACTTAGTCACTGTCACAGAGCCTTAGACTCACATACTATCTCTTAGAATTAAGAAAGTTAAGGGCCTTGGAATCTTAGAATAATGGATTTATCCGAGAAGAGAAGGATTCTGCTGTGTGGGCTTTCTTGGGTTCTCAACCCTGTGCTATGTGTGGGAATGCCACCCACACCTCTGGCAGTTAGTACAAAATGCTGAACAGCAGTTCAACCTACTAAACTTAGAATCACAAAAGTCTTAGAATTTTGAAATAACATAGTGAGAGGCTGTATGGTGTGTCCTTTGTGTTGAATAGAAAGCTGATCTCCATACAAGGAAAACCTAGATTCCAATCCACCACTGATATTTAATGTCTGTGTAACTTTGCACACAGTGCCTCAGACAGAGCAGGTAACACATTAATAGAGATATTTTTATCACCTAAAATTTCTTATATCTCCGAAATCACAAAGGAATTTTTAAAATCTTAGAATTCAATGAAATTAAAATCTTAAATTACAGGGCCTATGATCACAACATTTTCAAATGACAGAATGTGAATGACAAGACCCTTGTTTGAAATTTTGCTCTTAGAGTCTAGGGATTGGGGAATGAGCTGATTTAATCTTCCCGTGATCCTCTCTAAGAAAGCATGAAGCAATAGATAGTAACAGAGTAAATAATAAAGTAATAATAGTGATAAAGTGTCTCTGACATTGAAATATTTGGCAAGTTATATAACTACTCTGGCTTTTGATATGTCCTGTAAAATGAAGGAGCTGGATTAAATGACCTCTGAGGGATCTTCTCACTTTGGATCTAAGATGCTGTGAGCCCCTCACAATTTCCTCAGAAATCAGGATCCCCTACTAGCTTGCCAACTGTGGTTCCATAACCATCAGGCTAGTTGTCAGGAAACTGCCTGTACTTTTCCTGCCTCTGTAGATAAGATGGTGGACCCAGCATGCTCTGCAAAGAGAACATGAATTCTGCTGACAGAGTAATAATGAGGCTCCTAAATCAGGGCTTGGATTTTTTACTTTACATATATTACTCAAATTACACGTCAAGGATTCATATACATTATAAGCCAGATGCGCGGGTAACATATTTCTTTTTGGTGCTCCCAGAGCTCCTGAGCTGACTTCGAAGCTAGATTTAATAATACTTTTTTTTTCTTCCAAGAAGTTTTCTAGAGCTGGATTTACTCATTTTTTCTTTCCTCACAAAGAGCTATATTCCTGGTGGCCAGAGTCAGGGAGAATCACAAAAACCTGGGAGTTTGCATAGAGAGTTAGGGAATGATAACAACAATCCGACCTGACAGTTGGGTTCCATTGTGTGATTATAAATTTCTTTCTAGACTGCTACTTTATGTAATAATTACAGCAGCCCTGTAAGGCAAATAGTCAGAACATTATTATTTCTATTCTATAGATGAGAAAAGTAAGGACCAGAAAGTTTGCCCAAAATAATTTACCTAATAAGTGGCAGGCCCAGGTATTCCAACTCTAAGACAGTTCTCTTTCAACCATAGTTGATGGAAAAAATGTCCTACCAGTTTTTGTACCATATGAATCCATGTCCCCATAGACTCTCTCCATTATTTAAAAACTTTCATGATTCCATTCCCTAGAATCACTATAGTGGGATTTTCAGTAGCTCATCCTGAATCCCCAATCTTTTTCAGGAAGCCACCTGTCCAGTTTCCCATCCCCTGGCCATGGTTTCTTATGAGACAAACATTATTATACACTACGAATACACCGACAATTTAAATATAAGGAAGCATGGTACAATGGAAAAAGCAATTCACATGGAGTCAGAGGACTTGCATTCAGATCCTCCCTCTGATATTTACAATCTCTAGGATCTTGGCTAAATCAATTAACCTTCCTAGGACTTTTTCTCCAACTGAAAAATAAGTGGGTTGGATTACATAGGCTTTTGAAGTCCTTTCCAGCTCTAGATCTATGATCCTTTAATCTGGTTTCAACTAGTCTGGGAATACTCCTCTAGTAAAGTTCTGGCCTTATGTTCCCAACCCATATCAAATAAATATTTGTCAAGGGCTTAGCACTGTTCCTGCCACTTAATAGGCAAATAATAAATCCTTATTCCTTCTCCTTCTACATGTGCATTAGAAGGACACATCCAGAGAGTTTGACTAGCTACATCTTCTCTTCAGGGTTCTAAGGGTAACCTCAATGCATCATGGTGCTCTAGCCCTATTACTTCAAACTTTCATTCTAGCATGTTCCCCCATTAGCAATAGCCAATAATTGTTGCCATATTATCAACCAACCAATCTCAATTAGCTTTTAAAATTTTTTTAATCATTTAGCTTTTTCAAAATTATAATTTACTACGAAAGTACAATAAGAACCAAAGAATATCAAAGTGAAATGTACTATATACAAAGTATAGCAATGTTCTGGGATGACCAGTTGTAGATGACTTTGCTATTCTCAGTAGTACAATCATCCATGACTATTCTGAAGGACTTATGATGAAAAATCCTGTTTATACAGGAACTGTATTTTGTCTGAATAAAGATTGAAGCATTCTCTTTCTTTTTAACTTAATTTTTCTTCAAGGGCTTTTATTTTCATTAGGGTGAGAAATATATGTTTTCTTTCACAACTTGATTTTTATGGAAATATTTCGCATACTTCACACATGGTTTCTTAATTGCTGTTGGGGTACAATCTCTAAAGAGCATAGAACTAAAAATTTTAAAACCAAATGTAAAAATTTGTTTTGTTTTAAATGTAATGAGAATAATATTAAATAAATAAAATTTTTAAAAAGTAAAAAAACACAGAACACCCCAATCAGTAGGAAATTCTTACCTCTACCATCTCAGTTCCTAGAGAGTGGGATCAAACTTAAAGTAGTTGCTACAAAGCAACCCTCACATATACCCCCCCCCACCAAGTTTACCTCTGGATTCCCCAGACCCCCTAGTTAAGTTACTCTTTTGCTTTAAGAACTAACATCTTGGCTTCCAGATTGACTGATCCCTGGGCTGGGTTAATCAAGTCACTCCAGGTACTTTATCTAGCCTTGGCTATCAGCAGACTCTGGTATGGACTCATTAGTGGACCTCTGCCCTCCAACCTCTCCAAATCTTAATTAGGTCCAATAACCAAAGGAAAGAAGACAAAAAACAGGCAGTGTCCTGTCCCACCCACAGGCTCACCTAAGAGGCCATTCACATAATCCCTGGACGGGGAAAGAAAAGGGTTCAGAGTCATTTTTATACCACATAGTCAGCAGGAAGGACAGAGAAAAAATTTCTTTATCAGAGCCTTTTGTTTATATTTTCAGATATGGTTCCTTCTATGTCCTCAATAAATAGACAGAGAATATCTGTACATGCTCTGAAGTAGAGTAGAACGTTTCCATTTCATGTCATCATGAAATTCCAGGAGTTACCTTGCCATTCATGTGGGTCCCTTGTGCCTGCCCTAGGACTGGTCCCTCTTTGGCTAGTCCCCAGTCTAAATCCACATGCAATGTTTAATGAGAAGTAATGTTCCCTCTGAGCATATCCTTATGTTCCCAATTCATATCAAATAAATATTTGTAAAAGGCTTAGCACAACTCCTGGCACTTATTCTTTATTCTTTCCCTTTCTATATATGCATTAGTAGGGCAGATCCACAGAGTTTAGCTACCTACATCTTCTCAGTTCTCCATAGCATCTCCCACCCTGGCCTCAAAAACAAACCCTTCAAGTAAAATAATTGGCTTAGCTACCAACTATTTGTATGACTTTGGGCAATTCACTTAATGTTGCTATTCTCAGGTTTCCCTACTGAAAATGAGGAGACTGGACTATGTTATCTCTAAAATCTCTTTCAACTCTTATTCTATAATCCCATGATCAGTTTGTATGGACAAAATTCATGTATTCAATCATTTAATAAGCATCTCTTAAGTGTCTATGAGAGACTAGGAACAGTGCTAGATTCTAGGATTAGGAAGACAAAAACAAAGAGACATAATAAAGCATACTATCTCCTAAGAAGTGATATTGATTGAATACAGACTGAAACATGCTATTTTTCACTTTCTTTCTTTCTTTTTTTTTTGAGTCTTTTTTTGAGTCTTCTTGTACAAAATTTCTAATATGGAAATGTTTTTCATAATTGCACATGCATAACCTATATCTTATTATTTGCCATCTAGGAAAGGGAGTTCTGGGAAGAGAGGAATAGAATTTCAAACTTAAACATTAAATAAAAATGTTTAAAGTTTTTTTTAAATTAAAAATAAAAAACTTTTTAAGGTTGTCCAATGATGAACAATCTAACACTCCTCCCCCAAATGAAGAGACATTGCCAGAGATATACTGGAGCTAATTCTTATCAGCTCTCCATAGTCAACTGTTCAATTTTTACTGTGAGCATCTACTCACACTCAGAAATCAGCAAACACTACAAATTGAGGGTTGCTTTAATGTTAAGCTGATTTTCCTAGACTTAAGAAAGTGATGGAGAAGTTAATGATGCAGATTAAATTTAAAAGTGTGTAATAGATTAATAAAAAAAACTTTTTTGGATTGCCTGTTATTAAACATTTATCAGCATATTACTGGTCTTTACCCTCAAGAACTGTACAATGTATAGAGGGAAAAAGAGGAAGGTTCAACAGGCCCACAGAGAAATAAATGCAAAATATATACAGACAGTTCCCTGTTTACATAAGTGGGCCATTCTCTTTGTACAGCTTACATGGGAAGGGAGGGAGAGAAGGAGGCAGTCCTGCACTTCTGGAGGGTGGAAGCCAGCTCACAATTGAAGGATAAATTGGGGATGTGGACAGAGAAGGGAAATCATTCTTTTACTTGCAGGGTATGAATTGTTTGTTTTTTTTGGGGGGGGGGAGAGGGAGAGATGCTGTGGAACAACATTGAGCCATGGGGCAGGAATGGAGAGAAAGCACAATACTGTCCAGTAAAGTAAACATAGATTTTTTGGGGGGGGTTGGAGTTACGCAGATTTCTTTCAGAATTCTTTACATAAAGTTGAATCGTATAATGGAAATGTAAAGCTAAAACTATAAGTTAAAAGAAAGTAATGGGGGAGGGAGAACTATCAATCAAGAGGATCAGGATAGTATTCTTGTAAGAGTTGGTTCTTGAGATGAGATTGAAGGAAGTTAGAGGGAACAAGAAGGTGCAATATGAGGACAGCTGGTGAAAAGGTATGGAGATGGGAGATGACTGAAACATAGGATGGCTAACATGCAACAAATGACAATTGTTATCTGTAGCAGGAACAGTTTAATATTGTAACCAAATAACACTTACAACAAAGTAAATTTATGAATTGTTATCAAGCTACATGTTTTCAGGCAAATATGGAAAACTATTTACATAAATACCTATAATTAGTAACATTTTGACACAATAGAACATTTTGACACCTGTTGAAAGGCTGTATTAGCTTGAAAGCAGAAGACATAGCTGGGATGTGCTGAAGTCAGCTCTAACTGATTTGAAGAGCCCTTGTTAATATTCAATGTGAGGCAGTCAAGATGGCAGAGTAAGCAATAAATTGTTGTAATCCTCCCATATTCACCCCCCAAAATAATCATAAAATATCACCACAAAACAAAGCAGTAGAACAAGCAAAAGATAGGGTGAAATAATCTTTTAGTCCAAGAAACTTGGAAAGAAGGCAAGAAAGATCTGTCTCACTCAGGTAAAAGGTAAATGCAGTCCTGGATAGGAAGTGTCCCAGCAAGACAATAGCAAGTTCCATCTCAGCAAGCCCATGGAAGATCTTGAAACTCAGTACAATGGAATAGGCAAATTCCAACACTAGGAAGCCTCACATGTTTCAGCATAGCCTTAGATAAAAAAGGCAACCTCCATAGGCCAGACCTCCGTGTACTTTAGTGTAGCTCCCAGAAAAATGCAGAAATACCTCACTGGCTTCAGCACATGCCAGACACCAGCGCTAGGACCCAGCTCAATACCAGGTAAGTTGCCAGACTGCTATGGCCTGCAGCAATGCCAGCTATCCCCCACCCTATCCCCTCAGCACAGCCCTAGGTCTCCCATAGGCCTCAGGGTAAAATAAGCACCAGGTAAACCTCCAGGTCCTGAAACCTTTGGTACAAGAAGCCTGAGACAGTGACCCCTTCACTCCAGAAGCAGAGCTCAAATTCTTTCATTCAGTCAGTCAGTCATTCATTTTTAGCTTTTGATGACTTCTCAGTCACTTTATTTCTCTAATAGCACAAATCTGTGATCTTTTCTATTCTTTGGAATCTTTCAGTGAGATACTTTGAAGAGCAAACCACTGCAACCTGGTGAAATAAATCATAATATTTCAAGTGGGAAAATGGTCATTCAATGAAATAGAAAGGTTTCAAGCTTTCATAAGGAGATCAAAATTGAACAAAAAATTTGATTTACAATGTAAAGATCCAAGAATAGCCTAAGAAGGATGAACTCTTCCATAAAACAGAAGTGGATAGCAGAGTGAATCAAAACCCAGAATGCTATAATATGTTTTTGGTTTTGTTTTTGTTTTTACTTTAAATAGAAACTTGAGGCAGAGACTCACACATGGTCAAGGTAAGGGACTGGAGTAGAAACTATTATGTTTCAGCTGAATTTTTTTTAAAAGCAGGGATAGCAATCTTGATCTCAGACAAAGCAAAAGCAAAAATAGACATAATTAAAAGAGATGAGTAAAGAAATCACATCTTGCTAAAAGATATTATGGACAATGAAGTAATAGCAATACTAAACAAATATATACACCTAGTGGTACAGCATCCAAATTCTTTTCTTAAATTTTTAATTGTATTTTATTTCTCCAAATACATGCAAAGATAGTTTTCAATATTCATCTTCACAAAACTTTGTATTCCAGATTTTTCTCCTTCTCTTCCCCACTTCTCCCTTCCCAAGACAGCAAGCAATCTATTATAGGTTAAATGTGTGCAGTTCTTCTAAATGTATGTCCATATTCATCATAGCATCCAAATTCTTTTTTTTTCCTGAGGAAATTGGGGTTAAGTAACTTGCCCAGGGTCACACACCTAAGAAGTGTTAAGTGTCTAAGACCAGATTTGAACTCAGGTCCTTCTGACTTCAGGGCTAGTGCTCTATCTACTGCACCACCTAGCTACCCCCATTCAAATTCTTAAAGGGAAAGTTAAGTGAATTACAGTTCATCAAACAAGATAGAGAGAACATTATGAAAATATAAAATAGGTAGTTTTGATTATATTAAATTAAAAAACTTTTGCCCAAACAAAACCAATGCAATCAAGATTACACGGAAAGCAGAAAGCTGAGAAGCAATTATTACAGCCAGTACTTCTGATAAATATATAGTATTTCTCAAATACATAGAAAACTGAATTCTCCAGTTGATAAATGGTCAACATATATGAACAGACAGTTTTCAGATGAAGAAATTAGTTATCTATAAGAATATGAAGAAGTGCTTTAAATCACTTTTGATTAGAAAAATGAAAAATAAAACAACTCTGAGATACCACCTTATGGCTATAAGCTTGATTAATATGATAAAAAAGGGAAAGGATAAATATTGGAGAGGATGTAGGAAAATTGGAACACTAATGCATTGTTGGTAGAACTGTGGACTGAACCAACCTTTCTGAAGAGCAGTTTGGAATTATGCCCAAAGAGCATCCAGACTGTGTATGTTGTTTCATTCAGCAATACCCAAAGAAATCATCAAAAAGTAAGGAGAACCTACATGTATAAGAAATATTTATAGAAGCCCTTTGCATGATGGAAAATATTGGAAACTGAGAGTTTGTCCATCACTTGGGGAATGGTGAACAAGCCAATGGAATACTATTGTGCAATAAGAACTAATGAGCAGGTAGATTTCAGAAAAACTTGGAAAGACTTATTCGAACTGATGGCAAAGTGAAATGAGAAGAACCAGGAAAATATTGTATGCATTATCAGTAGCATTGTGTGATGATCAACTATGAATGACTTAGTTCTCCTCAGCAATACAGTGATCCAAGATAAGTACAAAGACCTCAAGAAGGAAACAACTATCCACAAGCATATAAAGAACTGATGTACTCTGAATGTAGATCAAAGAGCACTTTTTTTCACTGACTTTAATCTTTTTTCATTTTTTCCTTTTTGAATGGTTTCTTCTTTCATAACTATGACTAATATGTGGCACATGTGTAATCTATATCAAATTGTTTACCATTTTAAAAAGAAGGGAGTGAAAGGAGGAAGGGGGAAATTTTTTGGAACTCTAAATCTTATAAAAATGAATACTGAAAATTGTCTTGATATGTAATTGGAAAAAAAATACTAAAATTTAGTATGAGCATTTACCCCTCAAAAGTCAGCAATGGCTATAAATCAGGACTTTATTTATTGCTTTGTCTACTTAAGACACTGTTAATTACATTAATATTAATTAATTAATGATATTTATAAATTTTATTTTAAATATATTAATTTATAAAATTAATAAAATAAAAAGTGTGCACACCTCTCCCCACCCCTTACCCAGAACCTGGTTGTTACTATGCATATTGCTCTATAAACATTGAACTCAGCAGAAGTGCAGTAGAAGACTTGAATGATGCCATCAGCCCAATGGATGCCAAGGCTAATGATTGATGATGATGATGATGATGACTGCCATTTATATAGTGCTCGAAAGTTTGCAAAGTGCTTTACATTTATTATTGAATTTGAGCCTCACAACACTCTTGCTTTTAAGGCTTTATTAATACTAACTTGTATGTTCATCCTACTTCAGGGTGAAAAATCTTTTCCTCTTCCTCCTACTTCTCTTCCTCTTCCTTCTATCTAACTGTATCACTTGCTTTGGTCTTTATTTCTTTCCCTATCACTTTTATTTGCAAATTGGGTCCCTTGGGGGATAAGTACACCTAGATTCAAAATACTTCAGAGTCTTCTCTTCTAAAACTATAACTCATGAGTCCAGCCAGTACCATTATGTTTACTCTAGTAGTTAGGCAAATGATGTTATCAACTCAGGCAGAGGAAAAACAATAGCAATACAACCTCTCCTCCATAAACACCCTCCTACAAATATCCACAGAGTGACTGGGGAAAGTTATGAGGAGGGGTAACTCATACGGCTAGTGCTATAGAATGCTTGATGTTCTTGCATTGCTTCCTTGGTCTGATGATTTCCTGTGGATACTGCATCACTGCTTGATGCAGTGATGCCTCCAGGTTTGGGGCCAACTTACATCCCAGGCTAGGGTACCACTATACATTTTAAATGGGGCTCATACTTTAAGACCAGTGAGAGTCTTGACTATGAAGTTTCTCATCTTCCAAATGGAATTCTAGTGCCATTTACTAGGCACTCGACTGCTTTCACTAAATCTATGATTTTTTTGAATCTGTGACTCAACTCTGAAGCTAAGCAACCTTTGTAGCTTCTGTTGCAAGAAATAACTGTCAGTGTGGGACAAGAGAAGAAAGAATCTCTTCTTCCCTTCTTGTAATTCTTGGTAAGAGGTTCAAAGGGAAAGGTGAAGACCAACTTCAGTAGCTGAGTTTTTTCTCCAAAATTGGCTCTCTTCCTGACCATCAGAATCAACCAGATCAAGGAATTTGGATATTTCTAGCCAGTCACTAAAAATTCCCCATATAGTATTAGACACCTCTGTCCAATGGTCAATGCCTTATATTCCCATCATGTTCTTTTAGGAATTTCTCTATACCTCCTTGAAAAGCTATATAAAAATTTCCTAATACATCTCATATATCCCCCCAAAGCAAAAATAGCACACTCTTACCATGCCCAGGGACTAAAGGCTTACATATTGTTGGAAGGGAATAGAAAAATAAATTTAATTTGCAAAGATTTATTAAATGCCTCTAACATATGTAGAACCATTACTGGAAAGGGAGGAAACACAAAGCTTAGCTAAGATGCAGTTTCTGGCCTCACAGAGTTCACAATGGGAGATGGAGAGGTTATAATACAAATCCAAATAGCTATAAAATATGTATCTACAAGTAAAGTAAACTTGCCTGATCAAGAAGCATTAGTTGCTCCCTACTGTTTCTATGATAAAATTTGAACTACTCTGCATGGTATTTAAAATTCTTCATAATCTGGTACTGTCCTGTCTTTCTAATGCAGCCAAATGGTGCATTAAATAGAGTGCCCAGCCTGATGTCAAGAAGACTCATTTTCCTGAGTTTAAATCTGGCTGCAGACCCTTACTAGCTGTATGATCCTGGGCAAGTCACTTAACCTTGTCTGCCTCAGTTTCCTCATCTGTAAAATAAACTGGAGAAGAAAATGACTGTGAGAAATAAACTGGTTGATTATAGAAAAATGGAAAAACTTGAATGAAATAATGAAAAGTAAAATGAACAAAACCAAGGGAACGTTATATAAAGTAACAGCAATATTGTTAAAAAAAAAAACACAATTGTGAACAACCAAGTCATTCTGACATTATAAATACCCAAATATAAAGAACCTATGAAAGAAGATGCTATCCACCTCTAGAAGAAGAACCAATAAATAGAAGCACACATGATAATTGTTTTTACATATATTTATAAATCTGTGCCAAATGATGGGCTTCTCTAAATCCTAGCTTTTTAAACTAGTTTGAGACCCTATATGAGGTCTCTTTAACTGAATGTGGGATCATGAAATTATAATTTTTATCAGTAAATGTTTGATTTGTATACCTATTATATATACTTGGGGTCATATAAAAATTTCTCAGGCAAAGAAGGGTCATGAGTGGAAAAAGTTTAGAAAGCCCTAATCTAGACCATTTTTCTAGAGGTGGAAGGAGGGAAGGAGAAAAGAAGACAGTTTAGAACTTAAAATGTACAACAACAAAAGATGGCATAGTGGATAGAGTGGCTGGTTTGGGACTCATCTTCCTGAGTTCAAATCTGACTTCAGGAACTGATTATGTGATCCTGGGTAAGTCACTTAGTGATATCTGCTTTAGTTTCCTCATCTGTGAAATTAGCTGGAGAAGGAAATTACAAACCACTCCAGTATCTCTGCCAAGAAAACACCACAAGAAGTCACAAAAAGTTGGACATGACTGAAAAAACAACTCAACATCTTTTTGGACTTATTCCCCATCGTGCACTCTTTGTTCCAGCCTAGCTAGTCTAATTGCTTCCCCCTGTACATGTTCATTTACCTCTAAGTCTTTGGACAGGCTGCCCTTCATTTTTGGGGAAAACAATGTATTTTTTTCTTTCACATTCCTGTTCCTTGGAATCACTACTATCTTTCAAAATTCAGTTCAAATACAATTTCCTAACATGAAGCCTTTTCTATTTTATTTTCTTTCTTTTTATTTTAATTTTTATTAATTTTATAAGATTTTGATTTCCAGTTTTTTCTCCTTCCTCTCCACCCTCCTCAAGACAGCATGTAATCTGGTCATACATGTACAATTATATTAAGCATATATCCACATTAGTCATGTTGTGAAAGAAGAATCAGAATAAAAAGAAAAAACCATAAGAAAGGAAAAAACCAAAAAAGTGAAAATAGAGTGTGCTTCAATCTGCATTCAGACTCCATAGTTTTTCCTCTCGATGTGGACAGTATTTTCCATTGTGAGTCTTTTGGAATTGTCTCAGATCATTATATTGCTGAGATGAGCTAAGTCTATTAAAGTTGATCATCACACAATGTTGCTGTTACTGTGTACAATGTTCTTCTGGTTCTGCTTAGCATCAGTTCATGTAAGTCTTTTATGAAATCTGCCTGCTCATCATTTCTTTTGTTTTTACTTTTTTAGATTTAATTTGATTTATGAAATAAAACAAGCATTTTTACGATATAGCACAATAAAAGATGATTATATATGCAACTGCAAATCTCCTATACACAAATTGCTTTTCTTTCAATATACATCAAAATCATCATGTAAATTTCCTTTTTTCTTCCCTCTGGGCCTAGAGATGGCTACCATCTCTATACACACACACACACACACACACACACACACACACACACACACGAATGTGTGTGTAAAAGTATTCTATACATATTTCTATTCATCATTTCTTTCTCTGGATGCTATGTGCCTTCATATATCTTTTATAGTTAATTTGGGTATTTATAATAGAAAAAAAACTTACTCAAAGTAATTCTTAAAACAACATTGTTGGGGCAGCTAGATGGTGCAGTGAATAGAGCACCAGCTCTGAAGTCAGGAGGACCTGAGTTCAAATCTGGTCTTAGACACTTAACACTTCCTGACTGTGTGACCCTGGGCAAGTCACTTAACCCCAATTGCCTCAGCAAAAAAACAAACAAACAAAAAACCCAATATTGGGTTATATGTATCTATCTATCTATCTATCTATCTATATATATATATATATAAAACAGTTACATATACAGTATATATACTGTATATAGTTGTTACTATATCCAGTATTCTCTTGGTTCTGCTCATTCCACTCTTCATTGTTTCATCTAAATCTTTACATGCTTTTCTAGGATCATTGAGCTTATCATTTCTTATACCACAGTAATACTCTATCACAACTATATGCCACAGCTTGTTCAGCCACTTCCCAGTTGTTGGGCATCCTTGCAATTTCCAATTCTTTGTCACCAAAAAGAAAGTTTCTATGAATTTCTTAGAACATATATGTCCTTCTCCTTTTCCCCTAATCATCTTTGGAAATAGATCGAATAGTAATATAACTGGTCAAAGGTTATAGATAGTTTAATAACTATTTTGACATATTTTCAGATTGCTCTCCAAAATGGTTGGATCTTTATTTTCCCCTATCTTTTCCAACATTTGTCATTTCCCCAATCTATCATTTTAGCCAATCTGGTAAATGTAAAATGGTTATCTCAAGGTTGATTTAATCTGCATTTCTGACCAATAATGACTTAGATCATTTTTGTATGACTCAACAACTTTTTATAGAACAATATTATTCCATTAAATATATATACCACAATTTGTTCAGCCATTCCTCAATTTATGGATATCCCTCAATTTCCAATTCTTTGCCACCATAAAAGAGCTGTTATAAACTTTTTTTCTATATGGGATCCTTTTCCATTTTTTATGATCTCTTCGGGAAACAGACCCTGTAGTGGTATTAATGGATCAAAGGGTATGCACAGTTATACAATCTTATAAACACAGTTTCAAATTGTTCTCCATTACATTCTATCAATTCACAACTCTATCAAAAATGCCTTACTGTTCCACTTTTCCCACATCCTCTCCAACATTAATCATTTTCCTTACATGAAGCCTTTTCTGACCTATCTAGTTGTTAGCAATTTCATCCCTCTTCAATTTACTTTGTAGAATCAATGTCTTGAGGACAAAGACTATCATTTGTAGAACTGCATTACCAGTGCCAAGTACAGTGTTGGGCACATAGCCAGCAATTAACAAATGCAAATTGATTGATCGTATCTAAATGTAGTTATGTATACATTATTTTTTTTCCAGTATAATATAAACTCCTTGAAGTCCAAGACTGTTCTTTTTGTCTTTGTACTCCTACCTCCTAGCTCAATCTGACACATAGCAAGTGTTCCACAAAGCCTCACTGAAATGAAAAGTGCTATGTGAACTTCTGGGCATAAAGGTCATTACTGAATAGAGGAAGAGGGAAATCTGGAAAATCTAAAAGAAAGTGGAATTTGAGCTGGACCTTGAAGAATCAGTTAAGATGCCACCAGACAAAGCTAAAGGAGAGAATATTCCATACAGATATGATGAGTGATGTCTTCCTTCCTTTGGTTTTTTTTTTTTTATTTAATAGCCTTTTATTTACAGGTTATATGCATGGGTAACTTTACAGCATTAACAATTGCCAAACCTCTTGTTCCAATTTTTCACCTCTTACCCCCCCACCCCCTCCCCTAGATGGCAGGATGACCAGTAGATGTTAAATACATTAACATATAAATTAGATACACAATAAGTATACATGGATGTCTTCCTTTCAAGTGAATTAATTGGATTTAGGGAGTCAGAATTGTGAAAAGTCATCGGCCTCACTCTCTCTTGCTTAGTCTTGCTTAGATCAAAGTCCAGTAGCCTGGAATGCTTTGGATGACCTTCAATGTCTGATCAAGTTCTATGCATCCCACAGAACTCCACAATTATTTTCATCCAACCATTCCACCAGGAGAGGTCTTTACTTGCTTGAGGAAGACATCCCCTTAATGCATCAAAGAGTTTGAGACTTGTCCATCCCCCACAGCCTGGTTTAGTCCATCTGCTGAGATGGTTTTGCCAGATTGTTGCCGCTGCCAATGCTATAGCTTCTTGGAGCCACAGGTGAAGCTGTATTTGAACTCAGGTCTTCTTAACTCCAGACTCATGCTCTATTCAGCACAACACCTAGTTGAATGATGCCTTAAAGGATAAGCAATAGAATCCAAAGGTTGGCTTGCAATACAGTACAGATGTGGCCCTGAACTGGGACAGTGGTTCTAGATATAAAGAAGAGAGAAGAAATGAGAAATGCTGTGAAAGAGAAGAATGGAACTTGGAGCATGCCCAGAAATGGGGGAATGAGGAATAAAGAAAAGAAAAGAGAAAAGTCAAAGATGATTCTGAGGTAATTTATTTATCATGGTGCCATCTATGGGAGGTTTCACAAGGCTGGGAGAAAAGATAATAAACTTAATAAATAATAATAAAATAAAATAATAAATAAAGATAAAAGTTTTAAGCATGGGGTGTCTAGGCATACAGGTAGAAATGTCAAGCTATTAGAATTCAGGACCAGTTTATCAGGACTAATTATATAGATCTGGAAGTGATCTGTAGAGAAACAACAAGTGAAGCTGGGAAGTGGAAAGCCAAGGAGGAAAAAAGACAAGTGAAAGGAGAACCTGAGAGAATGTTAGCACTCAAGAGACCACAAGAGAATGAGAACCTGGAGAAGGAATAGGTGGAGAGGAAGGAGGAGAACCAAGGGTGTGTGGTATCTCTGAAGTCAATGGAAAAGAGATAACCTAGTGGGAAGCTGGTGTACGGTAGCATCAGATACTATTTAGCACTTAACTTTTGTTTGCTTCAATTTCCTCAGCTAGAAATTTAGGAATCACTTCAGCCTATCTTATAGGGTTGTTGTGAGACCCAAATGAGGTAATATTTGGGTTTTTGTTGTGTTTTTTTTCCAAAGCAGTTGCTTCTCTGTAGTATTTTATTTCTTGAGGTAGGTTTCCTTAGGTAGAATTCCTAGTCTCTCCTGGTCTCAGGATCCCAGGATACGATGGTGGGTGTTACCATGAATTATCCATGGGCTTCTAATTGTCTCCTTAGACAAGCAATAGAGATAATATTTGTAAAATGTTTAGCACTTAACAGGTGCTAGAGAAATTCCCTTCCCTCTCAATCAATCAACAAGAATTCTTAACCTCCTACAATATATTAGGTTTTGTTCTAGGACAGAGTATACAAAATCAAAAGTGAAACTGTCTCTGCTCTCAAGAAATTTACATTCTATTCATCCAAGGGTTCTTAACTTCCTTTATACCATGGACTCAGTAGGAAGTTGAGTGAAATCTATGAATCCCTCTTCAGAATATTATTTTAAAATATATGCAATATAATAATAGCATTACCAAAAGAAATCAAGTATATTAAAAATGGTTATTGAAATTATTTTTGAAAAAAAATTCATAGATCCCATGCCCTGCCCAGGGAAAGGTGAGAAGGAGGTGGGAGTGGGAGGAGGGGTGAGGAGAAAGATCATGGAACTTAGAAATTGGAGACCTTTGAGCTAAAACACTTTAAGTGCTTTAATCAGTAGAATCAACATTAAAAAAAAATGTAACCCAATTATAAGGAGTAAAGGCAAGGGGGATAATTAAGAAGTGTTAGGAGTAGAGTGTTTTTCAACAAGTTTAGCAGTGAAAATAAAAGAGGAGAGAGAGATGGGATTATAGCTCAAGATGAGGAGGGTTAAAGGAAAGGGGTTTTTTGTTGTTGTTGTTTTTACATTTGGGAAAACTTGAATACATCTTTGGTCTAATGAATAGTATAGAGGAGAAAATAGAAATTGCCTTCAAACGGGGACATGTGAAAGGAGTAAGATCCAGGAAGGCAGTAGAGCTTAGAGAACAGGAGTAAGCTGGCTCAGACTTCCGAGCTTAGAAGAAACTTGACATAAGTAATTCTTGTCATTTTCCCTTTCTGTGTTTATTAGAGAAGGAAAGGATGGATGAAAATATTAAAAGGTTTTGAGAGGTTGAGTAGGAAAGTAGAGGAAGTTCATGTCTGATGGCCTTAATCTTCCCTGTGAAATAAGAGGTGAGCAGTCTACTTTTAATGAGTGTGTGTATTGGGGCTAATGAGAGTTGGGGGAAGAGTGTTTCTTTCCCAAAGAAGGAGGAAGAACCAATCTCAGTTCATCCCAGCCCTCTGGGTCCTAGTGATATAGAGATAAAACTTTGACAGTATCTATAATCAAAGTATTGTTGGGGGAGACAGAGGAGCAAAGAAAGACAGAGACAGAGAGAGAAATAGAAAGGCAGAGAGAAACAAAAAGACAACATAAACATATATATGTATATTTTTTAATGTTATATAATGTTATACTATAATAACATATTGCAATGTTATATTATATATTATTATAAAGTATAATATATCCTATATGTATATTAGTATATAGTGCAACATTTAGCATAATATATTACAATATTATATATTATATCTACAGGTATACATATTCTATGTGATACATACACACAAATACATACAATAAAGGCACAAGAAAATTTAGGGTAGGCACTAGCAAGTGGGAGAATTAAAAAATGCTTCATGTGGGTGATGCTTGGGCCAACCCTTGAAAGATAACATGTTGAATGTGGAACCAGAAGACATGGGTTCAGATAATGCTTCTTACTTAGCTATATTGCTTGACAAGTCATTTAATCTCTTTAGGCTTCAGTCCTTCCAGCTGTAAAATGAGAGGGTTGGATTCAATGGCTTTTAAGATCCCTTCCAACTTTAAATCTATGACCTTATTTTAAGATTAAAGCTTTTACCCTATCACCTGAATTGAGATCCTGATTCTTCCTCTTACTTCTTGAAAATGAAATTGGACATGTTATAGCCTCTCTGGGATTCAGTTTACCCAACTCTATGGGTTGAGTAAACCCATGATTCTGTTTGCTGTGATCAGTGGGAACCATCAAAGCAGTTGGAAGTGAGGTGCTATTTGGTATCCTCCAATGGGGTTTATCTATGGAAATGTTTAATTGATTACATATGTATAACCTATATAAGATTACTTATTGTCTCAGGAATGGGGGGGGAAGGGAAGAAGAGAGGGATAGAATTTGGAACTTGAAACTTTTTTATGTTAAAAAATTATTTTAACATGTAATTGGGGAAAAATAAAATATTATATTAAAAAAAAACCAGATGGGGTTTACCTAAGCTCATAGATTGCCAAGGATGAAAGGGAACTTAGAGATCATCTATCACTTCATTTTACAGATATGGAAATTAAGACCCCAAAAGGGGAAGGAAGAGAGTTACCCAAAACCACATGGTCATAAGTAGTAATAGAGCAATGATACCAACCGAGCTTTCCTGACTACAAATTCAGATTCTTTCCACCCATATGACAATGTTTCTCAAGAGGCAGCAGTCTGGCCTAAGGCTCTGGTATCACTATGATGGCCTCTGAGACATTGAGCATTTACATCTCCCTGTTCAGCACCGCAACCCTGCCACCATATGCTGATGCTCTGAGCACAGTAATACCATTGGAATTATCCAGTTGTCCTACCGCTAATTATGTCTCTCAAAAAAGTGAGTTGTGGTAATGAGCTACACACAAATTATTCATCCTAAGCAATAACTAATAGCAATAACAAGTCTCAGGGCTTCAGGCTCTGACCCTGGGTCTGAAACCGAGTACAAGGTTAACATACATACATACCACACACATGCAGACATACATGTACATACATACATATGTATAAACAGGTAAGCACATCTGTCTAGATGTGGCTAGAGATTTACTTTAGAGTCCTTGTTTCCAAAAGAGTGGAAGGATCCAGGCCAATTTAATCCATCCCAGCAATATCTTATCTAGCAATTCAAATTTGCTGTGACTCTACACAAAGGGCTGAGAAATAGTTGTGTCCATGTTTCCTAACTGCCTTCTTCCAGGCTTTCACTTTTCTAGTCCATCCTGAGTATGCTGCCCAAATTATCTTCTTGAAGCATAGTTCTGACCTTATTCTTCTCTAGCTCAAGAACTTCAATCGTTCCCCACTGCCCATTTTATAGATGAGGAAATTGAGGCTCAGGAGTTGAGTGACTTGCTGATAGGAATAATAGCTAACATTTATGTGGCACTTTAAGGTTTACATGTCTTATCTCATTTGAGTTCATAACAACTCAGTGAGGTGGATGCTATTACTATCCTCATTTTGCAAATGAGAAAACTGAAAGTTTGAGAAATTAAGTGACTTATCCAGGGTGACACAGACTGAAGCACCATCTTGTCTGAGGATGGATTCAAATTCAGGCCTTCCTGACTGCAAATCTAGTAGTCTCCTACACACTGTTCAAAGATACCAACATTCAAGTCTGAATGCGTTTATATGAGTCTGAAGGATGCTAAAAATAATGAGCTCCTACTTCCATAATGCTTTAAAGTTTGCAAAACACTTCTGGCAAACGCCCTGTGAATCCGGGAATGCAGCTTGGGAGATGGGCACACTGAGGTTCAGATAACTGAAATGACTTGCTCAGGATCCCACAACTAGGAAGCTTCAGAGCCGGGTCTCAAACTCAGGGCTTGTGACTATAGTATAGATTCAGTACTCTTGCCATCCTATCACTTTTTTTCAGGGCAGAAAACAGTGTCAATGGGCTATGTGATCTGAATCAACCTGCTGACTTCCCAGAGGCTGACAGCAGAGGGAGGGAGGGGATAACTAAAGGGAGAAAAAGACAAAGGAAATTTTAGATGAGACACATCTGTGAATGAGATTCCTGGACCAAAGGACTAGCTGGATTCAAAGACCTGGAGAAGGATCCTTAATGAGGGAGAAAATCAGAGAGAAACCTATATCAAAGCCAAAGTCTGAACTTATTCTCTATACTTCTGTTTTCCTTACTTGCACTAACAACAATAAAAATTCAGGGAATGGGCAGTAGGAATGGGGAAAGGTAAAGAAGTGGCCTGAGGGTGTAGCTGGGATCAGAGTCTAGTCACATATCCCTAATCCTAGCTATGTGATCTTTGCTAAATTGCTTCATCTGGTTAAACCTCAGTTTCTCCAACTGCCAACTGAAGACAATTGCTGTCCAGAGTGCTTATTATGGGCAACAAATAAAATATTCAACTATAAAAACAATTTGAAAGCTATGAAAGTTATTACAAGGTGACAATATTTGGGCTAAGGGGCCAGTGACAGGGAGAGGGGTAGGGACAGGGTTGGTAACAAGGATGCAGGGACAGAGAGCTATGTCTCTTCTTTAGCTATCTAAGCAAACTCCTAGGATAGGGACATGTCATGTTCAGCTAATCAAAACAAGCCTTTTGTTTTCTGACAAGAAACAAAAGACTGGAAAGGGGGGGATTAGGGCTGGGAAAAAAATAAATCTGATGGCAATGTGAGATGGGAATTCCAATCACGTCCCTTAGCTGCACATCTGGACGCCCAGCCTCTCTTCAACAGGCAGCTGCCAAGCCAAGAAGGCCCAGCATTCTGAGCTGCACAGGGGCAGAGGCAATGAGCTCCCAACGCTCATTGAGCACTCTCTCACGTACAACATGCAAAAACTGAAACTCCAGCCCCAGGCCTCGAGCTATGTTTCCTGTACTTAGCATTACCCTGCTTATGAAATTCTCTCTTTTCCATCCCTAGAGAAAGAAAGAAGCAATTTGCCCTGCATTTATCAATCCGTTGCTCCCTCCCCGAGCTCCCCCCGCCCCGTCCCTCCCCCAGGAGAGAGAGTGAAGTTAAGAATAGACAAAGTGTGACAGAAAAAAAGATGGAAAGAAAAAGAAACAGTTTGGTGTAGTAGAGAGGCCAATCTGGAAAATAGGGAGATCTAAGTTATGCTTCTGGCTGTATGACAAGTCTCTAAGTCCCCTTAGTGGACTAAGCTAGCCCAGGGGCCAAGTTCCCTCTCTGAACATCAGTTTCACTCTCTAAGATGAGAGAGCTGAACTTAATTATCTCCTAGACCTCTTCTAGCAAAGGCTATGAAGAAGCCAGCTTAAATCCTATCATTAAATTTTCAGTGGGAGCATTTAAACCTCAATAAATGGTACAAATCTGAGCTTGATTTACTGTTTTGTTGATTGTGGAGACTTAACAAAATAGCGGAGAAAATGTTAATATAAATTAAACCTTAAAATGCATCTTGTAAGTATTTTGGATTTTTGGACAATCTGTTATTAAACGTTTACCAGCACACCCCTGTTTATATCACTGACATTTTCTGACTCTTACAAAACTCAAAGCTGTGGCCCAAGAAGCATGTACCTCTCCTTTTTGTTATGGAAAAGAGGAGAGGAGCCCTTAGATCCAAGGAGGAAGAGTGGGTAAAGCAGAAAGAGCAGACATACTAGAGTCTGAGTTCATGGTTTCAAATTCCACCTCAGCAGCTTACTTGCCTTGGCACTTCCCGTCCTTTGGACTTAGTTTCTTCATCTGTAACAATGACAGGGTTGGATCAGCTGGCCTCTGAGGTCTCCTCTAGAATGCTCACCCTCTTGCTCCAGATGTTGCTTCTTTGTAGATGTAAAGAGCTTACATCTATATATTACTTTCCAGTTAATAAAGCACTTAACTAGATTCCTCAGATATCTCTGTGAAACAGGTAATGTAAATACAATTTACACCATCCATTTTACAAATGAAGAAACTTAGATTAAGAAAAGTTAAATGACTGGCCTAAGGCCTCCCAGCTAGTAAGAATGATGGAAGTCAGAATTTGAACACAATCCTCCTGATGACAGTTCTCAGGTTCTGACCACTACACCCACGAATTCACAAGGATAGAACAGTTTAAAGAGACAAGAAAGGGACCTTAAATAAGTGGGCTTTCCCAAATCCCACAGCCAAGGATGGCCAAGACTCCAAGCGAAAGAAAAGAAAATCCCCCACTTTGCATCCTCCTCCACCAGTTTCAATCCTTTCTTGTCATAAATATATTTTTTTAATTTAATAGCCTTTTATTTACAGGATATATGCATGGGTAACTTTACAGCATTAACAATTGCCAAACCTCTTGTTCCAATTTCTCACCTCTTACCCCCCCACCCCCTCCCCTAGATGGCAGGATGTCATAAATATTTGAATAGTGCTTCGTTAATTCTGGTTATTCTCTATGTGGATTAATTGTTATTTTATGTTAGACTCAGCTTCTATTAGTTTGGGATTTACATCCTAAATGATACCATCAGCCCTGGACTTGAATAAAAGATGCGGCATATAGACAAATTTATACCATTCTCAAAGGTGAAATGGTAGATGCCGAAGAAGGTTAGCCTGAGTAGTTTGAGGGGATTGGCTTAAAAAAATTTTTAAAGGCCCATCCACAGTGCTGAAAGTCAGAATGGGACTTTAAAGCCCAACCTCGTGCCTCTTAGTGATACTAACCTATTTGACTGTCTCTGAATAGCCTCACTTTTGCACTGTCCCCAAATTACCAGCTGTGATATCCATCTTTCCTGGTTAAAGGATGTCTGGTATACATGTGCAAAAATGTTTGTGGCAGTCCTTTTTGTAGTAGCAAGGAACTGGAAATTGAGTGGATGCCCATGTGTTATGGTATATGAATGTAATGGAATATTACTATTCTTTAAGAAATGATGAGCAGGTTGATTTCAGAAAAGTCTGGAAAAACTTTTATGAACTGATGCTAAATGAAGTGAGCAGAACCAAGAGAACATTGTACACAAGAGCAACGAGATTGTATGATGATCAACTGTGATAGACTTGGCTCTTTTAAACAATGTGGTGATTCAAGGCAATTCTGATAAACTTATGATAGAAAATGCCATCCACATCCAAAGAGAGAAGTATAGAAACTGAATGTGGATCAAAGGATAGTATTTTTCATCTTTTTTTGGTTGTTGTTGTTTGTTAGAGCTTTTTTCCTCCTGTTTTTTTTCCTTGTGATCTGATTTTTCTTGCACAGCATGACAAACACGGAAATATTTAACCTACAATCAGATTGCTTGCTGTCTAGGGGGAGGGAGGCAGGATGGAAGAAAAATTTGGAACAAAATTTTGCAAAGGTGAATGTTGAAAACTATCTTTGCATATATTTGGAAAATAAAATACTATTTAAAAGAAAGGTGTATGGTTTTCTAGTGACTGATCATAATACCACTTTAAGTATATTCTGAGACCTGATGAAATATGCCAGTGTGAGGCTCTCAGTTTCCTCTGAACCCACTGGTGGCAAACATAAGAAATTTTGATTGCTATATCCCTTGAGAAATCCAAACTAGTGCTAGAACTATGTTGGACCAAGGCTTGATGTACTAACCTCACCTGATAAGAATTGACTCCCAATTTACTTTGCTTAACTATACAACAATATGTATATTTGTTACAAAGATTGGGGGGGGGTTGATTTTTTTTTTCTAGTTTGAGTTGGGAGAGGAAATTGGGAATGAAAGGGAAAAGATAGGGTTTCTAAGGTTCCAAGAAAAGAAACTTCTTTTCTTCAAAAAAGAAGTTAATTAAAACTCTTTTTAATGCCCAGAAGAGAACAGAAGGAAGATCGGAAAGAATCACAAACAAGCAGGGCAGCTTTCAAAATTATGTGTTGACCTGTTTAACCTATATTGGATTGCTCGCTATGTTGGGGAGGGGAGAGGAAGGAAGAGAAAGAGAAAAATTTGGAGCACGGGGTTTTGCAAAGATGCAAAAGGTTTTGAAAAGTATCGTTGCATGTATTTGGAAAAATAAAATACTATTTTAAAAAGAAAGTTATGCGTTCAATTTAATAGATATGTATTTTAAAAGGAAACCAAACTTAATAGAAATTCTCAGTCTTGTATACAATTGTCCTTTTTGTTTTACTATGTCTGTTACATTTGCTTTTATGTTCAGAATTTTAAAAAAATAAATTCTTATTGATTGATTGCTCCATAGTCCTTAAATTGTTACAAAGTTCACACACATGTGGCATATATTAGTAATATCACGCTAAATTGTATCAAGCTTGCCTCCTTCCTGGAGCTAAATGCTGTCCCCCCAGCTGCAACATTTAACACCTTAGTAAGTGTGAATTCTGGCAGATCGGTTGTCTTTTTCCAATTTCAGTTTTTACTTCTAGAAAAATGAGGACAAGGGTACTTACCCCGCTGACTAACAGGACCATCTCGAGATTCAGATGAAACAATGAATATCCAACTATCTCTTTGTAAATCTTAAAAGAAACTATATAACTATTATATGTAACTTGCCCAAAATTACACAGCAAGTTTGTGATTCTGAAAGCCTAAGTTCAAGACCCCAGACTTCCTGAACCTCCCTCCCCAGTTCTAGGATCTTTCCACTATAAATTGTTCCTTACTCTGTCTTTTCAGATCAGGTACAGCTGCCTGTTGTTTTTGGTAATGATAGCATCCCTTCTGCAACCATGGCAGAGACTCCAGAGGAAAGACTTAGACTCTATTTTCCCTCTCCTTCCTGTGTCCCCCTCCCCACCCCTCAGTCTGTCTATTGACTTTTCCCTCCTATATCTACCACATCCAGAAAGTCTTCTGTCTCAGGTCTTGCTTTTCCATCCAAAATCCTGCAGGGCACAGATATTTAAGGACCAGAAACCTGGAGTCTCCGGGTATGGTGGTAAAAACAAAAGTTTCAAACCATCTTGACATGAAGCCACTCTGCCTTACACCAAGGATTATCTCCTGGCCCATTTATCTCTGGGATGCTGTCAGTCCCTTTTTCCCAGCGCATGCCCGGGGGGCTAAACATTCTGGCTTTAATTTACATCGAGCTGTTAAAATTCTTTAAACCTTTGTAAATGATGAACACTTTGTCAGCCACACAGAGTTCTGGCAGCAGGAGCTGGGGAGGGGGGAAAGAAATATTAGCATCTTTCAGCCGGTCATTTTTCCCTTGGTTTTCAGCATAAGCAGCTAGAAACAGTATCCATTATTAATAGGTGCATGTTTTATTAAAGAGCTAAAGACCACAAAGATTTGTAACTTTAATAATCCAGATTCTGATTTTAAATTCTATAACATTATTATTTATTGATTGTCCGGGGATATTTCTTTTAGGATATGTAGCTAGAAGGGATGAGAAAGCTGGGCAATGAGGAAAGAAATATCCTCTTGGACTTAAGAGGACATTGACAAAATTCAGTGAACTAATCCAACAACTAATTAGTTCTTGAAAATGGAAATGGAAAAGAACATAGTCTTTCATCTGCTTGTGTGTGCCAAAAAGTATTTTGTTCTTTCTGAGTTGCTAATGGATAAGCGCAGTCAGATTCCTGAAGACCCTGTCCTGTGTGCAGTGGCTGTGACTGTGACTATTTTTTCCCTGAAGGAAAGAGGCTCCTTTGTGGGCCACTGGAAAGGGTCTTCCCTGTGCTTGAGGAAGGAATCAAGTGAACCATTGGACATTAGACATAATCATGTTAGTCCTGATTCGCCACTCACTCTGGAATGGGGACATGCTACATGAGAGTGAGTTTGTATTTTTCATGATTTCATCTGCTTCATTTCTCTCATGCTCTCTGGAAGGCAGGGTATGATGATGTGCCTTCCAGAACCCCAAGAAGAGGAAGTCCAGCTCTGATAACTTGGAAATCCAGAATTAGCAAGTATGGTGTAGACAACGAGATTTGGAAACAAAATATGTGGGTTCTAGTTCTGACTCATTTGCAACCTACATTACCTTCTGGGCCTCTGTTTCCTCATTTATAAAATGAGGGGATTGGATTAAATTAGAAGTTCTTAATGTTTCTGATGTCATACATTCATCCTTTTGGCAAAGTCAGTGGGTCTTTTCATAGGAGAATGATTTGTTGCCTGCATTAACACTTGGAGAAAATGCTACATTTTAATTAGAGATGGATGAAAATAAAAGATGTAATATTTTTCCCATTCAGATTCATAAACCCCTTGAAATCTATTGATGGACCCTTTGGGGCGATCTATGGATCCCAGTTTAGAACCCCCACATGAGATGGTCTCTAAGGTTCTTTATAGCTCTGACATTCTATGTTCTATAAGCTTAAAGCTGGAAAGGGATTTTAGAGGCCATCTAATGCAGCCTTTAATTTTCCAGAACACAGAATCTGTACAGATTAGATTTATAAAGGACCTTAGGGATCTTCAAGTCCAGTTCCCTCATTTTACAGATGAGAAAAATGGAGGCCTTCAAAAGTTAAATCACCCACCTGAGGTCATATCCAACTCATAAATGACAGAGCCTAAACTAAAACTTAGGTCTCCTGATTCCAATTTGAGGATTCTTTCTATGACGTGTGTCCAGCACACTTAATGCCTGATCAGGACCAGAGTGTCTGTCTGTCTGTCTGTCTGTCTCTCTCTCTCTCTCTCTCTCTCTTCCTCCCTTTCTCCCTCCCTCTGTTTCTCTCCCTCTCCCCCTTTCTCTCTTTCCCTCCTCCCCCCCGCCCCGTAACCTATATTCTACTCCTTTCTCAAATAAACCTAGACAGTAGAAGGGCACCCTTGTGACCATCTGGATTACAAATAAAGAGTCCCTTCCTTTCCCCTCTCAGGGTCCTAACCTGGTTCAGCACTGCTGCAGGGGGATTGCCTCTACCTATTTACTAAAGCACTTGGGAACTGTGTCCTTGGTGAGTCTCCCCTGTGTAAGACCAACAGCCCTAAGCACAGGCTAAGCTTGGTAATTATCCAGTTGTTTTTCATTTTAATACCCGAATCATGTGCCTTCCCAGTTCTGTCTGCAGGGCCTTATGTTTCTCCTTTAGATATTATATATAAACACCCAGAGAAGACTGGGAGGGCCTATTCAAAGTCATTTTGCCATGTTTTATATTTTCAGAGAGAATTGTGGATGTAAGCTTTAGGACACCCACAGAGCCTGGCCTCCTGGATCAGAATGATAAACTCCTGCAACAAAGAGACAGGTTCTTCACCTCTATTCTCTCTCCTTTTCCTGAGGCTGCCCTGCTCTGACTAGGCTAAGATGGGGGAAGAAGCTGCCTCCAGATCCTCCTGGCCCAGGAAGCAGTTTCTCCAATTCTTGTCGCAAGAGAAGCCTGAGATGGTGGCTTCAGAATGTGTACTTGGATTTGGATCAATAAGGTCCTTTACCTGAATCTTAGAATCTCCTCATCCCCCAATTCTAAGCAATGGGACTCAGAAGGTGGGGAAGACAGATCAGACCTGGATTGGACCCCAAGATTCATTGTTCTAGAAGATGTAAAAAAAGCAGAAGTACAAATATATGTGTGGTTCAATCTGTGTGTTATATGGACATGTGGGGAGGGGTGTTTATGTGTGGGTATGCATATGTGTACATGGGCACATATGTGCGATCTCCTTAGAAACATTTCCATCAAATTGAGGGGGATGACCATCAACTGGGGAATGGCTAAATAGTATTACAGTGGTCCTCAAACTTTTATTCTCAATATCTTTATCCTATTAAAAATGATTGAGGATCTGTCCAAAGAGTTTTTGTTTATGTGGTTTATAGTTATAGATAATGATCACATTAAAAATGAAAACTAATTATGAATTTGTAGACTCTCTGAAAGGATTTCAGAGATTCCCAGGATGCTCTGGACCAGACTTTGAGAACCACTGGTATAAGATCTTAAGATTATGATAGAATGTTATTGTGCTAGGTGAAATGGTGAGTAGGATGCTCTCAGAAAAACTTGGAAAGACTTACATGAACTGATGCAAAATGAAATGAACAAAACCAGTAATAGCACCATTGTATGATGATCAACTGTGAATGACTTAGTTATTCTCAGCAATGCAGCAATCTAAGGCAATTACAAAGGATTCATTATGAAAAATGCTATCCATATCCAAAGAAAAAATTAATGGATCAAAGGACACTATTTTCGCTTTTTTGTGTTTTTTCCCCTTTTGATCTGTTTCTTTCACACATGACTAATATGGAAAAATGTTTTGCACATGTATAACTTATATCAAATTGCTTGTCCTACTGGGAGGGGAGGAAAGAATTTAGAACTCAAAATTTAAAAAAAACAAATGTTAAAATTTGTTCTTACATAGAATTGGGGAGGAAATAAATTTTTTTAAATTCCATCTTAGGTGACTAAAGAGATGCTATCACAGTACACTGGGTTATCTTTTTCTGACTAGATGGTTAGCTCCTTGGAGGCAAGAAACCTGTCTTCTACTTCCAAATACTAAACACACACACACACACACACACACACACACACACACACACACAGTGTGTCTAACACAGTGATGGGTGCATAATAAGTAACCAAAATTGTTAATTTGTCCAAAAGGGCTATGGCACACCTGGATGAGGGTCAACTGACGAAAAACCTTGGCAGCTGCCAAGCCAGACATTTCAGGGAAATTTTGACTTCAGGAAGAAAAAGACTTCCTATCACCAGGTGTGCGTTTAAACTCTGGCTTCACAAGCCAGGCATTCAATCGGTCCATCCATCAAAGCAACATTTATTAAGGGTTTACTATGTGCCAGGCACTATTCTGAGCACTGCATTTATAAAAAGAGGCAAAAACAATCTTTGCTCTCAGGGAGCTTATAATGGAGACAGCAACATGCAAATAAATAATCAGTCAATATAAAAATACTTATTAAGTGACTACAATGTGCCAAGTACTGGGGATACAAAAAGAGGCTCTTCTTGCCTTCGAAGAGCTTATAATCTAATGGGGACAACAACATGTAAAGAAATAAGCTTATGGTCATCTTTTTGCTTCCTTTCTTTGGTTCAGAGGACTTTGATATGGGATATGATTCTGGAAAGCCATATATCTCTTGCCTCTCTGGGGCTTTCAGTTTCCAAACAAATTGTTTTCTTCTATTTGAAGAGAGTAGAATTACCATGAATGCTAGAAATAAAAGTTCTCAGAAATGCCTGTCCAGAAAGGAATTCAGACAGCTTCACAGTCTAGCTTTCCAGACTATAGGCCTTAGCATGCACTCCCATCTCATCTCCATTCCTTTTGAATCCCTAATTTCCTTCAAGGTTCACTCACCTCAAGCATTAGCTTCTCCCTCTCCCCCTCCTCCCCCCGCCCCCAGCTGCCAGTGTTTTCTCTCCTAAATAACCTTCTATCTATTTTGTATAATTGCATATATCTGTAGCCTGGGGCTACTTCTCCAACTTGCACTTGCTTTGGCAGGCTGGATCCCCCCAAAATGACCTGCTTCTCTACAACCCTAAGGATATTGTGATTTCTATTACTGTGAAACCACATCTGGTGTACTTCCTGTTGATTATCAATCTTTATCAACTAACTTAGTTAGAAAAAGTGTTTCCTAAGCAGGGATAGCAAGAACAATTATTATAGAAACAATTCTCCAGATCAGGGTACTCTCTTCCTTTGCATAACACAAGATCTCTAGGGAGAATGAGCTCAAACTTCGAGGGCTTGTGAAGCCAGAGTATGAAGTCACAGCTGATCATAGAAAGTTATTTTCTCCTTTCATGGGGTCTTCATGAGCTTCCTCTTAGATGGGCTTTGAGGATGGAAATCTTTGTGAACAGATTGCTGTCTGATTTGTCTTCAGTGTGACTGCTTCTGTCTTTAGGTCTGCAGTGTGAATGTCAGCCATTTCTGCAGACTGTGCTTCTGCCTCCAGTGGGACCTCTTCGATGGTCTCCCAAACAAAGTTGTTTAGGAAACTCTTAGGAGACTCCAAGTATCTTGGAGACTTTCCTAAAACTGTTCTGTTACTAAATCAGCCTACTGTTGGTTTGTGAACTGATTTGTTGTGTCATACATAGATCCAGAGGTTCTTTCAGCCAATCTCAAGATATTTCCTATGTGGTATTTTCTGTTCTCATCCACTGATCAAATTGGGGAAGAACTGGTTCATACCTATTTTATACCTTTGCTTGACTAATTTATTCAATCAGAAAAATCTAGGCTTTCTATATTACTCTTAATGGAGTGGAAAGAAGGGAATTCTTACACAATCCTTACAATTAAATGTCTTCCTCAACTAAACTGCAAGCTCTGCCAAACTCTGCCAAGACTGCCATTATTTTATCTCTACATGTCCAGTACCTGGCATAGTGTTTTGGTATCTAGAATTGATTGACTAATTGATTATTTCCTTTCATACAATTTTTGTTCAAGGCAAACTAATCCATTTGCTGTCCTCCATATTCCCCTCTCTGTATTTTTGCACAGTCTCCAGTACCTGTAATGTAGTCCCTTTCCACATCTGTCTCTTAGAAGGCCTAGTTCCTTCAAGATTCATCTCAAGTATGACTTCCTCCAGGAAAACTTGCCAGATTCCCCTGGATGTTAGGCTTCTCTCCCTTCTTGAGTTATACTGCTTTTAGCTCCTTGTAGGACACAAGCTCCCTATAGACAACATTTTATCTTTGTATCTCCAGTGAGAAAGCTTAATAAATGTTTCTTGAATTAAACTGAATTGAATTTATCATCTGCTAGTCCAGGAGAAGAGGTCTTGAGTAGAGTGGGGCCTCTGTGGGAAGCAACTGGGGCTATGCTAAGATCTGGCTAATCAATGGATCAATTAATCAACAAACAATATTCACTAAGTCCCTGTATATACCAGAGACTGGGGATACAAAGTAAGACTAGTCACCGTTCTGCAGGAAATACAGTATGTTCCCACTGATTTTTTTCCAGGTGGAAACGGAAGAAAGAACTACAATCCTTATGCCAGTCTGTAACCTGAGCTATGAGAAAGTGGGGATACATAGGATCCTGGGGGATGCACATTGATTTTTAAAATCACATATGAACATTATCTACATTCTATTATATTTTTGTTGTTTTGCTAAATATTTCCCAATTACACTTAATCTGTTTTGGGCTGCACTAGAAGTCTTAATGCCCCCATAGGCCTTTCATTTGACACTTCTACTCTGAGATTCTATGGTCCTAAGATTCTTGAGCAGAAAAAGATAATGGGTTTTTACAGGCTTCTGCCCAGCTCCTGGGGTTTGTCACAGGAAGTTTTGTGAAAGCTTCTGTGCTTGAGGGAACCTTTTTTTTTTTTTCAGAGATTGATGAGAGGAAATTTCACAGCCAAACACCTGAAGCAGGTGATCCCTTTGGACAAAGATGATAAATGATGATAGTTTGTATTTGTAGCCCTAGAAGATTTAGAAGTGCTGTATAAACATTAATGCATGTGAGCCTCATAAACCCAGTGAAATAGTTTTAATTATTATCTTTATCCTACAGATTTAGAAATTAAGGCTTGAACAAGATTAAGTGATTTATCTAGAGTCACAGCTGATAAGTGAAGGAAGTATTTGAACCCAGGGCTTCCTTAGCTAGCCCAATGCTCTATTCATTATACCCATGCTCTAGTCACCATACAGATTTGCTTCATTCTGTGTCTGTGAGAGGCCCTAGGGCCTGGCTCACAGTCCTCTCAGGAATACTCCTGACTCCTGTACTGTTTTGTGAAAGGGTTGAGGGAAAGAGATTTGACTGGCAGCTTGGGCATCTCCTGTGGCAATCATGGGGAACTAAAGGAACTGAGCTCTGATTTAGTTCAAACATCTTATACATAAGCAGGAATTCCCTTTACAACCTCCACTTGAATACCTACATTGATAGGGAACTCACTGCCTGATGAGATAGCCCATTCTATTTTGGAATCTCTTTGTTGAGAAGTTTTTCCTGACATCAAGCCTTCATCTTCAGCGTGGTTTTGCCTTCTAAGGCCAAATAGATCAAATCTAGTCTCTCTTCTACACAAGATTTCTTTAGATAATTGAAGAGAAAGATCAGTCAGTCAATAAATGTTTAATAAAGTACCTGCCTGCTATGTGCCTCCCCCTAACCCTGGATGTCATCTTGGGCTCTTCACTCTTTGTAACACGGTCCCAGATCTAATTTGTTGCCAAATCTTGTCAATTTTATCTTCATTATATATTTCATATGCCTCTTTCTCTTCTCTGACCTTGCTTTCATCTGGGTACAGGCCCTCATCATGTTGGATCTGAACTCTTGAGATAGCCTGCTGGTTAATCTTACTATATTAAATTTCTCCCCTTTCCAGTCTATCTTCCCCTCAGCTATCAAAATGATCTTCCTAAAGCCCAGATCATACCAAGTTACCCACTTATTTAATAATCTCCAGTGATTTCCTGTCACTTCCAAGATTAAAAATAAAATCTTCTGTTTGCTATTCAAGGTTCTTCACAACCTGACTTTCTTCTATCTTTCTAGTCTTGTGGATTGTATGAGACATTCATAGAGAACTAGAACCTCTGACTTTTCAAATCCTTTTCGGGGGTTATTCAGCCACCTTTAGTGGACTCAAAAGATGGGCTAAACCAAGTTGAGAATAATTCAAACTGTCAGTGAATTAGAGGGATGTCTACCTTAAGCATGTGAAGACCTTTCCCACCCCCAGAACAATTTGTTCTCAATGGCCATAGGCTGAAACAGGTGCTATGGAGGACTGGGCCATCCCTGCTCATCCTGACTTTTGTCACTGGGTTTAAATGACTTAGGAAGAGAGAGTGAGGCTGATGATTTTGTACAAAATCTGCCTCACTTAAATCTAATTCATGCATAAGTCAAGAGATCACTTATGATGTCACTGGTCCTCTTCAAGAATGAAGGACAAACAGCAAAGCTTTTGTATACCTTACTTTCCCTCCCCACGTCACCTCCACCTCCTCCACATTCTCTACGATTTAGGGGCAATAGCCTCCTTCCTGTTCCTCACACAAGACACTGTGTCTCCAGCCCCTAAGTGTTTGCACTGACTGTCTCTCATGCCAGAAATTCTCTCCCTCTTCACCTCTGTCTCTTGGCATTCTTCAAGTCCCAGCTAAAATCTTACTTTCTACAAGAAAGCTTTTACAATATCCTTTAATCCTAGTGCCTTCCTCTTATGGATTACCTCCGATTTGTCTTCTGTATATCTTGTTTATGTTATATATACATATATATGTATGTGTGTGTATATATATATATAATATACGTGTGTGTTATAGTTGTTTATATGTCTCCTCCATTAGTCTATGAGTTCACTAAGAGCAGTGACTGTTTTTAGTATGTTTTTGTATCCCCTCTGCATAGTGCAGTATGTGGCACATAGTGGGTACTTAATAAATTCTAATTGACCGTTTCATCTAGGACTCAGGAAGCACCTCCTAAGGCACAGGATCCATGCTGGACCCTAGTGATACAAAGGCAATGATAAAAACCAGTCTTGTCCCTAAAGAGATAGGTTTGACTCAGAGACTCCAACTTATAAGCAAATATGTGACAAACAGTTTGATGAGGGAGCTCAGGAAAGCCTTCTCTTAGGAGATATTACATGATTGGAGCCTTGCAAGAAACCAGGACTTCTAAGAGGAGGAGGTGGGTAGGAGTGTAGTGCTCTGGGGGGGAGGAGGCAAGCTGTGCTAAGATCCAGAAGTGGGAGATGGAATGCTGAGTTCAGGGAACAGCAATCAGACCAGTAAGAGAGTAAACAAAAAGGATAATATGAGTAAACCTGGAAAGCTAGGCTAAAACCTGATTGTGAAGGACTAAACATCCTCAGTGACTACAAATGATCTCAGGAGTTCTAATGTCTTTCCTAAAATGTGACCCGAAATCTGTACACTTCAGGTGGGGTTTGATGAGAGTGAATAATAATAACTGTTTTATATAGCACTTTCAGGCTTATAAAACTCCCCACTAAAACCTAGGGAAGGAATAGCACAAATTATTCTCTTTATTCTACAGATGAGGAAACTGAGATTCTGAGAGAAAGTAATTGCCATACTTAGAGTCTCTTAGAACTGGTAAATCTGGGAGCCAAGAGTTCAACCCAGGTCTCCTGATTACAAATCCAGTACTTTTAATATTATACCATGTGATCTCTGTTTCTGCACACTACTGCTTTCTTAATGAAGCTTAAATTCACTTAAGGTTTGGAGACTATAAAGCCTCTGAATTCATTTATGTCTTGATTGGTAACTGCTTTTCCTGGACCATTATTTTAGGATAGCACCAGAAATCATACTTCACTCTACTCTTTACTCTGGTCGTCTCTCCACAGCCTCAAAAATCATCCTACAAATTCTTTCTTGATCCCTACCTGTTCTGGAAGCATAATCAAATAAATCAATTCTGTCATTGTTCCTGATGCACTCCCACTCACCACTCTGGTACCTTGCCAGACCAAAATGTCCCTTCTTGACCCTTTATATGTTATTTCCCCTATAGAATGTAATCTCCTTGGACAGAGACTTCAAATTATTTTATAAAGCAGCAGTCATCAAATCTTATGGCATTGGTTAAAAAATAGAGAGGAAGTTCAATGAAACACAAGGAAGAATCAGAAATGATAGAACTCAATAACACCGTGAACAATACATCAGAAAACATAAATTATTTAGCAAAGAACTCCCTATTTGTTTAAAAAATTTCTGGGAAACCCCCAAAATAGTCCAGCAGACTTCAGGCTTATATCAGCACCTTATATTATGTTCCACCATATATTCTAAGTGCATATGTGAGTTTAATATCAAAGATTCTAAAAAGTTAGAGAAGAAGCAGACTATATGCCTTTCACAGTTATGGGTAAGAGATATATTCTCAGCCAAACAAAGGATTGAGGCAATTATAGAAGACAAACTAGATACTCCTGATTACAACTGAAAAAAACTGATAAAACATAAAAGCTTCTGCCTAGACCATATTAAGGATAAAAAGAAATGCGATCAAATGAGAAAAGTCTTTGCATAAAATTTTTCTGTTAAAGGTTTGGTATTTAAGATATATAAAAATTTAACATATCTGTGTATAACCAGAAGCCATTTCCCAATAGGTAAGTGGTCAAAGGACTATGAACAAACATTTCTCAAAAGAATGCTCCAAATCGCTATTATTAAGAGAAATACAAATTAAGACAACCTTGAGATTTTATCTCAAACACTAAAAATTAGCAAAGATGATAAAATATGATAATAAATGTTGGAGGGAATGTGAGAAGACAGACACTCAAGATACATGTCATAACACTGTAAAATGGAAACTCTTTGAAGGGAGGGACTATATAACTTGTTCTTTATAACTGTAGCATGGGGCCTAGGATGGGATACTTTTTCACATAGTAGGTGCTTAATTAATGCATGGTGAATGAAAATGGATTTCCTGAAATGAAATTCCTCTTCCTTCTTTTGCACTTACAAGATCCATCTTGTACTTATTTCTCAGCTAAGACAGAATTCTCTTTAGCAGAGGCAAACCATAACAGCCTGAAATAAGGGGGGGACACAAATAAACAAAAACCCAATCCATTTCCCACCTCTTCCCCTCCCCCTTTAAATAGAGATTCTGCATTATCATCCTTCGGGGGCAGGGTATAGGCAATATAGAGAGCCAAGCTAGGGCTGGTAATTAGCTCAAAAAAACCAGCCATCCACCTGTGAGCTCCCTGGCTAATGGGCCAGGCTTATGCAAGGCATGGGTAATTAATGCCCTTGCCTTAAAATGTTTTACTTAATTAAGGGATACACTGATTTATCAATACACGTCCCCGGGAATTACTCATTCAGTGAGAGAGATTCAGGGTGTCTCCTCAGCAACATTTCTCTCCAAACGATTTCATTACATCCAGATACACTTTTGGAACACTGATTGTGACAGATTCTGGAATTATGGGCTCGTAAATACTGAGAGAAAACCTGGAGACACACACTTAATGGGAAATGTTCCCATAATCAAAAAAAATATTTCAAACCCTGACAATAGAGTCCAAGAGAGGGAGAGAAATATATATTTGCTTATATGTGTATGTGTGTATAGATATAACATACATTGCCATATCATTGTACATATGTATTGTACATGTTGTGTGTATGACATCATGTTACTGAAATCTCCTAGAGTTGCAGTTCCTGCTTGCTCCAAAGAATGGGGTCTGATACACAGCACTGTCCAATTCCATGCTCCCAGCTCATATAGAGCTGAATAAGAGGAATCTTGCCCCCTCTGCCTTTCACTCTAAGGGAGGCTAAGAGTCTGATGTAGTCAAGGACAAGGCACATAAGGCACAGGCAGCTATCACAGCCGAGGAGGAGCCTGACATGGGTATAGTAGAAACTATTTATTAAATAGCCAGACACTGTGCTGAAGAGACCTAAGTGGCCTTGGAACCAGGAGACTTAAATAAATCCTGGCTCTACTATTCACAGCCCATGTGATCTTGGGCAGGTCATCTATGCTCTTCAGGCCTCCATTTCCCTGTTAAAAATTGGCTGGATGGCCTCTCGGGACCAAGATCTCTCAGGACAGTGATAGGTCTCTTCCAGTCTTCAATCTACAATCCCACCATCATCCCTGTTGACCCTAGCTAAAACTAGTTTGGCACTGAGAAGGACTTTAGAAAGTCTGCATTCTACCTGCCTCCCTCATTTCAGAGGAAGAAAGAAACCCAAAGGGATAAAGAATCTTGGTAAAGGTCACACAGTGGGTTACTGGAACATCCAGACCTGAAATCCAGGTCTAATTTTCTGATTGCCAGGCCAGGTTTGGGAATGTGATATCATGGATAGATTACCTGGTCTAAAGTCGGAAACACCTGAATTCAGATATGGTCTCAGACATTTACTAGTTGGGTGACCCTAAATGAGTCATTTCTCTTTGCCTCAGTTTCCTCAACTGTAAAATGGGGATAATAATAGTACCTACCTTCCAGGGTTAGTGTGAGAATCAAGCAAGATAATGTTTTTAAAGTGCTCAGTAACTGGCACATGCTGGGTGCTTAATAAATGCTTCTTTCCTTCATTCCATCAGGAATTCTTAACTTGGGGTCTTTCCTTTTTTAAATCTGATCAAAGTATTTCAATAGAATTAGTTTTCTTTGTAATCCTATAGAGTTTATTTTGTACATTTGTAAAGATTATTCTGAGAAAGGCCCCAGAAGCTTCACCACACTGCAAAAGGCTCCTAAACACAAAAAAAGGTTAAGGTCCCTAGACTTACACAGTGATATTTCAAGGAAGTAGGTCAAGTTTGTCCTTCCCGCACCTCCGTCTCCTTCCCTGTGGCCATTGGAGAGCAGCCTCAGTCTACGACTCCTCCTCCTGGCTTGGTCCAGTTGCCTGGCTCCCAGCCAGCATCCTCAGCTTGTATGGTTCTGAGGCCACCACGTTGTATGGCCCATCCAAGCCTCCAGGCAGAAGTTCCCACGATCAGGCAGACACTGAGTGTCCAGATGCCATTACCCTAAGGAAGTATTGTTGATTCAGAGCAGCTGGGCGATTATTATTCCCGAGATGTATCATCCCTATTTCCTCTTTTGTCCCCATTTATAATTTAACTAATAGCAAAGGGTTATTTTCATCAGGTGTAAAAAAAAAATGGACATTTATAAAAATGCAAAGGCTGAAATTGCTTCACAGTAGGGAGTTGTTATAAGAGCTAGTCCTGGGATTAAACTGTGCTCCTCATGCACCAGATGCATCCCACATTCCATATGGTGCCAAAAGTGGCCAATGGCATTCCTGTCTGTTCCACCAGGCTGAGACAGCTTTGCTCCAGTTGACCCACCACTACCATCTTGCCCTCTATTTTCAATCATCGTTATTAAATGCTTCCCATCTGAGGCTGTCTGGTCTGGACTGTTTTAAGCACTGAATGTTTCCTAAAATTGGCATTCTTGATTTATCTCTCTTATTGAGCCCCAATCAGGCAGATTTATTCTTCTCCCTCAGTTTTCTGTTTTCCAGGATGATTACAGGGTATAGGGAAGCCCAAAAGAGGCCTTCCCCCTAATAATTTTACATCATTATTAGAAAGTCTTAATTTTATTACTCATAGGTCTTACTGGGTATGTTTTGGGCTAGTCCTCATTGATGGGATTGAGATACATTGCTGGGATGCCCTCCCAGAAAAATCAGGGGAGACAGTAAATGCTGAAAGCAACATTTTTGGTCAAAAACAGGGATTTCATTAGTATGGAGAACTCCATATCTTCATTTGGAACAATGACTGATCTGTAACTTTTAGACTTAGAGACTGACTTATCCAAGGTCACACAGTGAATACATATCAGAGAGAGACTTGAATGCAGGTCTTCCTGGTTCTAATACTAGTCTTCTCTTTACTAGATATCAACAAGATGGAGATTTAAAATGCCTCTTGAGATGCTTATTATCTGTGACAATGTACAAGTCAACCAACATCTCTGATGATCTCCTTATCTGTACAATGAGGAGATTAGATGTGAACTCTTAGGGTTCTTCTCAGTTCTAAATTGTTATGGCCATATATCCTCTCTGGGCTGCCTTGATCAGCATACTGGGTGTTATTTCACTCCCTGAAGGCTCTTCTGACTGGGGTGTTAACATCATTTCCCTCTGGAGCTTACTCAGTTCCAGTGCTACCTACACATTTACCTGTGTGCTCTTTAATTGGCTTCTCTGATGGAGTCCCTCTCCCTGTGCCTGCAGGACCTAGCTCTTTCTATGTTGCCCTGATGGAATGAAAATTTTCCTTATGTTTTTCTCTTTGAATGTCTTGACAATGGTCAAGGCTCAGCCTGATGCTCTTTTTCCATCGTTGCTGGAAAAAAAAATCAAAACTAGAAGTTAATCTGTGATCCTATAAAAGTATCAAGTTTAGCCTTTTTATTTGATCCATTTAAGAGGTGTAAGAGGTGTGTTCCAATACATACTGGCTGTGTGATTTAGGGCACTTCTCTGTTCCTCAGTTTCCTCCTGATCTCTGTGGTCCCTTCTACCTCTGAATCTACAATCCTAGCAACATGCAGAGGCAAGACTTAAAAATAATAATAAGACTTTAATAATAAAAATCAGCACTGGACAGAGCCTCCAGTGCTGAGACTCCCCTGTGTCAGGGTATAAAGAGCAATCTAGCAACTGGCTTTTGCAGAATGGTTATAGCAGGGAGTTATAGTTTGTGGACAACCTTTATGCTCCAGTGCCAGGGGCTGCTGGAGCCAATCCCAGCCGGTTCTCAAGAGCCCGATGGTGAATTGTTCAAAGTCAGCATTTACACCTCAGAAATTGGTGAACTATATGCATCATATCTTGAACTATTGTTTTATTAATTGTTTAGATGTAATCAAGTGATAAAGAAAATGTTAATAATGCTACTTGAACACAAAAGTGTTGGAGGTAAGAACTTTTTTTTTTTTTTTTAAGATTTGGTTGTTAAGCATTTCCCAGCACACCATTGTGCCCAATGTCCTTTCTCACTGGCCCTTTTCCCACCCTGCAGAGAGGATCCCAGATAAATGGTGAAAGAAAGGTTTGGACTCTTTCTCTTCTTCTCATTCCACCTAGATTCTGAAATGTTCCTTTGTGATTCCTCCATTTGTGCTTTATTGCTTTTTATCTCTTCTCTGCATACATGTTGTTTTCATATAATAGAATGGAAGTTCCCTAAGGGCAAAGTCTGTTTTGCTCTTTTCTTTGTATTCCTAGTACCTATTATTGGATATAGAAAATGTTTTTAAAATGGCTTGTCAATTTTCACTGACCATTCACCATCATCTCTTCCTCTTACTTTCACTAACTTTTAAGTCCTAGCTAAAATCTCACCTTCTACAGGAAGCCTAACTTTAATGCCCTCGCTGTGTTTATTATTTCCAATTTATCTGTCTATATCTTGTTTGCACATAGTTTTAATATTGTCTTTCCATTAGACTGTAAGCTCCTTGAGGGAAGGGATCTTTTGCCTATTTTTGTATCACCAGAGCTTAGTGTAATGCCTGGCACATAGTAGGCACTTAATAAATGTTTATTGATTGATTTAATACCTCACTTGGACTCTGACTTCTTGGGCAGTGACCAATGCCCTGGACTTTCCTTTCCTGTTACCCAAGCCTATTAAAACTATGACTTCTGTTTCCTCTAATTCTTTGCCCTGTTAAGTATCCTCTTCCTGAGGTGTTCCTTCAATAACAAGAACAGTAATATCAAAGATTCTACTTCTGGAAGTGACTGTGTCTCTTATCACTTAACTTCTTGTTGCCCCAACTCTTTAAGGCTCCAAGTATCTTTTTAAAAATTATTATATTTATTTTTTCTAATAGGATTTTATTTTTCCAAATACACGCAAAGATAGTTTTCAGCATTCACCTTTGCAAAACCATGTGTTTCAAAAATTTTCTCCCTATCCTGCCTTGCCCCCTTCCCCTCTCCAAGACAACAAGTAATCCAATATGTTAAACATGTGCAATTCTCCTAAGAATATTTCCATATTCGTCACACTACACAAGAAAAATCTGATCAAAGGGAAAAAAAACACAAGAAAGAAAAAAGAATAAGCAAATAAACAACAAACGTATTGTTGTATGCTTCCATTTTGTTTTCTTTCTCTTTTTTCCTTTTTGATCTGATTTTTCTTATGCAGCATGATAATTGTGGAAAACCGTATAGAAGAATTGCACATGTTTAACATATATTGGATTACTTGCCTTTTAGGGGAGATGTAAGGAGAAGGGAGGGAGAAAAACATTTGGAACACAAGGTTTTATAAGGATGACTGTTAAAAACTATACATGTGTTTTGAAAAATAAAGCTTTATATAAAAATACAAAGAAAAAAGAAAAGAAACAGCTTTGTATAAAGAAATAAAGAAAAACATAAAGAAAAAGCTTTGTCTAAAGAAAAAAAAACACAACAGTATCCAGCATAGTTCTGTGAACATCCTGGATGCTTAATAAATGATTGTAGCATTGAATTTTAATGAGTTTTCATCTAGTTGTTTATAAGGATTTTCTACTTGTAATACTGAGGCCATCTCCCCTAAAAATAAATTTCACCAAGGAGAAGTGATATAATATAGCTTCTAGAGGAAATATAGCAATAATTTTAAGGTCTCCTGACCTTAGGGACCTTAACCTCCTGACCTGTCATAACAATCTGTCCATGATTCTAAAGTCATCTGGCTTTAGGATAGTCCTAAATCTGCTGGTCAGTGATAACCAAATTCCTAAGACCACTCTTCAATTCTACCTCCAGGCCATAAAATTAGCATATCAATGACATGAATGGATGAATTTATCTCCTTGCTCCAAGTTCTTTGCTGAATTCTTTTGGAATTTAGCCCACATCAATTGGCATTACAATTATAATAAACTTTGGCCCTTGACTTGGATATGGGTTCAAGCCTGCAAGTTCTTTTGAGATAGCTTGTGACTCCCGTTCTGCAAACCCCAACCTTTTGGGGTCCCTTCCCAAACTCAATAGAAGTATATAGAAAGGTAGCGAGGTGGCAGAGTGAATAAGGCATTGGAGTCGCTGGGGGGGGGGGAGAAGGGGGGGGAGACTTGAGTTCAAATCTGACCTCAGGCACTTATTAGTGTGACCTTGGGCCAGTCACTTAACCCTGATTGCCTTTAAAAACAAAATAAAAACAAACAAAAAAGAGTTTATAAAGAAAGGATAGGATAGGAACAAGGACAGAACCTTAGGAAGCACTCACATTTAAAGAACAAATGGAGAAATGAAGCATCCACCAAAAAGAATAAGAAGAAGCAGAAGAAAAGTAGAACTAGGAGAAGGTTCTTGTGATTGCTACAGAAAGATCAATTTGGATGAGAAAAGGAAAAAAGAAAAAGACCATCCTTATGTGGCAATTAGGAAGTAATTGGTGGCCTTTAAAAAAACAATTTCAGTATAATGATAGTGACAAAAAACAAAACAGATTTTTGGAATGAGTGAGTCAGGGAATCAACAAGTATTTATTAAGTATTTATGTTTGTACCTGGCATTGTGTTAAGGACCGGAAGGAAATCTACTTGTATTTATATTTGAGGGCAGATAGTCCCTACCCCACAAGGAGATTACATTTTTAAGGATTCACTCAAAGGGACCTGAAAAAGTGAGAAGAAATGTACGTGTCCTGCTACAAGGGCATTGTAGAAAAAGACCTGCAGAGTCAAGACTCACAGCCTGAAGAGGAAGGAAAGAGATAAAGAAGCAGAGGCAATTATTTCTAAAATAGAGAATTGACTCAAATCTATAATAGTTCAAGCCATTCTCCAATTGATAAATGGTCAAAGAATATGAACAATTTTCAGATGATGAAATTGAAACTATTTCCACTCATATGAAAAAGTGTTCCAAACCACTATTGATCAGAGAAATGCAAATTAAGACAACTCTGAAATACCACTACATACCTCTCAGGTTGGCTAAGATGATAGGAAAAGATAGTGATGAATGTTGGAGGGGATGCAGGGAAACTGGGACACTGATGCATTGTTGGTGAAGTTGTGAACAGATCCAATCATTCTGGAGAGCAATCTGGAATTAGGCCCATAAAGTTATCAAACTGTGTATACCCTTTGACCCAGCAGTATTACTACTGGGCTTATATCCCAAAGAGATTTTTAAAGGAGGGAAAGGGACCTGTATGTGCAAAAATGTTTGTAGCAGCCCCTTTTTGAAGTGGCAAGAAATTGGAAACTGAGTGGATGCCCATCAATTGGAGAATGGCTGGGGAAACTGTGGTATATGAATGTTATGGATTATTATTGTTCTGTAAGAAATGACCAGCAGGATGATTTCAGAAAGGCCTGAGGAGACTTACACGAACTGATGCTAAGTGAAATGAGCAGAACCAGATCATTATACTTCCACAATACTACTATATGAGGATCAATTCTCATGAACGGGGCACACAGATTTGTGATTCCTCCCTGGCTCCCTCTTCCCTCTCTCCAAATGACACTGGTCTGCTTTCTCTCCCGGCTGTCCATCTCTGATGTTATCTCTTCCACAGTTCTTTTGTGAATCTCCTCTCTAAGAACCTCTTTGTGACACCTTCCCCCCCCCCCCACGCCCTCCCCTCCCCCTCTGTACCTTTCCATTGCCTTTAGGGTAATTCACACTAAATGTTCAGAACTGTGGTGTTCCTGTGCCTCACAGTCACAGAGCAACAACAGAAAAAATGTGAATCCTAGAAAAACAGAAGTTTGGGGTCCCTAAAAGCGCTATGTAATTTCTCATGTGAAATTTCATCCTGTTCTCTTCTTTCTAAGGCAGACAACAAGGTAAGATCCTTCACACACTTCAGATTCATGGGGCCATCCACACTCCATTGCCTATTGCTCTCCCACTTGGATCTTACCTCTGTTAGAAATGGTACAGTACTGCCAAGGTCTGATGGGGCAGAAATCAGCTCTCCCAACAATTCTCATCCCTTAATCTCTTTGAGCTTTTTTTTGGGGGAGGGGCAGTTCCATCATAAAGAAGAACAGCTAAGGTTTTTTTGGGAATATTTGAGTTCAAAGCCCACCTCTGGTAATTATTACTTGTGTAATCCCAGGAGAATCATGTAACATCTCTCAGACTCGCTTTCTTCAACTGTGTGTAATCCTTAGCTCAAAGGAGCATTGTTTTAGACTTTCCTCATTGGTAGTGATTGATTCTTCATGGACTTAGTGAAAACTGGCGGGAAGAGAGAGGCAGACAAACAAAAGAGCCATGAAGAGGCCGTCATATCGGCATTTTCCAGAGTCATTCTTACTTCAGGGACCTGAGTGTGTTTCTTTTCTCAAAGCCAGAAGTCCAAAGACCAGGATCTCTTTTCTCTACAGCTCCCACAAACTTGGCTCCTTATATTGATGAATACTGGCCAAGTGCACAGAGCACTGGACCTGGAGTCAGAAAGATTCATCTTCCTAAGTTCAAGTCTGGCCTCAGACATATAACTAACTGTGGGAACCTGGACAAGTCACTTAACCCTGCTTGCCTCGGTTTCCTCATCTATAAAATGATTTGGAGAAGGGAATGGCAAAGCACCTTGTTGTTTTTGCCAATAAAACCCCAATTGAGGTCACAGAGAGTCTGACATAACAGAACAAATGAGGAAAGTTTTATGCAAATGACCCTTCAAGTCCAAGAGTTACATATAATATAAAGTTGACAATAATAATACATCTAAACTCATAGGGCCTCTAGGAGAATCCAATGAGATGATAAAGTCTGTCTCAAAGTCTTAGTGTAGTTTTAAGCTTTAGTAGCTTAAAATTGCATCAAGACATTTGGAACAGCACACACAATGCAGGTACATACCCACATATGGACAAATTGTTATTCCATTGTTGTGGTTTTTAAAAAATATTCAGCAAAATCTCATGCAGGCGAATAAAGCATTTGGGGGGGGGGGGAAGGGGAGGTTAAGGTGATTGGGGTTAAGTGACTTGCCCAGGGTCACACAGCTAGGAAGTGTTAAGTGTCTGAGATCAAATTTGAACTCAGGTCTTGCTGACTTCAAGTGGATAACCACCGCACCACCTAGCTGCCCCAAAGCAAGTAATTTAATAATGGCATTGGTAAGCAATAGGTTCTTCAACAGCACTTTCAAGACAATTCTAGTAGCAAACAGGACATTGGGAATTACTTACCATCATTATCATCATCATTAACATTTTTATTGCTGGGATTTTTCCGCTTATGGTCATGTAAAATTTTTTTAAGTGAGCTACTATTTTACCAAGTTGCCTCCATTCTAGGTGTGTGCAGGTTGATTCTTTTTTAACCCATGTGAAGGATTTTATTTTCATTCCTATTAAATTTTACCCTAGGAGATTCAGCCCATGATTTCAAACTGTTTAAATCATTTAGATTTTTTAGTTTTTGTGATACTTCTTTTCTATGTCCCCCCTGGGACCCTGGAGGCTCCAATGGTTCCCTAATGCCTTTGGGAAGGAAGGCCCCTTACTCCCCACCCTCTCTCCAAACATCCCCTTAATGAGATTTCTTTGTCTCCTAAGTGGAATGTCAAAATGGTACAATCACTGCTTGTTGGGTGATCCCTTTAACACCTTCTAACAGATGTTCTCACCCAAAGCTGAGGCTTCTGAATTATTAATGATTTCCCAAAGCTTGGTGTGAAATTATTTAGCATTTGAAAGTGAAAAGTTCTCATTATTCAGACTAAGAGATTTGCCTTGTTAAAAGGACCTTTCTAAAAACCCCAAATCTGAATCATTTGAATCTTTTTCTCCTGTTGCTTTAGAAAATGAGAGTTGGAAGGGGTGAGCTGAGGTTAGAATCATTGCCCTCTCTTCTCTTTCTCCCCCCCCACTCTTGTCCCAGTTACACTCGGTCACTTCTTTTTGTCTCTACCTTTAGATTCAGTGGGATGAGTCCTTGACCTGGTAATGAATATGTAAGAGGCCCTGGGCTGAGGCTGATCTCACCTCAGAATCCTGGTATTTTGATAGATGGGGCCTTCCCCTGCCCCCATCTACTTTCTATATGGGTTATTAATCATTTGCCCCTCCTCATTTCTGTGACTTGTCTGCCATATAACGTGTGGTTTGTCTCATTGACATCCTAACTATACCTGAATCTTCTCACCCTAACTGAAATTGATTGCCGGGTTCCTAAAGTACTGACACCCAGCAGAGCTACCATCCATAATGGCAGAGTTGAGCTGATAATGGACTATTCCTTTCAAAGGCAGGTCCTGGCTGCACACCACACACTTTATAGGCCACTGCCTGCTCCTTCTGTGGGTAAAGTGGCTGGGCCCAGGGCATTTGGACACTTAGCAGGAGGACAATTAGCAGTCTCCCACCTTCCCTATTTCTGTTCAGGCCATTCTCTCTGCCTGAAACACTCTATTCAGTAAAACTCTGCCAATTCTTTGAGGTTCAGCTCCAGAGCTCTTTCATAATCCTCTGCTGGAAGAAATCTTCCCCTCCTCAGAGCTCTCACAGCACTTTGGACCTTACTGAAGATTTTCTTTCTTATTGCTAGGTCATGTCTAATACCTCTTTACCATCCCACAGTGCCTAGCATAGAACCCTGAAAAATAGCAGTGTTATAAGTAAGAGTTCTTTGAATGAATGAACAAATGAATGCATAAAATATTTTTGTTTGACACATCTAGTAATGTGTCATAGGAATTGAGAGAAATAATAACAATAATACATTCTCATTTCTTGGATAGCTTAAAATTTACAAAGTATCTTCCTCACAACAAGCCTTTGAGGCAAATCCACAGGAATGTTATCATTGCCTTTCCCCACTCCCTTTTAGTTGAGGAAACTTTAGCCCAGAGAGGATAAGTAATTGGCCTAGGGGGTCACACAGCTAGTCAGGAAACAACTGAGACTGAGATTTGAACCCCTGTTCAAATCAGAGTCAGAGAAGCTGTGCCTTTTTTTTGCACTGCCTATTTTCTTATTGCTGATTCCTTACCTCCACAGCCTGAAATGAGGAATTCAATTTGATTAGCAGTTGATTTGAGCTCCAAAAACAAGACTCATTAATATAACAACTGAGAACCACTCTGGCTTTTATTCAGTTACAGAAAATAGGAATGCTTTCAAAATTGCTGCAGCATTCTATAAAACTTAAGGTAATAGATATATTTTCACTGTTAATATTAATAATGGTGAGATTTAAACCACAATCTGAAGTCTGACCTAGACTTTAATGCTGCTGTTTGCCTCCCCAACTCCCTTCCATTTCTATCTCTGGAAATAATCATCAGAACAATCCTCAGACTATCATTCCTGGAACCGTTAGTTAGTTGCTTTAAGACTGCATTCACCATTCCTGTGATTTCTCTGACCAAAATTCCCTTCCTTAGCCATGCTCCCCTATCTGTGTTGATATAAGCTCCTTAAGGAAAGGAATCATCTTGTTTTTCCTGTTTCTATTCCCAGCACTTAACAAGATGCCTAGCATAGAGTAAGCTGTTAATAAATACTTTGTCTAGAGCGGCAGACCCAAGATAGTGAGATAAAGACAGAGATTGGCCTGAGATCTCCCAAATTCCATTCCAGACATCTTTAAGATAATACCTTAAAATGAATATTGGAGTGGCAGAATCAATGAAAGGAGGAGCAACACAATTTTTGGGCCCATGACACCTTAAAACAGGGATGGGGAACCTTTTTTTCTGCCAAGGAACATTTGCATATTTATAATATCATTCGAGGACCATACAAAATTATCAATTTAAAAATTAGCCTGCCCTATTTGGTCAAATATTTAATTAATTCACTTCTAATATGATGGCTGGAACTGCTTCTCTTTGATGAGGCATGTCATTTTAGCTGGTATTGATGATGTAGCTACTTGCAATTGCTTTTCCAGGTTTGCATGTATCTGTCTGGAGCATAGTTGATTTTTGAGATGGTAAGTTTTGAAAAGAACTGCTGGCAGCAGTAAGTTGTTCTGAACAGATGCATATTTTTTTAATTGAAGGTTTTTATTTTCAAAATATATGTAAGGATAATTTTTCACTATTCACCCTTGCAAAACCTTGTGTTCCAGTTTCTCTCCCCTTTCCCCTCATCCCCTTTCCTAGATGGCAAATAATTCAATATATGTTAAACATGGTAAAAATATATGTAAATCCAATATAGGCATACATATTTACACAATTATTTTGCTGTACAAGAAAAATCAAATCAAAAAGGAAAAAAAAAGAAAGAAAATAAAATTCAAGCAAACAACAACAAAAGAAGTGAAAATGCTATGTTGTGGTCCACACTCAGTTCTTACAGTCTTCTCTCTGGGTGTAGATGGCTCTCTTCATCACAAGACCATTGCAAATGGCCTGAGTCATCACATTGTTGAGAAGAGCCACGTCCATCAGAGTTGATCATCATATAATCTTGCTGTTGCTGTGTACGATGATCTCCTAGTTCTGCTCATTTCACTTAGCACACAGATGCATATTTCAATACATATCTCCTCAAAGTGGGAAATTCATCATTACTTATATAACATTTATATTCTTCAAGCAGTGGGAGACAGCGGAATGATTTCATCTTGAACGTTATCAGGCACATTAGCTGATTCCACATTGAACATTGTAGCAAAGATTCATTTCCATTTGTTTACTTTTCATGTCCTTGAATCTTTCATTAAATGCCTCAATTAGTTTCACTCATTCACTGGCATATTCAAATCCCATAGAAGGTGTTTGTCCTTCCGGAGTAAGGAAATCCACTATGTTATTCCTTTCAAGTTGCACTTTCCACAGCCTTATGTTAGCTTCAAATGATTTCACATTCGAAAGCAAGGAATGGAGAAGCTGGTTGGGACCCTGCAGCTTGACCTTCAGCTCTGAGAGTTACTTGGTAATATCCACAATGAATGCTAGATCGCATAGCCACTTGCTAACATTAAGTTCCCTGACAGATTTTCTCTTCTTTTCCATGAACTGCTTGACTTTATCCCACAATTCATAAAATCTCAAGAGCATTTTTCCATGACTCATCACTGCATTTCACAGTGATAAACAAGACCACTACATTCAGAGTTAAGGTCATTCAGTAACTCCTTAAGCTGGCAGCTGTTAAACTCTCTGCTTTCTACAAAATTTGCATGACACTACTTTTGGCATCACATGGTTGAGCTGCAATGATTGTGCACAGAGACTTTTTGGGATATGATGCAGTGAATCAAGTCTGAGATGATTTAATTCTTTCTTGTCTCATCATCACCAAATTGCCATAGTTTTATCACTGTGTGTTGTGTTAACACCTTCACAATGCAAACATTCCACGTGCCTGGCATTCTCTGTCCTCTGAGTCACCACAATACAGGCAGACAGGATGCTGGCAGCTGTGGAGAAGCATACATGTCTGTTCCATCGTACTCATATGTGTCCTATTTGTCCCATAATGAATGTTCCTTGCTTATCCTTCAAAATTTAATTATTGTGATAATTCACTTAACATAAAGTTATGTTACAATGAAAAAAGCTCTTAGATTTATTGCATTTCTAATTCCACCTGCACTTGCCTTGGCAGGACCAGATCAAATGATTTTACAGGGCTTCAGATGTTCCCCACCCTTGCCAGAGGAGGTTGGCAGAAAAGGCCTGTCTCCCTAGGGTGAAAGTGAAGTACAGTACAGCACAGGCCACTTCTTGGCAAGCCAGCAACAGGTCATGTGTAGTGACTTACAGACCCCAGAACTAGCTTTGAAAACAATAGCCAAAAAACCTCTTTTTTTCTTGAAACAGTATCCTCCCCACTCTAGAAGCAGAGTTAAAAGTCAAGAAACAGGCTGGAAAAATGAGCAAACTGCAAAAAAGAATCTGACTAGAAAATTACTATGGCAATAAGGAATATCAAAATGCAAACTCAGAAGAAGAAATGGCTACATGCAAAGCCTCAAAGAAAAGTGTGAATTGGTCTCAAGTACAAAAAAAAACCTCCTGGAATAGTTCAAAAAGGAGTTAAAAAAATTAAATAAGAGAGACTTCTGGGAGCCAAGATGGTAGAATAAGCAGGAAATTACCTTAACTCTCCCATATTCACCTCCAAACAACCATAAAAGTGCCCCCAAATGAATCCTGGAACAGCAGAACTATTAAAAAGACAGAGTGAAACAATCTTCTAGCTCAAGATACTTGGAAGGTAAGCAGAAAACTACATAAATTATTTGGAAAAATAGACAAAGGAGTTCTACTACATTTTTTATGACACAAATATAGTGCTGATACCTAAACCAGGAAGTGACAAAACAGAGAAAGAAAACTATAGAACGATTTCCCTAATGAATATTGATGCAAAAATTTTATTTTTTAAATAGAATTTTATTTTTTCAGAGATAGTTTTCATCATTCACCTTTTTTTTTTTTTTTTTTTTTTTTTTTGCTGAGGCAATTGGAGTTATGTGACTTGTGCAGGGTCACATAGCTAGATAGTATCTGAGGCTGGATTTGAACTCAGGTACTCCTGACTTCAGGGCTGGTGCTCTATTTACTGTGCCATCAGGCTGCCCCTCGTCATTCACTTTTTCAAAACCTTATGTCCCAAATTTTTCTCCCTCTCTCCCTTTCTCCCTCCTTCCAAGATAGCAAGCAATCTGATATTGGTTAAATATGTGAAATTCTTCTAAACATATCGCCATATATATCATGCTGATGCAAAAGTTTTAAATAAAATATTAGCAATGAGATTATAGCAATATATCACAAAGATCATACACTCCAATTAGGTGGAATTTATACCAAGAATGCAGAGTTGCCTCAGTATTAGGGAAACTATCATCATAATTGACCATATCAATAACAAAACTAATAGAAATCATATGATTATCTCAATAGATCCTGAAAAAGCTTTTGACACAAAAGTAGCAAGTATACCTATTGAAAACATTAGAGAGTATACTAATAAAGGGAGAATTTCTTAAAATAATAAGCAGTATCTATCTAAAACCATTAGCAAGTACTATCTGTAATGCAGATAAGCTAGAAACCTTCCCAATAAGATCAGGGGTGAAGCAAGGATGTCCATTGTCACTACTATTATTCAATATTTTACTAGAAATGTTAGCTATAGCAAGAAGAGAAGAAAAAGAAATTGAAGGAATTAGAATAGGCAATGAAGAAGCAAAACTATCAATCTTTGCAGATGATTTGATGATATATTAGAGAATCCTAGAAAATCAACTAAAAACTACTTGAAATAACTAATAACTTAAGTTTCACAATATAAAATAAACCCACATAAATCACCAGCATTTTTACATATGACCAACAAAACCTAGCAGAGCAAGAGACTGAAAGAGAAATTCCACTTAAAATAACTGTAACAATATAAAATACTGGGAGTCTATCTGCCAAAACAAATTCAGAAACTATATGAACACAATTACAAAACACTTTCCACACAAATAGAGTCATGGGTAGTCTGAGTCATAATTGTAAAAAATGACAATTCTGCCTAATTTACTTATTCAATGCTATAAGAATTAAACTATCAAAAAATTATTTCATAGAGCTAGAAAAACAACAACAAAATTCATCTAAAAGAACAAAAGTTCAAGAATATCAGGGGAATCAATTGAAAAATGCAAAGGAAGGTAGTCTAGCAATACTAGATATCAAACTACATTATAAAGCAATAATCATAACAACTATTTTGGTATTGGTTAACAAATAAGAATGATGGATCAGTGGAATAGAGTAGGCACACACTACACAGTTGTAAATGATCTTAATAATCTAGTGTTTGATAAATGCAAAGAAGCAAACTTTTAGGGTAAGAATTCACTATTTGATAAAAAAAACTGTTGAGAAAGCTGAAAGCAATTTGATAGAAATTAAATATAGCCCAACATCTCACACTGTATACCAAGATAAGATCAAAATGGGTACATGATTTAGACATAAAGGATAATATCATAAGCAAAGTAGGGGAGCATGGAATAGTCTACCTATTAGATAAAGGAAGAATTTATGACCAAACAAAAGATAGAGAACATTACAGGATATAAAATGGATAATTTTAATAATATTAAAAGGTGGTATATGAACAAAATCAGTGCAACCAAGATTAGAAGGGAAGCAGAAAACTGGAGCAAAATATTTATAACAAATCTCTTGATAAAGGTATCACTTTTCAAATAGATAGAGAAGTGACTCAAATTCATAAGAATACAAGTCATTTCCCAGATGATAAATGGTCAAAGGATATGAATAAACAATTTTCAGACAAAAAAAATCAAAACATAAAAAATCCCCTAAATCATTATTGATTAAAGAAATGCAAATTAATAAAACAACCCTGACATACTATCTCATACCTATTATATTAGTTATCATGGCAAAAAAGAAAAATGACAAAAAAAAAATGTTGCAAGGGATATGGGAAAATTGGGATAATGTGAATCAATCCAATCATTACAGAGAGTAATTTGGAGCTAAACCCAAATGTCTATCAAACTATACATAACCCTTTGACCTATAAATATCACTATTAGATCTGTATTCCAAAGAGATCAAAGAAAAAGGACACACACACACACACACACACACACATTTATAGCAGCTCTTTTTGTGGTTGTGAAGAACTGGAAATCAAGGGACTGTCCATCAATTGGGGAATGGCTGAACAAGTTGTGATATATAATTGTAATGGAATACTATTGTGCTGCAAGAAATGATGAGCAAGATGGTTTCAGAAAAACTTGGAAAGACATATATATGAATTTATGCAAAATGAAGTGAGTAGAACTAAAAGAATAGCGTACACAGTAACACCAATAGTGTTTGATGATTAACTGTGAATGACTTAACTATTCTCAGCAATACACTGATCTAAGGCAATTTTGAAGGACTTATGGTGAAAAAAAGGCTATCTGTCTCCAGAGAAAGAATTGATATATTAATGCAAATTAAAGCATACTTTTAAAAAACTAGTATTCTATTTTTCCAAATATAGCTAAAGATATTTTTCTTTTTTATTGTCATTTTTTATTAAAGCTTTTTAATTTTCAAAACATGTGCATGGATAATTTTTCAACATTAACCCTTGCAAAACCTTGTGTTCTAATTTCCCCTCCTTTCCCTCATCCCCTTCCCGAGATGGCAAGTAGTCCAAAATATGTTAAATATGGTAACAATATATGTTAAATCCAATATATGCATAGATATTTATACAATTATCTTGCTACACAAGAAAAATTAAATCAAAAAGGAAAAAAGTGAGAAAGAAAATAAAATGCAAGCAAACAATAACAAAAAGAGTGAAAATGCTGTTTTGTGAATCACACTCAGTTCCCACAGTCCTCTCTCTGGGTGTAGATGGCTCTCTTCATCACAAGATCATTGGAATGGACCTGCATCACCTCATTGTTGAAGAGCCATGTCCATCAGAATTGATCATAGTGTAGTCTTGTTGTTGCTGTGTACAATGATCTCCTGGTTCTGCTCATTTCATTTAGCACCAGTTCATGTAAGTCTTTCCAGGCCTCTTCAAAATCATCCTGCTGATTGTTTCTTATAGAACAATAATATTCCATAACATTCATATACCACAATTTATTCAGCCATTCTCCAACTGATGGGCATCCATTCAGTTTCCAGTTTCTTGCCACTACAAAAAGGGCTGCCACAAACATTTTTGCACATGTGGGTCCCTTTCCCTCCTTTAAGATTTTTTTGCAGAGCAGCTAGGTGGTGCAGTGTATAGAGCACTAGCCCTGAAGTCAGGAGGACCTGAGTTCAAATCTGACCTCAGTCACTTAACACTTCCTAGCTGTGTGACCCTGGGCAAGTCACTTAACCCCAATTGCCTCAGCAAAAACAACAACAACAACAACAACAACAACAAACTTCTTTGGGATACAGGCCCAGTTAGTAACACTGCTGGATCAAAGGGTATGCACAGTTTGAAAGCCCTTTGCGCATACTTCCAAATAGCTCTCCAGAATGGTTGGATCAGTTTACAACTCCACCAACAATGTATCAGTGTTCCAATTTTACCACATCCCCTCCAACATTCGTCATTATCTTTTCCTGTCATCTTAGTCAATCTGAGAGGTGGGTAATGGTATCTCAGAGTTGTCTTAATTTGCATTAAAATATTTTTCAACATTTATTTTTAATAGTATTTTATTTTCCAAATACATGTAAAGATAGTATTCAACATTCATTTTTGCAAGATTATGTTCCAGATTTTTCTCCCTCCCTCTCTTATCTCCCTCCTCCCCAAAATAACAAGCAATCTGATATAGATTAAATATGTGCAATTCTTTTTTTGTTGGTGGTGTTGTTATTGTTGAGGCATTTGGGATTAAATGACTTGCCCAGGGTCACACAGCCAGGAAGTGTTAAGTGTCTGAGATCACATTTGAATTCAGGTCCTCCTGACTTCAGGGCTGATGCTCTAAACATTGTGCCACCTAGCTGCCTTAATGTGCAATTCTTTTAACATATTTTTTTTATATTTGTCATGCTGTGGAAGAAAAATCAGACCTACAGAGGAAAAAAACACAAAAAAGAAAAAAGGTGAAAATACATGCTTTGATTCACATTCAGTCTCCATAGTTCTCTCTCTGGATGAGGAGGGCCTTTTCCATCCCAAGTCTATTGTAATTGTCTTGGATCACTGCATTGCTGAAAAGAGTCAAGTCCATCACAGTTGATCATTGTCACATAATCTTGTTGCTGTGTACAATGTTCTCTTGATTCTGCTCACTTCACTCAGTATTATTTCATTGTAAGTTTTTTCTAGCTTTTCTGAAATCAGTCTGTGAAGCATACTTTTAAAAACTTCATATTTCTTGTGGATTTTTGGGGGGAGGGAGGGAGAGAGAGTCTGTGTTTTCTTTCATAACATGGCTAATATAGAAATATGTTTTTGTATGACAGCCTACATCAAATAGCTAGTCTTCTCAATGAGGGGCAATGGAAGGGAGGGAGAGAGAGAATTTGGAACTTTAAAATGAATGTTAGAAATAATTTTTATGTGTAATTTGAAATAATTCTAATAATATTTTAAAGATGCCCTTTTATTTATTTATTCAGTCATTCAGTCATCCATATTATCTCTAACACTTAATTAAATTTATAAAACATTTTAAAGTAACTATTCAATGCTTAGAAGCAGCTAGATAGCAAAATGAACAGAGTTCTGGGCAGGGAGCAAGAAAGACTCCTCTACCTCAGTTCAAATCTGGCCTCAGACACTCACTAGCTATGTGATCTTGGGTAAATCATTTAACACTGTTTGCCATGGTTACTCATCTGTAAAATGGGCTGGAGAAGGAAATGGCAAACCAGTCTAGTATCTTTTCTAAGAAAATCTCAAAAGGAATCACAAAGAGCCAGACATGACTGAAAAAATGGCTAAACAACAATAACTCAATGTTAGCAATTAATTGAGACTTTGAAAATTGAAACTCCTCGAGGAGTTTCTGTTCCATTTGCTATTTGTGTAACCTTATGAAATTCATTTAAGTATTCTGAACCTCAGTTTCTCTATCTATAAAATGGGGGTTACATTAGCTAATTTTTAAGTTCTCTTCCAGCTCTGACATTCTAAAAGTCTTATTTTGTGATAAATGAGGCTTTGGAGATATAAAAACAAATACACAGACTGTCCTCAAGGAGCTTGTGTTCCATTTGCTATTTATGTGACCTTATACAATTCACTTAAGTATTCTGAGCCTCAATTTCTCCATCTGTAAAATGGGGGGTTACATAGGCTAATTTTAAAGTTCTTTTCCAGCTTTGACATTCTAGAAGTCTTATTTTGTGATATCACTTCAGGAGGAGGGATGAAGAGATGAGGCCTTAACAAAAGTCAAGATGAAGATATTCAAAAACTACATTCTGTCCTGAGAAATTGATAGAACTTCGGATTTGGAGGCAGAGAGCATGAAGTAGAATCTCAGCTCTACTTACTGTTATTGTTGTTTAGTCCCTTCAGTTGTGTCTGACTCTTCCTGCCCCTATTTGGTGTTTTCTTGAAAGAGATACTGGAATAGTTTGCCATTTCCTTCTCCAGCTCATTTTACAGATGAAGAAGCTGAGGCAAACAGGATTAAGTGCCTTGCCCAGGGTCACACAGCTAGAGAGTGTCTGAGACTGGATTTGAATTTAGGAAAATGAGTCTGATTGTGGGACCTTCACTCTGTACACTATGGCACTACCTAACTGCCCCCATACTACTTACTAGAAATCCTCTGGCGCTTAAAGCCATTCTCATTCTAGCGCCAATCTATTTTTTTTTCAGGCATCTCTCATATTACACCCTGTCTTTTTTTTTATTTTTATTTAATAGCCTTTTATTTACAGGATATATGCATGGGTAACTTTACATCATTAACAATTGCCAAACCTCTTGTTCCAATTTTTCACCTCTTACCCCCCACCCCCTCCCCCAGATGGCAGGATGACCAGTAGATGTTAAGTATATTAAAATATAAATTAGATACACAATAAGTATACATGACCAAACCATTATTTTGCTGTACAAAAAGAATCAGACTCTGAAATATTGTACAATTAGCTTGTGAAGGAAATCAAAAATGCAGGTGGGCATAAATATAGGGATTGGGAATTCAATGTAATGGTTTTTAGTCATCTCCCAGAGTTCTTTTTCTGGGCATAGCTAGTTCAGTTCATTACTGCTCCATTAGAAATGATTTGGTTGATCTCGTTGCTGAGGATGGCCTGATCCATCAGAACTGGTCATCATCTAGTATTGTTGTTGAAGTATATAATGATCTCCTGGTCCTGCTCATTTCACTCAGCATCAGTTCGTGTAAGTCTCTCCAGGCCTTTCTGAAATCATCCTGTTGGTCATTTCTTACAGAACAGTAATATTCCATAATTTTCATATACCACAATTTATTCAGCCATTCTCCAAACTGATGGACATCCATTCAGTTTCCAGTTTCTAGCCACTACAAAAAGGGCTGCCACAAACATTCGTGCACATACAGGTCCCTTTCCCTTCTTTATAATCTCTTTGGGATATAAGACCAGTAGTAACACTGCTAGATCAAAGGGTATGCACAGTTTGATAACTTTTTGAGCATAATTCCAAATTACTCTCCAAAATGGTTGGATTCGTTCACACTTCCACCAACAATGCATCAATGTCCCAGTTTTCCCACATCCCCTCCAACAATCATCATTATTTTTTCCTGTCATCTTAGCCAATCTGACAGGTGCATATTACACCCTTTCAACCACTCCATGTCATAGTTAGCTAGTCCATTTGTTCCTTGTACATGTTGTTCCTGTCAACTGTCTCCATGCTTTTGCCCAAATTGTCTTCCATATTTGGAATACTCTTCCTCCTCTTCTCAATCTCTTGGTATCTCTGCCTTCACTTAAGGCTCAACTCAGTTTTTGTCTGCATTCCCAGCACTTAGCACACAGCTTAGAACAGAACAAGCTCTTAATAAATGCTTTGTCATTCATTTATTCATTTGCTCATTTATTCAGCCATTATTTTCTCTAATACTCTAAATTCATCAAGCATTTTAAAAGTGCCTACTTGATGCTAGGAATTGTGTGAGACTCTGGGGATATGCCGCTTCTTATCTAATAATAATAATAATAGAATTTACACAGAGCTTTAAGGTTAACAAAGCTCTGTTCATGTGTTACTTCATGACCCCCACAACAATCCTGAGATGTTTACTATATTGGATTTCTTGCTGTCTTGGGGAGGTGAGGAGAGAGGAAGGAAAATTTGTAACACAAGGTTTTGCAAAAGTGAATGTTGAAAATTACCTTTGCATGAATTTGGAAAAATAAAATACTAGTAAAATAAAAATCAAGGATTGATGAATAATAGTTTAAGGATATTTGATGCTATCCAAACAAGAAAAGGTTTTTCTTGCAATGTTATATTTCTGCTAATAAAGATATAAATTTTTTTAAAAATCCTGTGAGATGAGTACTGTGATTATCCCTATTTTATATGAGGAAATTGAGACTGAGAGGTTAAGTGATTTACCTAGAGTCAAGAAGTTAGTAACTCTGGTCTTCTTGATTCCAAGTTTTCTCTACTGCACTCAGGAGGTCTTTCCTGACATACCCAATTATAACCACTTCTCTTTCCCTAAAATAGTTTGTATTTATTTTTTATATATTACATTTTGGTTCGGAGCAATGAACAGTCTGACTTCAATTCTTCAGGACTAATCTATCTTAAGGATGCTGGCACATGCTGGATTTACTCCACTGTCAAAATCTTAAGGACCATGACCATTTCCAGTGGGCAACCAGCACAGAGGGAGTCAATAAGCTTTTCCTGAAGATTTGATGTGAGAAGTTGATGGGAGGGCCCAGAAAGGGCCGATTAGATGATCTCTCAAGCTCCTGTGCCTGCTCTGACCTTCTATACTTTGGGTTCCCTCCCAACCTTAAACTCTGTTCTCAAGTTCCCTCCAGTTCTCACATACTAGGTCCTATGGTCCCTCTTGGCTCTGATGTTCTGTTTTTAAGTTCTCTCCTTCACTGACATTTTATGTTCTGTTCTGAAATCCCTCTCAGCTCTAATATGCTAATAGTTCATGAAAAGAACAAGGAGATGTGGGAAAACAAGCATGGGGTCTTCTCAGGTGAGAACGTGGTAGAACCAAATCAAAAAGCTTAAAGGAAGAGAATTACTCAGGCCATAAGGGTAGAATGACAACTATGGCCAAACTAGGGACTAGTCAGCTTCAGCTCCACAGACCTTTGTATTCATCAGTCTTGTGTTTTAGGAAGTTGTGTTGTTTTGCCTTCTTTCCCTTTGTTAATAAGATCCCTTTTGAAAACCCAATTTCTGTCTTCAGTGAGATATGGAAAGAAAAAAGACACCTAGAACAAAACCAAGAGATTGTGGAAGGGAGGAGGGAGAGTAATGGGAGCTCTGGAGGACAGGAAGGAATGTGGTCGATGCGAGAGCTCTGGGGCTGCAGCCAGCAGAGACTAAGAGAAAAAACAAGGCTTTGATGAATTAGAGCTGGGACACCGCACCAAGGGCCCAAACAGTCTCTTACTGCTTTATCCTAGAGGGGAGGATTAGGAGGAAAGAGTAGAACTTTCACCGGATATTATTTCAATGTGAGGAAATGTTTCCTGACGATGAGCCCACTTCCTTAGGAGGCAAGGAGTTAATTCTCTTTTGCTGAGAGTCATGGGATCATAGAAAGAGTCATGGGATCATAGATTGAGAGTTGCAAAAGTCTTTAGGAATCACCCAGTCCTTCCCCTAGATTTATTTTAAATACAAGGAACTTAAAAGTTCAGAATTGAGCTCATTGTCCAAAGTTACACAGGTGAGTAGAATCTGGAACTCAGGTTCTACCTCCAGATTCATTGTTTTTGAAGACCTGAGTTCAAAATCTTGTCTCTAACACTTAACTGTCTATAAGTGATTTTGGATAAATCACTAGATTTTATTGAACTTCAGTTTCCTCGTGTGTAGAATGAGAAGTTAGGACTAGATGGGCCCATCCTATGAACTGGGTAACCAAATGTCATGGATACTTTTGATGAGTTTCTCACCTCTCGTTAAGATCAGACTAGATGACTGACTTCTAAGATCTCTTTGAGATGTGAGATTCCATGAACCACCTCTCCCCTGCTTTGGAGTCTTTCTTTTTCTTTTTAATTAAATTTTTTTTCAATCTTTTCTTTTTACAGCTGCTGGCCCCACATTAAGTCAACCTGACCTGGATCAAACTCCCTGCTTTCTGGAAGCTAAACTCAAATGTGGGAAGCTTTATTCTTATTCTTACCAGACCTATGATTTTTCTGGTTTGGGGGATTCCCAGTGAAGAAATATCCTCTACAATTCAGATCAGAACCTATTCCTAAATGTATCATTGCCTAGGGGTAGGGAGGGCAAATGAAGTTACCCAGGCACACAACTCAAAGAGAAGAGAGGTAGATCTTGAAACCAGCTGTTCCTAAGTGTGAAAACTGCCCTCTAACCTGGCCTCTTGCCTGCCATCGCCAGCAGCTTGATTTTTGCAGTTAGCCAGAGAACCACTTTGTTCTCACAAAGGCCCTCCGGGCGCTGGCTGCACTCATCCAAGCAATTAATCCTCACGCTGGGGTTTTGGAGATTAACAGAAAGAGCGACCAAGAGGAGAACATTAACTTCCAAATCCATTTTCCTTGTTTGTTCCTAAATCCCCTTAATCCCAATTAAAGTTCCTTTTTTAAAAAAATTATTTCACTGGGGGAGATGAAAGACAGTTGAAAAGAGCCTTTCATTCAGCCTGGAGTGGAACTCCATGGTGGCACCTGGACACATCCAACTCTGGTGAAGGGAGAGCAGAGACTTGATGCATAGACGCTATAATCCCATTCCCTAACCCCACAGGGGCCTGGTACCTGCATTAAGACATCAAAGACATTCCTGGGGCACTTGACAATGGTGCGGTTCCGAGGCAGCTGAAGCTGGAAGCAGGAGCTTCAAAGGATGGCCAGGTTTTGTTCCTGTGGAATCAGGACCATAACCCCTTGCATTTGTAAAGTTTTTCAAAGCACCTTCCTAAATGTTATTTTATGTGACCCTCGTACAGACTCACAGAAGAAGCAAATCAGAGATTATTGTTGCCATTGACCAAATAAGGAAACTGAATTAAAGAGGTTTTAAATGGCTTGCCCAAAGCCAAATAGCCAGTTAATCCAAGAGCCTTGATGTCCTGCTTCTGATTCCACTGTTGTCTCAACCGCAATACAGTCTTTGAACACAATCCTTTCCCCATTCTGAACCCCATTGTCCACAACTTCCTATTTGGGATCTAAACAGAAACCCCTTCGCTTGAGTGGTCTTGGAACAGCCAACAAGTCTGAAGGGCAACAACTCCATGTAGGTGGGTCTTTTATGTTCATTAGGAAGCCACCAGAAACACAATCAGATCCTGGCTTTGTAGCCTTCTGGAAAATCTTGCCTAATCCTTGATGCCACACTGGGGGTGAAAGAAGAGGGTTGGTGGATATTGATTCTATCAGAAATGGGCATCTCCATATATATATTAGAACTAAAAAAGAGGATTTCCCATAAAAATACAAATTTCTATTATTTACATCTTGCTGTAATATTAAGTTAACCTGTAGCTTTCAAACTTGTCCTGTTTGTCTGCTTCTTTCTAGTTTTCTTTCTGAAGTAGAAATTCCCAAGGCAAATTGGGTTGGACTGCTTGGCAACCGTACCTCAGGTAGAATGATCATTGACCAACAATCATTTGTTCATAAGGTCTATGAAAGGGTCTTTAGTGGTGACCAAGATCTCCCCTCTCATTTTCCAGATAAGGAAACTTCGGCCCAAAGAATTAGACTAAGAGAGAGGGTCATTCAGGAGGTAGTGATTGTGTAACTTTTCTTACAGAATTCCAAATTGTTTTTCAAAAGATCACTCCAAGATTTCCAGGAGCCAAGAGCAATCAGGAAATTGCCTGAACTCTCCCAAATTGATCTCCAAGAACTGTAGCAAAGCACCTCAAAATGAATTCTGGAAAGGCAAAACAACAAAAAGATGTGGTGAAACATTTTTCAAGCCCAAGACAACTTGGAAAGTCTGCAGGAAAGGTCTGTGGGAAAAAGAGAATACAGTCCAGGACAGTCAGCATTTTGGCAAATCAGCCATAGGGTCTCTCTCAAGATAGCAAGAGATTCTGAGCTCCAGCACAGATCAGTGACCAAAGCCCAAGACTTCAGTGTGGGAGTAAATAAGTAGCCACATTTCCCTATGGCCCTCACATGGCAACAGGTAAGTGGCCAGGCCAAACTCACCTTGGCCCCAGCACAGCACCAGGCTCCCTCAAGACTGACTACTCTGGACAGCACCAGGTTCCTCTTCAGCAGTCCTGAAACAACACTAGACCCATGGAGGACCAGCAACAGGTGAGTGACTAGGCACTTAAGCACTAGAATAGCAGGAAGCCCCTGGAAGGCTCTAACAGCACCAGGTGAACAGCTAGAAGCCATGGTCCCTGACACAAGAGACTTGAGACAGTGCCTCCTCTACCTCAGAAGGGGACCTCAACTTTAAAAGTCACTTTCTAATAATCAGAGCTGTTCCAAAGTAAAGAGGCTGGGAGAAAAAAGTAAAAAGAAATTTACTTTCTTTATGATGTTTTTATGATGATGAGAAAGATCAAAATACAAATTCAGAAGAAGACAACAATGTTAAAATGTCTACATTCAAAACCTCAAAGAAAAATGATAATTGGCTTCAAGCCCAAAAAGAACTCCTTGAAGAATTCAAAAAAGGACTCTTTAGAAACCTAAGTAAGAAGAGGTAGAGGAAAAACTAGAGAAAGAAATGAGAAATCATTTTCATCAAGAGTATCATAAAAAAGTCAATAGATTAATAAAGGAAGCACAAAAAATGGGAAAAGATGTACAAAAATTTACTGAAGAAAATAATTCCTTATAAAGTAGAATTGGCCCAATGGGATATGAGATTTAAAAAAAGCTAACTAAAGAAAATGACTCCCTTAAAATTGGAATTGGACAAGTGGAAACTAGTGATTTCATGAGACATCAAGAATCAAACAAAATTTTTTTAAAAAGGAAGAAATAGAAGAAAATGTAAAATATCTCATTGTAAAAGCAAATGACCTGGAAAATAGATCCAGGAGACATAATCTAAGCATTATTGGACTCACTGGAAGCTATAATTTATATTTTAAAAAAGGGACTTAGACATTATTCTTCAAGAAATTATCAAAGAAAATTGCCCTGACATCTTAGAATCAGAGGGCAAAATGAACATTGAAAGAATCTACCAATTACCTTCTGAAAAAAAGTCTCCAAGTGAAAACTCCCAGGAGCATTGTAACCAAATTTGAGAATTTCCTGTTCAAGGAGAAAATATTGCAAGCAGCCAGAAAGAAACAATTCAAATATCATGGAGCCATAATTAGGATTACATAGGATTTAGCAGTTTCCATGTTAAAGAAGTGGATGGCTGGTATTATATTTCTGAAGGCAAAGGAAATAAGATTATAACCAAGAATTACTTGTCCAGCAAAATTGAATATAATCCTTCAAGGATAAAAATAATTATTCAATGAAATAGAGAACTTTCAAGTTTTCTTGATGCAAAGATCAGCACTGAACAACAACAACAACAACAAAAGATCTTCAAATGCAAGACTCAAAAAAGCATAAAAAATAAAAAGAAAAGAGAAAACATAAGGGATTCAATAAAGTCAAACTGTTTGCATCCTGACATGGGAAGATGATACTTGTAACTCTTAAGAACTATATCACCATGCACAGAAGTATATGTAGACAGAGGGTGAAGGTATAAGGTGACTTTGATGGAATGATATTAAAAAACATTAAAGAGTGAGAAAGAGGACTGGGAGCAGAAAGAAGGGAGAGGTAGAATAGGGTAAATTATCTCAGGAAGAAGTGCAAAAGACCTATTATTATAAAAAGGAAGATAGAAAGGGGGATGGAGTGAATTGTTCTTGAACTTCATGCTCATTAGAATTGGCTCAAAGAAACTGAATGGATGTCCATCAGTTGGAGAATGGCTGAATAAATTGTGGTATATGAATATTATAGAATATTACTGTTCTGTAAGAAATGACCAACAGGATAATTTCAGAAAGGCCTGGAGAGACTTACACGAACTGATGCTGAGTGAAATGAGCAGGACCAGGAGATCATGATATACTTCAACAACAATACTATATGACCAGTTCTGATGGACCAGGCCATCCTCAGCAACGAGATCAACCAAATCATTTCTAATGGAGCAGTAATGAACTGAACTAGCTATGCCCAGAAAAAGAACTCAGGGAGATGACTAAAAACCATTACATTGAATTCCCAATCCCTATATTTATGTACACCTGCATTTTTGATTTCCTTCACAAGCTAATTGTACAATATTTCAGAGTCTGATTCTTTTTGTACAGCAAAATAACGTTTTGGTCATGTATACTTATTGTGTATCTAAGTTATATTTTAATATATTTAAGAAGTCATATAGGATTATACTATATATAATCCTATCATTTTATAGATGAAGCCCAGAGAGATTAAGGCACTTGCCTGAAGTCACAACTGTGACTTAAGGTCATCTATCTGATGCCAAATGTTCTCTCTGTACCATTCATTTAAAGATGTCCTGTTGTGCAAAATCCTATGCTCAGTGATAAGCAAGATATAAAATTTAGACTATAGCTACTCATATTTCTCTATGGAGCTTATAGTTTAGAAATAATAGCAAATAGCAATTGCTAGCATTTATATGGTATTTTTAGGTTTGTGAAGCACTTTACAAATATCATCTCATTTTATCTTCACAATATCCCTGAGAGGCAGGTACTGCTATTTTATCCATTTTGCAGATGAAAAAACTGAGGCAGACAGAAATTAAGTGATTTGCTCAGACAGCCAGTAAGTGGCTGAGGCAGAATTTGAAATCGGCTCTAACCTGTCTCTTGGCCTAGTGTTTTACCCACTCTGTCACCCAGATACCTAGAAAGGGAACATGACACAAAGTTATCATGTAAGTTTATGCATTTATGGCTTGTACTTTAGAAGAGCTGCAAAAAAATGTTGTTGTCTTTCTCATTTTTTTCCCTTTTTGATCTGATTTTTTCTTGTGCAGCATAATTATGGAAATATGTAAAGAAGAATTGCACATGTTTCACATATATTGGATTGCTTGCCATCTGGGGGGGGGGGTGGAAGGAAGAAAGGGAAAAAAATTTAGAACCCAAACTTTTGCAACGGTGAATTTTGAAAATTATCTATGCATATGATTTGAATAGGGAAACCAGTAACTTTAGAAATTACTTCCATTTGCAAATTGGACTTTCTTCCCCGCCCAGATTGAGATTCAGGATAAGGGGGGGGGGGGGGGGAAGCTTTCTAATAATCAGAACTGTCCCAAAGTAAAATATACTACCTTTGTTTGTAGTGAATTCTCCATCAACAAAGGTGCTCAAGTAGATGTTAGCTGCTTGTTAGGAGTGCCAGTAAAACAGCTGTAAGTAGGGGTAAAGAAGGGGAAAGGAGGCAAATTATTTATATTCCCTCCTCCAAAGCAAAACACCTTCTCTCAGACACATCAGTCATCCCATAAGATCTCAGAAACTATATCAAAGAGATAACTTTGAGTTGTGGGTGGATTCCTGATGACACTTCAGAGTTACAACCCAATTGATATATTCTCTAATGATCAGTACAATAAGACAGTAAAACTGTCCTTGCAGAGTATGGGGAATTTATTTTTTTGTTATCACTGTGATGGAATCAATATAATCAGGAACAACAATATACACAATAAGCTTATATTCAAGGGCTAGACAGGATGGGCCTGAGGTCACCTAATTAGTGTTGGACTAATGTGTGGAAAGAGGAGGAGCTTTCCCTTTAAGGGCTATTCCAACACTGGGAGCCCTGTAGGGTTAGAATACTTTTCACAACCCCAGCCCCTAGCCAAAGCCAGGTCTAGATACAGCAGTTTCACATAACCATAGAGGTAGTATAGAGTACAGGAGTTGGAGTGAGGAAGACCCAAGTTCAAGTCTCATCTCTGATGTTGATGTGATCCTAGACAAGTCACTTAACCTCTAAGTACCTTAGTGGAGAGAGCCCCCACTTCAGAATTTCCCCCTCCCGGGAAAATCATAGCTCCTCTTTGTATTTGGAGCTGGAAGAGAAGGTAGTAGAAACACAGAATTTAAGAGCTGGAAAGAATACTATAGGTCACTTAATGCAAACTTTACTTGAATTAGTAATCTCCTCCTCAGCTTTCCTAAGAAATGGTCATTCGGTATCTATTTGAATACCTCCACTGATGGAGAACTCACTACTTCCAAAGACATTTTATATTTTTGGGTAGCTCTGATCATTAGAAATGTTTCCTTATTTTGAGTCAAAATCTGCCTCCCTCTAATTTCCCACTCCTCCATCTTCATTCTGCCTTCTCAGTCTAGGTAAAGTACTTCCAAATGAACTCAAAACTATGCCTTAGTCAAAGTTATATATAGCACCAATAGGAAGGATTGATTGCTAGCTAATCCAGCTTGGGGGGACTGAGTCCTTCAGAACCCCATTCTCAGTGCTGAATTTAAAATAGCTTCAATCTATTGAGAGATGAGGAGTATAGATAGATCCACCTCCCCACCCCAAGAGTTGGGAAAGGTATTCTTATAGTTCTTATGGGTTCTTATAGCTCTCTCCTTCTTGCCTATGGAAGAGCAGCTGCCTGAACACTGAAGCACTGAGGAACAATAGCTGTTAGAACCTGCTCCTATAGGGCTTACTTACCCCAAACCTTGAGGATGACCACAAATGCAGAATCACAACAGGAATTTTTATTATTAAATCCAAGGGGACTAGGGGAATCGGATCGCAAGTCATAAGGGGTGTGAGTCAAGTCAGAATTGACAATAGCTGGGTTCCACCAAAATTTACGCTGATGCCAGAGTATGAGCACCACCTGTACTTATCTTTTTCCAGGTCCTTGCTTGCCTTGTCAGCACCATGGCAAGCAGACTAATTCCTCCATTTGACTGTTCACAGCAATCCAGAAATGGCTTCTGCTCTAGAAATCTCGTGAATGTAAAACAGGTTTGTCCTAGGGCTTTAATTTCCATCAGTACTTTAAATAACACTCAAATAAAGTATTTTAAAATATGATCCCTAATGTCCCTCTCCGCTCTGATATTCTATGCTCTAAGGTACCTTCTTGCTCTAGTACTCTATGTTTTCAGTTTTAAGGTTCCTTCTGCTCTAACATTCTACATTCTCAGGTTCCTTCTAGCTCTAGTTCCTTCTATACTACCCATATTTTGTTTAAAGGTCCCTTCTCATTACAACATTCCATATTTTTATGATACAGAGGCCCCAGCTCTGATCTATGTTCTAAAGTACCTTCTCATTCTAACAATCTCTGTTCTATGATCTGAGACTCCTTCTGACTGTGCATTTTTTGTTCCAAATTCCTTTTCAGTTCTGACTTTCTGTATCATAAAGTCCACAGAGTGGGAGGGATATTTTGTGTTCTATGGTTTCAGGTCCTTTACGACTCTTATAATCTATATTTTATGACTTAAGATTGCTCCCAGATCTGAAATGTTATGTTCTATGATCTAAATAAAAATGGTTGCTTGTTTGGGGCCATAGAGCACTATAGAAGCTTAGAGCTTATCTTCCAGAATTTTTTCTTTCCATTTGCTAACAGATAGGTCTAAAGGTGCACGCTCCTAATTGCTAAGAAATAAAGTAATTGAGTGGTCTCTGGGGCTCGATTCAGTCCCACCAACTTCAATGTGGCTGACAAATGCCGATCCATAGCCCAGGATTAATCAGGCTGCGCATGGCTTCCCTCTTGGCTCCCTTAGCTCCTCAGGGCCAACGAACACTCTGATTGCTTTGGGAAAACTGACAAAGCTTTGCAGTTAATGAGGCTGCCCAGTCATTTATCACATGGGGCTTGTGTGATTTAATAAGAGAAAACTATCAGCTCAGGGAGTCAGAATAGGAAGGGGAGATACTTGGGGGTTGGGATCAGGTCAAAGCAGAACTGGGATCCCTGTCAAGAAGCAAGGAAAGAAGGGATAGTTTTCCATGAGGTCAGGGGTCATAAATATCAGTGCAAAGGATGACAGGAAATATGACTCTAGACTCCTGTCCCTGTTCAGCTATTAACTTACTGTGTTAATGGACCTTGGACAAACCCTTTCCTTCTTTGGAAGTTTCCACAATTATTTTTAAAAAAAGTTACATCTTTGTGACATTTACGATTCCTTCAGATCCTATGGTTCTCTGAGCCCTGTGGACAAAGATTTTGTTGGCTTGTTTTTATTTTAAAAGGAGAGGGGGGGGGAGAAGGAGGAGATAAGGAAAAAGAAAGAAACAGAGATGAGGAGAGGAAAAAAAGAGAGGAAGGGAGAAGGAAAAGAAGGAGAGATTATTTAGGGAAAGAGATGGGGAGAAAGGAAGAATGAGCCCAAGGATTCCATTCTTCTGGATATTTCTTCCTTTCACTTGGCCCAATAGTTCCCTGACCTTCAGTTTTTCTGATAGAAGATGCCAGTTAATGGAGACCATAATGTGATTGATCAGATCCTGAGTAGCAGGAAATGATGAGCAATAACTGCTTAGGATTTAGGAGGAATCAGAAAAGTATGAAAAAAGGAAGAGGGGAAAAGACAAGCCTCCAGATTGTTGTGGCCCAAATGAAGCCCACATGTTGAAAGTGCCAGTGAGCAAGACTTCTTATGCTGCTAAAGGAGAAGCAAAATGACTTTTACTGGAACATCTGAGAAACCGAAAGGAAGGAGCAAGCCAGGCCCCAGGCTAGCAGAAGAGGGGACTACCAGCCCTACCTGGGGATTCCTTACTGCTCCATCAAAGAATAAAAACCACAATAATACACTCCCCATCCTCATAGTCAAGCCACCATCCACATAAACACAAGCACCTTGGATCCTAACACTTGGGGTGTCTGGTTCCTACCTCTGGAGGCCAAGAGGTAAACCTGAGGACAATAGAGGGACCCCGTGGAGGGCATGGGGAGGTTTGAGGATATTCTAGGGAGGCCATGATAGAGAGACCCTAAGAGAAGTCTTGTGGCAGGCCCAGGGAAGATCCAAAAAAGATGCTTATTTATCCATTTACAGCTGGCTATTCTCACGTGTCATAAATATTGTTATCTGGTTTCTCACACAATCTCTGGACCTGCCTCCCTCTCCCCCCAAGTCACTAAATACTGCATTGGAAATCAGAATTTCTGTCTTGTGGTTCAGGGAAAGTTTGGGGGGAAGCGAAGAGAATAAAGCTTCCAGTTTGCTTTAGACAAAGTTATAGAACAGGTTAGGGTGAAATGAAGCAGCATTCACACAATCTGAAGGGATCTGGGGGAGGATCCCCCATGCACATCCCATCCCCAAAGCCCTTCTCCTGTTGCCTACCAGTCTGCTCCTCCCAGGAAACTCAACCTCAAAGTAAAGATCCTTTAGAGACCCTCCAATCCAATCTCATTCTCCTATTGAGGGGAGAAGTTTGGTGTGGTAAGTGGGCTCTGAGGTATAAGAAAGACAGGCACTTTAAAAAGTACTTTGCAACGTGCTACACAAACAATTGTTGTTCTTTCTCTTCCAGGAGGGCAAGTACCTGATCCTCAGAAAATGAGCTTCTCACTTTGAGTGTTTCTCTCTCAGGATGGTGGTTGAGCCTGGGGTTTCTGTTTTAGATTTCAAGCCAGAAAATGTAGGTATGAGCTCTGGGTCTGATGCCTATGAGCAGTAGTACATCACCTCACTTCTCAGGTTCAGTTTCTTTTTGATCTGTAAAATAGGGAAAGAAAATTCTCACTATCTGCCTCTCAGGGCTGTTGTGAACAAAGAAACATAAAGAAAACCATGATTGTTATTGTTGCTACTATTTTCACAAATGAACATTCAGATGTGGAGTCGGGGTAGGAGAAGAGAGGGAAAAAGCATGTAAAGAACAGGCTCCAAGTTAAGGATAAGAGCTAAGAAGGTCTAAATGAAGTCTCCTTGCTGCCTCTCCCCCAATCTCTTTTTGATCTTGGAAGTAGATGAACTAGTGAGAGCAGAAGGAACTTTCAAAGTATTAGGGCCCTGGACATCACTCTACACTTCATGACTAGCAATTAAGAAGACCAGGTTCAATTAGCAAGCATTAATTAGTCACTTACCACATGAAAGAGAACCTTTTCCTGCTTCCAAGACTCAGACCACTTCATTCCTTTCTCCAGCTTTCCCCTAACTCTTTTTAATGATAACAATCAGTTTATTTTGAACAGAGTGGGTGCTTAATATTTGTTGAATTTTTAAAAGCTTTCTTTTAAAAGATAAGCTTTCATCTTCTCTTGCCAAGAACCAGGTTCCCTCCTTCCTCCTTTTTCCCTTACCAAGCAAGCCATCTCCAATCTGACCAGACTCTCCTCTCCCATCAGAATCAACACTCTACTCTGGGACCTTGGACTCAGAGAAGTGAGTCCTTTTTAAGTCTTATCTGTCCCAGGCCTCCATGTCACTTGTGGCTATTTCCAAACTGTATCACCACCCATACAACCAAACTACTCACACCCACTCCACAATCCCCATCCCCTGGCCCGAGTTCTAACTCTGCTTCCTCTGTATAAGTTTTGAGAAATATGACTAGAACCCAGGACCCTGGGCTCATTTCCAGTTGAGAGTTCCACCTACTGCATAGTGTTTATGGTGTTAACAAACTCCAGGCTCCTCCCCTTAGGAATCAAGGGGTTTGCCAGCTGACTACTCTAAGAATAAAAGGGAGACCTCTCTGTGCTTATCCCTTACGGGACTCATCTGAACTGGTTGATTCGGAGAATGCTTGTTCATAGTCTGGTATTTCCCTTTCTCTGACAGCTGTCTGCCTTCCACTGGGCCAGGGGGTCTCATGATGGCTCCTCTGAAGGAGCCCAGGCAATCCATACCAGAGTCTGGGAGAAGTTATCAGGGCCCGTAGAAAGAAAAGGAGAAGATTATTCCTCTGAGGGACTTAACTGCCTGAAACTTACTCACCATTGCCAGGGCATACAGAGCAATATGTAAACGCTGGCCATTGTGCTCACGTGATAGAAAGCCAGATGGTTGGTTCCCATGGGGAGAACACTCACAGGCTTCTGGAAAGGACTAAACTACAAAAGGAAAAATGTAAAAACCTCTCTGAAGGAGATTTCATCAGGCCTCCCACAAATCCCTCCTCCTCCCAGAACCTTAGCATCCTCTTCTTTTTTTTCTTTTTTAAAAAATAATTATAACTTTTTATTGACAGAACCCATGCCTGGGTAATTTTTTACAACATTATCCCTTGCACTCACTTCTGTTCTGACTTTTCCCCTCCCTCCCTCCACCCCCTCCCCTAGATGGCAAGCAGACCTATACATGTTAAATATGTTATCGTGTATCCTAGATATAATATATGTGTGCAGAACCAAACAGTTCTCTTGTTGCACAGGGAGAATTGGATTCAGAAGGTAAAAATAACCCGAGAAGAAAAACAAAAATGCAAACAGTTTACATTCATTTCCCAGTGTTCTTTCTCTGGGTGTAGCTGCTTCTGTCCATCATTGATCAGTTGAAACTGAGTTAGGTCTCTTTATCAAAGAAATCTACTTCCATCAGAATATATCCTCATACAGTATCGTTGTTGAAGTATATAATGATCTCCTGGTTCTGCTCATTTCACTCAGCATCAGTTCATGTAAGTCTCTCCAAGCCTCTCTGTATTCATCCTGCTGGTCATTTCTTACAGAACAATGATATTCCATAACATTAATGTACCACATTTTACCCAACCATTCTCCAATTCATGGCCATCCATTCATTTTCCAGTTTCTGGCCACTACAAAGAGGGCTGCCACAAACATTTTGGCACATACAGGTCCCTTTCCCTTCTTTAGTATCTCTTTGGGATATAAGCCCAGTAGTAGTACCAGCAGCCTCTTCTTTAAGATAATTGAGTATATTGGGGTCATCTATTCATTTTCTTTTTGGAGGCAATTGGGGTTAGCTTACTTGCCCAGGATCACCCAGCTAATAAGAGTCAGAAGCCTAATATGAACTCAGGTTCTCCTGACTTCAGAGCTGGTGCTCTCTATTCCCCATACCACCTCTCTGCCTCCATTCATTCACTTTCATCAAGGCTACTGACAACAACTTCTGTCATTCTGCCTGAACAACTCCATCCCTTTCATCCAGGACCAAGTGTTCCAGTAATTATGTTGTCTTCCTTTGCCTGAGCAAAAATCTGCAGGGTTGGAGGAAACCTAAGGTCTCTTAAAGAGGCCTGTGACCCAGATAATATGGGCAGTAATGGTGGAGGAAAAAAAAGGAGGGAGGAAAGAAGGAAGGAAGGAAGGAAGGAAGGAAGGAAGGAAGGAAGGAAGGAACAAAGGAAGAGAGGAATGAAGGAAGGAAGGAAGGAATAAATAAAGGAAGAAAGGAAGGAAACATTTATTAAGTGCCAACTATACCAGGCACTGTAATAATTGCACTACAAATATTATCTCTTTTGAAACAATAGTTCCAGCAGGAAAGTGATATTATTATCCATATTTTATAATCAAGTAAATTGAAGCAGACAGGGGTTAAGGGTCTTACCCAGGGTCACATAGATGGTAGGTGTCTTAGGCTAGATTTGTACCTGGGTCTTCCTGACTCCAGGCCCAGCTCTGTATCAGTGTACCCCTTAGTTGTTTCTGAGGGAGGGTAACAGGTGCAGGGACATCCTCTAAACTATTCTAATGGGAATTAAAATTCTGAAATTTGCAAAGATCCTCTTCCCGTGCTTGTATTAATTAGGTATGAATGTGGAGATTGCTGCTTTACTATGCAATTCTCCCTGCTTGGCTGCTCATGCTGGCACCAAAAGCTGGACTTGTCTGTCTCTCTAGACCATATCCCCTAACCTGACACAGCAGGATGAAAAAAAAATTAGAGTCAGCTCTTATATAGTAGATATCTCATTTGAGTCTCACAGCAACCCTCCAAGGTAAGTACTGTAAGTATTATTATCTTCATTTTATAGTCATCCAATAAGCACTTATTAAGCACCTATTTTGTGGTGGGATAAAAAAAAAAGCCAAAAGAATAGTCTTTGCTCCCAAAAAGATATGAATGGGGGGGGGGAAGCAAGAAACTATGTACAGACAAGCTTTATACAGAATAAACTACAAATATTCCAAGAAAGAAGGCAGTAGAATTAAGGGGTATAAGTAAGGACTTCCTGTAGACACTAGCCAGGACTTAAAGGAAGCTAGGAGGCAGAGAAGATGGAGAGAGAGAGAGAGAGAGAGAGAGAGAGAGAGAGAGAGAGAGAGAGAGAGAGAGAGACAGAGACAGAGGAGAGAGACAGAGAGAGAGAGACAGAGACAGAGAGAGACAGAGAGAGAGACAGAGACAGAGAGAGAGAGACACACACAGAGAGAGAGAGAGAGAGAGAGAGAGAGAGCATTCTAGACATGGGGGACAGCCAGAGAAAATGACTATAGACAAGAGATGGAGCTTCTTGCTTGAAGAACTAGCTGGAAGTTAGTATCACTGTATGGAAGAGTCCTTAGGGAGGTGTAAGATATAAGAGGACTGAAAAGGTAGGAGAAGGCCAACTTATGAGGGACTTGGAACACAAAATAAGATTTTCTATTTGATCCTGGAGGTGATAGGGAGCCAGTGGACTTTGTTGAATAGGGAAGGGGGGTGACATGGTTGGAGCCGAGCTTTAGGAAGATCCCTTTGACAATTGAGGGAAGGATGGACTGGTTGGAGAGTCAAAGTTGGGCAGGCTTATCCAGCCATTAAATTCCAGAAGTATAACTTGAACCTAGATCCCTTTTAATTCCAATTCAAGCGTACACTTATTAGCTGTGTCACCTGGGGCCTACCACTTAGCCCCGTTTGCCTTAATCCATTGGAGAAAGAAATGGCAAACCATTCCTGTGTCTTTGTCAAGAAAATCCCATGGATATGAGCTGATGCTAAGTGAAGGAAGTAGAACCAAGAGAACATTCTACACAAGAACAAGACTATACAATGATCAGTTCTGATGGACTTGGCGCTTTTCAACAACGAGGTGATTCAGGCCAATTCCTGTGGACTTGTGATAGAGAGAGCCATCTTCATCCAGAGAGAGAACTGTGGGTACTGAGTATGGATCACAACATAGTATTTTCACTATTTTTGTTATTTGTTTGGTTTTTTCCTTTCTCATTTTTTTTCTTTTTAATCTGATTTTTCTTGTGCAGCATGACAATGTGGAAATATTTATAGAAGAACTGCACATTTAACATATAGTGGATTACTTACTGTCTAGGGGAGGGGGAAGGGGAAGAAGGGAGGGAGAAAAATCTGAAACAAAGTTTTGCAATGGTAAAATTGAAAACCATCTTTGCATATATTTTGACAAAAAAAAAAACTATTATTAGAAAAAAGGAAAAAAAGAAAGAAAATGCTATGGCTATTATTGGCATGCTAAGGTCCCCAAGATCATGAAGTCAGAATGAAGATGGAATCTGAACCCAGGTCTTCTGACTTAAAATCCAACACTTTTTCAGTTAAAGCACTTCTAATCCCTTGGTGTAAGCCCCTCAAGGAATGTGAGCACAAGTTCACTCATTTCACTCTTTCTCAATCTCTTTCCCTCTGCAGATCCCAGAATGTGGTTCCATCCTGCTTCTCCCTGACACTAAATCAGGCCCCTGGTCATTTCCTCTGGATACATATATTTTTAAAATTTTTAATAGCTTTTTATTTACAAGTTATATGCACGGGTAATTTTACAGCAATGACAATTGCCAAACCTTTTGTTCCAATTTTTCCCCTCCTTCCCTCCATCTCCTCCCCGAGATGGCAGGTTGACCAATACATGTTAAATATGTTAAAGTATAAATTAAATACAATATAAGCATATATGTCCAAACCATTATTTTGCTGTACAAAAAGAATCAGACTCTGAAATATTGTACAATTAGCTTGTGAAGGAAATCCAAAATGCAGGCAGGCAAAAATAGAGGGATTGGGAATTCAATGTAGTGGTTCATAGTTATCTCCCAGGGTTCTTTTGCTGGGTGTTGCTGGTTCAGTTCATTACTGCTCCATTGGAACTGATTTGGTTCATCTCATTATTGAAGAGGGCCACGTCCATCAGAATTGATCATCATATAGTATTGTTGTTGAAGTATATAATGATCTCCTGGCCCTGCTCGTTTCACTCAGCATCAGTTCGTGTAAGTCTCTCCAGGCCTTTCTGAAATCACCCGATACATATGTTAAAGAATCCTTTTCTTTTTTTAGAGCTCTGCCTGGCCCCTCCTGGCAAATTGGCCCTAAGACACTTTACTACTGGCCTTCCAAGCATTACCTTTAGCCCGTATGTTACCTTGGGATCTGCTGGGCCGCACGTCTCACCACTTTTGCCTTTTCTGTAGCTGCCCATAATCTGGCCCTAATCTGGGTGATCCTGTGAGGCTCGGCCCAGCCTGTTCCGGTTAGGATGGCTGCGCTGGGTAGTGGGAGATGTGGGCGCTGGGGATGTGCAGAAGAAACTCCAGGGGTGGCAGACTGACAGCAAGCTTGGTTTTTCTGGGCTCTCTGAGGAAGGGCTGTCACGTAAAAGAATTATCTCTGTTCTACTTGACCTTAAAAGGCAGAACAGGGAGCGTTAGGTTGTGATTGCAGAGACATATTTGGGTTCAGTGTTGTGAAAAACTTCCTAAAACACTGAGCTGTACTAAAGTGGGATGAGCAGTGAACTTCCAGCCTTTCTGAAAGTAGACTTTAAGTGCAGATGAGATAACTATTTGTGGAGGATGCTGTAGAGATTCCTGCTCAAATAAGGGCTAAGTCAGACACTCTCCAAGGTCCTGCCTGCACTGGGATTGGGGAATTCTGTGAATTCTAATGAGCAGCCAGGGTCTTTGGAGAAGGCTGCTTCCCTTCTAAGGCCCTGGTGCCAGGAACCCAGAACGAGCAGGTCTGGAAGAACCACTTGGCAAGAGGTCCTGCTTGTGTTTTAAGAGAAGAAGGTGCAAGACTCGGAGAACTGAATCCAAGTTTAGGTATCCACATTCTTTAGGTCTCTCAGTTCAGTCTGTTATCCTGAACCAAAGAGAGGGCTGTCTCCTTGGGTGGCTAATTGGGAAGTCCCAGAGATTCGTATCCCTATACCAATAATTCAGAGAAGCTTTGAAGAGTGGGAAGAGTCCCATGGATTCTAAATATATTGGACCTGGAGTCTGAAAGTCTTGAATTCAAATCCTGATTCATATACTTATTAGTTATGTGAGCCTGGGTAATCTTTAATCTATCTGGGCCTTAGTTTTCCTATCTATAAAATGTGTGGGTTGGACTTGAATGAAATAACTCTAAATCTGTGATCTTATTATTCTCTTTGTGGGACTTGGACCAGTTGATTAACCCTGAATGGGTTAATCTGTAAGATGAGGAGTTTGGGCTTGAACACTAAGGTCCTTCCCAGCTCAGCATCTGTGATATGAGACTATGTGATCTTGGGTAAGTTAATTAACCTCTCATCTGTAAAACAGGAGAGAAGAGGAGTGGGCTGAATGGTCTCTAAGATTCCTGCTAGTTCTTCAGATGTATCATTCTATGTCCTCTGAGTACGAAGGGGCCAGCTGTCCTCTGACTTTTGATGAAAACCATATGTTGTTGACGCTTGCATTTTCTTCAATAAATCTGACTTTCACTGATGTCATTGAAATTTATGGGAAGTGCCCTTCCTCCTCAGCAGAAAACAGTTCTCTCCTGGAAAGCCAAAGATCTCCACCCTGCCTATCTTCCTGCTGATGTTATTGCCCTTATGAGGCTCTCAGGGAAAGGAGTCCTTCATGTGTGTGCCCCAGATACTACTTCTTGGATTTCTAGTTGAAACCTCATTGATGTTTAAGCCACCTGACTCACTTTGATCCTGACTCTCCTTGGAGGGAAGTGTCATATCCCTGCCATCTTTGTCTCTTTTCTCTGGCAGGAGACAGAGGCCCTGTACTCTTCTGAAAACTGCCCTGTGTGTCCCACCCTCCTTTCTACCCTTTGATTGTCCCATCTTGTGGTCCCAAACCCTTCCCAGACTAGCACCTAAGATCTAGCTTCCTCTTCCTCTTACACTTCTCCTTTCCCAAGGCTCCTGACCACACTATCTCCATCATGTTTTTGATGGCCATCTCCCCCTACATCTGCAATCTCCCTCCCCCCAAACTGATACCTTTGTCACTTTATAGCCCTTACAATGCAAAAAACATCCTGGCTCTGAGGGGCAACCTGACACAGTGTGAGGATTGTTGGGCTTGAATCAGGAGACCTTAATTCAGAGTCAGGCTGCCACAATTACTGGCTGTGTATGTAATATAGGTGAAAATCATTTCTCCTCTCTCAGATTCCTCATCTATAAAATGGAGACAATAATACTTGAACTAGCAGCCTTCACTGGATTGTTTAGGGCCCAGTTTCTAAAACTGTGGATCTTGCCTCATATGGGCTTTTGTAACTGAATGTGGGGGTTGTGAAATTATGATTTTTCAGTAAATGTTTCATTTGAACACCTATTTTATATGCCTATATACCTGGGAGGTCACAAAAATATCTTAGGCAAAGAGGGATTCCAAGTGGAAAAAGTTTAAGAAGCCCTAGTTTAGGGGACATATTATTTAAGACTTACAAGCATAAGAAGTGTTACGGCAAGGATTTAGATTGGAGCACTGGAGGGATCATCTAGGCTACAGGCATCCCACTAATGGCCTATAAAATTCCCCATTGTGGCCAGAACCAGATGAGAATGTAATTAGGAGATATTTAACAAAATAAACAAAAATAGAATACAACATAAATGATGCTAATTTATGATTTTCTAAGTCAATATATAACCTTTAGAAATCCTGATGTAAGGTTTAGTGACTCCAGGTTTTATTTGAATTTGACACTACTAAAGACCAAAATGCTCATTTTAAAACTAACTAAAGCCCCAGAAAGTGACCCAGATAAATATAGATAGAAAGTGATAGGACTGAGGCCTCTGAGTCCAAATCCAGTCCCTTTGCAATTGTACCATGATGTCTACCATACTTTAAAAAAGGCAAAATCAATGGTTCTCTGGGTAGAGGTGGAAGAAGAAACATACTTGGAAATGAAGGCACCATAAAAACAAAAGATATCAATTTTAAAAATTCTAAATCACTTAAGGCACTGCATTAATAGGTAAACATTCATACCTCTGGACCCTATCAGGCTATATATCTCTGACCAAATATACAGTTATATTTTGGAGAAAGATAGATTTTTACCAGAAAAGGCTTAACCAAGATTTCTTTTTTTAATAGTAATTCAATTGTTTCATCTTTGCATAGTAAGAACAGTATGTTTTTTTTTAATTTAAAAAAAATTTTAAAGCTTTTTATTTACAAAACATATACATGGATAATTTTTCAACACTGACCCTTGTAAAACCTTGTATTCCAAATTTTCCCCACCTTCCCCCAACCCCTCCCCTAGATGGCAAACAATTCATTCAATATATGTTAAACATGTTAAAAAAATATATGTTAAATCTAATATATGTATACATATTTATACAATTATCAATATTTCTTTTGTATTAAGTATGACTGAGGAAACAGGCTAGAAATCTGTTCCTCCAACCCAATCCACTGATGAAACTGCTTTTTGTCCTGGAAACTACACAGGTCCTTACTGAAGTGCAAAGAGGGGCAAGAGAGAAAATTAGAAAAACCTTGCCAGTACCCTAATTCACATTTCTAAGGAGCCATGTAGAAAGTAGGACTTCATCAGGATAAGGCTCACCAAGGAATATATTTCACCCCATAGTGACCAGTCCCTTCAACTTTCCTATCCACACTGCCCTTAGGCACAGATGCTGCTGCTGGCCCAAGAAGCCCAGTCTACTAGGTTCTTGGGCTGGTAGAGTCTTGTTAGCCTATATGGCCATGAGAAATGGAACCTCGCCTTAGACTAATCAATGCCAGGATTATGGTCAGAGATAATAACCCTAACAGTCTCTCTTCTCTACCTGAGTAGAGATCCCACATCCCTTCCAGATCAAAGTAATGGACCCTACCTGAAACCACCTTGGGCTTTGGTAGGCCAGCTTTGGTCTTTATCCTGTCACAGTCCAGACCTCCAAAACACTTCTGGGACATTAGTGCTCCATATACTCAAACACTGCTGTTCTTCCTTCACACACACACCCCCCAACATTTTCTCAATAGAATATAATCTCTGAGAACTGTCTTGCTTGCTTGAATTTTTGTCCCCACCAATAGCCCAGTCCCCAAAACATAGTAAATGTTTAATAAATGCTTCCTCTCTCTATCTATTTAATTAGCTAGGTTTTTCTAAAAGTGTTTTATCCAAAACAGCCCTAAAAGATATAGATGAAGAAACTGAGATATAGAGTAAAAGTGACTTGCCCAAATTCATGCCACAAGGTAATACTGAGTCCCAGAGTGGAAAACAGATCTCCTGATTTTGTCCATCTCTCTTTTCACTTCAGCACACACCTGGATTTATCAGTCTCTAGATTCCTGTCCAAAACAAAATGTTCTAAGGCCTCTCCCTTATATAATAGGAGGAAATCATATGTAGGCAGTTAGGTAATACAGGAAGTCAAGAAAACCTGAATTCAAATTTACCTAAGATACTTACTAGCTATGTGATCCTGGGAAAGTCAATTAATCTTAATTTCCTTATCTGTAAAATGGGAATATTAGTACTTAGTTCTCAGGGTTGTTATGAAGATCAAAAGAGGTAGTAATTGGAATGTGCTTGGGACAATGTGCATGTTTTAGGGACTATATAAATGTTAGCTATATACATACATAGTAAGTGCTATATAAAAGTTAGCTATTATATGTAACTCCACAAGAAGAGGAAGAAAGCAATAGTGGTCACAAATCTGGCCAGCCTGGGCCTTGCTCTGCTATATCCAGACAGTGGAGAGAGTGAGGGGAGTAAAGGGAGGAGACAGGGCAGAATGCACCTGATGACCTAATCAGTTCATTATCCGCAGGGGTGAAATGACCCATGTGGAGCCAGTGTCGGTGCTGAGATCAGAAGCACACCAGTGGGTTCACAGTCATGCCCTTCCTCACATCCGCACTGGTTTTTTTAAGAATGTAAAATTTCCCATTAATTCTCAGTAATACAACATAATGGCCATTAAATTCTAAAAGCTGGGAAGAGATCAGATGAATATTTAAACTTCTTTCTGCCAGAAGGAATGTAATAAAAGGTCTTTATGTTTAAATTACAATGGTTCAAAATAGAGAATTTCTACTTTGTAAGTTGGAAGAAGCATTGAGGCACAGTGAAAGAGAGCTAGGTCTTGGAACTGAGAAAGACTCTACCTTAGACCAAAGTAACTATGATGAAGCAAACAATGAGCATTTCTTAACCACCTGCTGCATAACAGCCGCCGTTATCTGGGGATTTAAAAACAAAACAAACAAAACAAAAAACCCAGCCCGAAAGGAATTTGTGTACTGAAGGAAACAACACGTACACATAAGTAGATTTAAAAAAAAAAAAAATAAATGCAAGGCAATCAAGGTGTGAGAGAGAAAGCAGTAGGCAAGAGGAGAGGGAAGAGTGGGGTGAAACCTGAAAGGCTTCATGTAAAACATAGCACTTGAGTTGAGCCTGGAAGAAGCTAAGAAGTCTTAATTAAGAGTCCAAGATGAGAAGGGCATTTTGAGCCAAAGGATCAACCAACTGTGTAAAGGCAAGGAGGGAGGAGGATATAAAGCAGGCTGTTTTGGCTGGATTGTTGAGCATATAAAGGGAATTAATGAGTAGTGCCTGATTGAAGTTGGAGGTAAAGTTTGAGGGATCCACTAAGAGGCCTTGACTCTCTTTGTTGGTAGGTGAGCTTGATAGAACTTGGGTGGAACTGATGTTGCAATTAGACCATAGCACCTTTTTTTTTTCTTTTTTTTTTTTTTGGTGACTGGCCCACGGTCTGAAGCTGGATTTGAACTCATGATTCCAGGGTCAGTGCTCTATTTATTACACCACCTAACTGCCACTCATTTCTAAAGCACTTTAAGAATTCTCACTACCCTGTGAATTTGGTAATGAAGGAATTAATATACTCATTATCATTATCACTTTAGATTTGACAATAATAATAATAATTCCATGCATTTATATAGTGCTTTATTTCTATCTTCTCATTGTATCTAGCCCATGCATCTGTCCCTTCATGTATGTATGTATGTATGTATCTATCCACCCATCTATCCACACATCTACCTACCTACATCTCTGTCTGTCTATATATCTACCATTGTGTGTGTATATAAATTGTGATGTTGTTGTTCATTCCTTTCAGTTATGTCCAACTCTGTGATCCCTTTTGGAATTTTCTTACAAAGTTACTGGAGGTGGTTTGCCATTTCCTTCTCCAGCTCACTTTTACAGATGGGGAAACTGAGGCAAACAGGATTTAGTGACCTGGCAAAATTTCACAACTAGTGCCAGATTTTAATTCGGGAAGATGAGTTTTCCTGATTCCAAGTCCAGAACTCTATGTACTGTGGGAACTCACTCTCTGTATGTATGTGTGTGTGTGTGTACACATAGACATAAACATACACACACAGACATATACATACACACAGAGGACTATAAATGTAGACATCCATCTTTGTATATATATTTGTGTATACAGATATGATGTATCTATTCATCTATGTATCTAACTACCCATGTATTTATAGCTAAGTACCTTATGTGTGTATGTGTATATTTATCTGCTTATCTATGGAGCTAGTTCCAGCCTTGGGATTTCCTTAGCATAGGGAACTCCTTTTCTAGTTTTAGATCCACCAGCCCATCTGTAATTTAGAGTCTTAGGGAGCTGCCTGAGGGCACTGAGCAGTTAAGGGATTTACTAGTTGTCACATCCCCATTTTATAGAGGAAAAAATGGGATTGTGGCCAGAGTCCTCCTTGATTGTGAGAGCCAGGAGGAAGTTTAGAGATTACCTAGTCCAACAGAGTGATTTACGACAAGAAGAAATGTGAGGCTAAAAAAAGAGCTTGCCCAAAGTTCCACAGGGAGGATGTCAAACCTAGACTTCCTGACTACTATTCCCTTCCCAGTATACCCTGCTACCCCATTCCAGTGTGTCTTCTTGCATTTAAATTACTAAGGACATAAACTGGACAAACCAGAATTATAAAATGCTTTTAAAGAAATTCAGCTTTAGTAATTCCAATAGACATGATGGAAAGTGCCATCCTCAATCAGGGAGAGAATTATGGAGACTGAATATGGATCAAAGCATAGTATTTTACATTTTATTGTTGCTTATTTACTTGTTTTTTTTTTTCTTCTTTTTTGTGTTTTTTCCCCTTTTGATTTGATTTGTGTGTGTGTGTGCAGCATAACAAATATGGAAATATGTTTAGAAGAATTGCATGTTTAACCTATATCAGATTGCTATATTGGGGAGGAGAGATGGAAGAGGAGAAGGAGAAACATATGAAGCACAAGGTTTTGAGAAGGTGAATGTTTAAAACGATCTTTGCATGTATTTAGAAAAATAAAATACTCTTACACTTAAAAAAAAAACCCTCAGCTTTAGATAAAGTCTGGAATCAACTAGATAAAATACTGGACTTGTAGTGATGCAGACCTAAATTAAAATCCTGCCTGAGATCCCGGACAAGTTACCCTTAACATCACCCAGCCTCAATTTCCTTATCTGCAAAATGGAGATAATAACGGTACTTTCTTCACAGGGTAGTAAAGGGAACCAAATGAGACAATATATGTAAAGTAATTTGAAAACCTTTAAATGCAACATAATGTTAGCTATTAATATTAAAAGGTATTGATGAAATGATGGAAAGTGAGATGGGCAGAATCAGAAGAGCACCCATATTAGTTACAAAAATAGAAAACAATAAAAGAAAATCAAGGCAAAAATAGGTGAGGCTGTTGGGATTTGGATGGAGAACCAGAGCAAATGTATTTTTGTGTTTTATTTCTTTGTTTTTCCTTTGTTAGTTTGATTTTTTTATTAAAATATGCGACAATTTTGGTGTTTTACTCTATATCCTAGTAAGAGGCAAATAATTTGTATTTTGGTGTTTTGGTTAGAAGTTTGCTACTGTGACTCCTTCTCACTTTTCCCATCTTCTTACACCTTTCTCTCCCCCACCTCTCTGATAAGGTACATAGGTCTCTTTGCTGTTTCTAATACAAGACATTTCATCTCAGCATTTTCTCTAACTGTTCTTCCTACTCAGAATTCTCTCCTTCCTGATCTCTGCCTCCTAGCCTCCATGACTTCCTTCATTATCTAACTAAAATCTCCTCTTCGGTAAGAAATCTTTGCTAGACCTTCTTAATCTCTGTACCTTCCATTCAAGATTCTCTCCAATTATCCCTCTCTACATCTTGTTTGTACATAATTGTTTTCAAGTTACCTCTCTCATTAGATTATGACCTTCCTGTGAGAAGAAAAGATGGAAGATAAGAAAAATAGGCAGCTTGTTTGTCCTAAAACCTCAGTTCTGGTCCTGCACATGGCACATGGCACAAATAACTGGGCAAGTGCCTTTCCCTTGGTTTCCTCTTCTGTCAGATGAGTGGGGTTGTATTCAATGACTGGTACAATGGGAAAAGGATGGACTCTGGAGTTAGAGAACTTGGAGTCAAATTTTACTTCTCACAACTTGTACGACCTTGAGCATGTTTTGGTTCATTTTTTGAGCCTGGATCTCCCTGTCTGTCCCAGGCTGGGAATGCAATATCCACTCACAAGGCCCTTCTCAGTATTGATTGTCCTGGAAGCTTCAACCTGCTGTTTTTCTGACCTGGGTCTGTCCATCCCTTAGGAAAACTGGTGTTCCTCTGCTGCCCCAATTCACCTTATTTGTATCAGACAATGCATGCACCTAATCAGTTTTAGCCCTTTTGCGTCTAAGCTTTCCAGAACCACCAGCATCAGCTTCCCAGGTGCCACCACCTCCCATAGAACAAATAATCTCTCTATGACTGAGTCTCCTCAACTGTAAAATGAGATTAGTCCAGACAACCTTTGTGGTTTCTTCCAGATCTTTATGATCATTTTCCCTCAGTTTCCTCATTTACCAAAAATAGGGTCAAGGTAGATGATGTCTAGAGTCAGATGAGCTGCATTCAAACTCTGCTTCTGATTTTTACTATCTGTGCAATTTAGTCAAATCCCTCACCCTCTCTAAGCCTAGAATTTTCTTCTTTTGTAAAATGTCAGAGGGAAGGAAGGTCCAGTGAAATGGTGAAGTGGATAGAGCACCAGGTTTGGAGTCAGGACCACCTAGATTCAAATACAGCTTCAGACACTTACTAGCTTTATGATACTGGATGAGTCATTTAGTCCTAATTGTCTCAGTTTCCTCACCTGTAAAATGAGCTAGAGAAGGAAATGGCAAAATACTCTAGTGTCTGCCAAGAAACCCCTAAAATGGTCACAAAGAGTCAGATATGACAGAGCAACAACAAAATGAGCAAGTTAGACTACATGCCCTCTGAGGTCCCTTGTAGCTTCAACTCCAGGATCCTGTCTCTAGGGTCCCTTCTCTTTCTGACAGTGTAAGATTCTAGCCCAAAGCTCCATCTAACATCTGGGGTTGTGCCTTTGGCCAGCAGCCCTATCTTCCACACACTTCTCAAAGGCAGCACAGCTGGAAAATATGTGCTCTCTCTCTCTCTCTTTCTCTCTCTCTCTCTCTCTCTCTCTCTCTCTCTCTCTCTCTCTCTCTCTCTCTTAAAGCTTTCAGATTCCCATCAAATAGCTTCAAAATTCAATTTTAAACCAATTTTTTTTCATTTTCATTATTTGCTGTCTCTTTAATGGTATTTGTTACCCTCCTCCTTCTGAGCTGCTGAATGAGCTATGACTCTGGGGACAGCTACGAGTCTCTCTAAATGTTTATGGTTCTAATCACGCCATCTCCTCCTGGTCCACAGTTTTGTGGGCTGTCAAATTATCTTCACCAAGAACAGATTAGAGACTTAGAGCCTAGAAATCCACACTTCAAAGTGAGTGTTGTAAACAGCCATAATTTATAGTGGCTATTATATATCAGGTTGGTGTAGAGAATAGACAGCGAGGTCTTAGGGTTGGAAAAATCTGGGTTTAAATCCTGCCTCTGACATGTATTCATTGCGTGACCTTAGGTAAGTCACTTAACTCCTAATCTCAGTGTCCCAGGTGATTTTCTCAAACTCTTGAGTTGTAGATCAAGTGGTAGAAGTTTCCTTATTGAGAATACCTTCTATCGGTGAAATCATAGATCATATATGAACATCTGTATATATGCATGTATACATATAAATATTATTTAATATAATGTAGAAATAAGGGAAGATTTCTCTCTCACATGTAGGGAAAGTTAAGGAAAGATTCTCACTTGTAGCCTAAATAAGGAGGATGTGCCTCCTTTTATATTATGAGGTAAAATGTATGAGGTGAGAGGAAAGAAACTCAAGTCTACCTCCCAATAAAAGTCCCTGTGGAAGACATTTCTTTCATAAAATCTCATGCATGCAATGGCAGAACTAGCTCAGTGTTTGAGAGGCTCCAAGGAAAAGTGTAGGAGAGAAGAGATATTAGACTGCTTGCCAAAGCAAAGGGCTAGACTCTTGTGCTGACCTCTTTGTTGTATGTCTGTGAAACCTAGATTGTATATCAGCACCATGCCAGGAAACTGAGTCACTTCCATTTGAATTGTTTTATGAAGATTCTAAAGATCACTTGGCAAGATAAGGTACCAGATGATGAGGTCCTTTCTTAAGTTCAGCTCCCAAACATTCTAACTTTACTTCAGAGAGCACAACTTCAATGGACTGGCCACGTTATTCAAATGCACATATGTCTTTTAAAAAAACTTTTATGGAGAGGACATGGAGATTAGAAGAAGAAATATAAAGGCACCCTCAAAATCTCTCTCTGAAGAACTTTGGAGTTGATTGTGAGACATGGGAGATGCTAGTCCAAGACTTCTCAGTATGGAATGCCTACATCAAAAAAGAAGCAAGCAGAATTCAAGTAGCTCCAAAGAAACACAATATATGTAAATTTGAAGACATCTCCACTCCAAATGTTTACAAGGAATATTTGTGCCCAACCTGTGGTAGAGTCTTTCAAACTCAAACTGGTCTGATCAGCCAGTCAAACACACTGTACTTTGGTTCCAACAAAGTGATTTTGGTCCTTTTCCAAAACAAAGGACAACAACCAGTCATCTACTAGTCTAGAGGAAATTTCTTTGATTTTATCAGGCTTCTAGTCTCTCACCATCAATTGCTTGTCACTTTGAACCAACTAAAGAAACTGCAAAAGAGAAGCTCAACCAGGGCTAAGATTCCCACCCATGGGTGAGACACTTATTACCTGATAGTTTCTCTATTCCATGAATCGTGTTCAATGAAAAATGCAAATTATTATTCCCACTTTTCAGATGAAGAAACCAAGTCTTTGAGACATTAAGAGACTTGCTCAGGGCCACAGAGTTGATAAGCATCTGGGTTAATATTCAATTTGAATCTTCTAGACTCCAGTTCAGTGCTGTATCCATTATGTCAAGCTGCCACTGAGGACTCAATTTCAGACTCTAAAGTGATGATTTTGAAAAAAGTTATAAAGAAAGAATAGTAATATTGCATATTTCTGATGTTCTTTAAGTTTTACAAAGCACTTCGTCACTATAACCCTGAGATAGAGGCAGAGCAAAGATAATTCCTCTTTTTTGTTGTTGTTTGGTCATTTCAGTAATATCTGACTCTTTGTGACTTTATTTTGGGGTTTTCTTGGCAAAGGATTGGAATTTTTTTGCCATTTCCTTCTCCAATTTATTTTATAGATGAGGAAACTGAGGCAAACAGGGTTAAGTGACTTGTTCAGGATCAGATAGTTAATAGCTAGTAAGTAATTTGAACTAAGGAGAGGAGTCTTTCTGATTCCAAGATCAGTACTCTATCCACTGCATTACCTAACTGCCCTAATTTTTCTTTTACCAATGAGAATATGGGGTTCAGAGAGAAGAAATAACTTGCCTAAAATGATACATTGTAATCAGTGGCAAAATGAATGCAGACTTTCATGGTCTAACTCCAATGCTACTCACCCCCAGGTAGGGCACTGACATCTCATTTATCTGTCCCAATAAGTTCACCTAACTTTTTTTTTCAGTTACTCAATTGGTCAGTCCTTCCCCTTATGAGTTCTGGCTACTTTACTGTGGTCCTAGACTATCACTGTGGTCTAGCCATCATATATCTATGATGGTAGGTTGCAATGTATCCAATTCTTCATCTTGAGTAAAAACCATGGAGATACAATATATGAGATACAGAAATATTTATTAAATGCCTACTATGTGTCAGGCACTGTGTTAATCATTGAGGATACAAATAAGAAAAGGAAAGAATCTCTGTCTTCAATCTAAGGGAGAAGACAATATACAAAAGGAAGATCAAATTAAGGAGGGGACCCTTGCTGGAGAGCATCATCAAGTAGAGTTGACACTAAGCAGAACTGCTAATGGCAAAAGAAGAAATGACTGGGATTTTGAGCCCTTAATAAAGGGAGATTATGGGAGGAGTTTTTGCTCCACAGTGAAAAGAATCTTGTAGCTATAAGGTTTAAGTCCCTGTTCTAATATTTAATAGTGTAAAGACGCATACAAGTCCCATTTCTATACCAGTGCTCAGAATTCTTATCTGTAAAATGGAAATAATAATACCTGCCTCCTGCTAGGAGGAAAATGCTTTGTGAACCTTAAAGCAATATAGAAATGTGAGCTGGAATTATTATTAATAAAATTTATAGTTTTGAAGCTACAGGGCATATGAGAAATGAAGAATATATCTCAGCATAATTAATATTCCTATCCATACTTTACTTGTCCATGAATTTGTCACAGGAAAACCACCCAATGTGAGACTTAGATTAAAGAAAAGACTTTAAGATAATATTTGAATCAAATGATTTTTTATGGTCAATTAACAATAAACAATGATTCTCTGCATCTTTTAGTGAATTAAAGGATGATAAAGATGTGGCCTGATGTGTAATATCACTTGTGACAGAGTGTCTGCTAATTTCCATCTCTCATTCATCCATTCTCATCAAAAATACCCCTAAATGACATATATGGAATAGTAATAAAAATTTCATATGGCACGTGGATCAAATGTTGGTCCAAGGAGTCAGGAAGCCTTGAGCTCAAATCCAGTCTAAGATACTTATTAGACTGAATGATCCTAGGCAAGTCACTTAATGTTTGTTTGCCTCAGTTTCCTCAATTGTAAAATGGGGATAATAACAGCCCCTACTTCAATAGTGTTGCTGTCAGGATCAAATCAGATAATATATAAAAAAAAGTATAAATATTGCATAGATATTTATTAACACCTCCCACCACCACCACTACCACCATCACCAATTCGGTTAACTTTGGGAAGGTAATAATAAAGTCCAGGCTATTTTCCTTGCCTCGTCTATCTTCCCCTTTTTAAATACATTGAAAATTGATCCCTTAAATTTCTTTAAAACTTTGCTGTCTTTAGCATGAACCCCTCTGCATATATTTGATCCTGTCCAGCTCTTTTTCCCATCTTTTGCCCAGAAGTAATTTGCTCTTATATATGTCTGTAGTACAACATAATGTTCTGGGCTTAGAGGTAGGAAGACGTGGATTCACATATAGCTTTAGACACACATTAGCTGTGTGTTCCTAGGCAAGTCATTCACCTTTTGCCTCAGTTTCCTCAACTGTAAAATGGGAATAATAATAGCATCCACCTTTCAGGGAATTTATCAAATCAGATAAAATTTGGAAGAAAAAAAAATACTTAGTGCAGTGCCTAGAACATAGTAGGCTTTTTGAAAATGCTTATTTGCTTTCCTTATCCTGCTTTTTTTTGTCCTTTGTTTTCTTCTGTGCTCTTTCCATTTCTTTCATAAGCAAATCTAGGACTATGATATGGGAGTCTCCCACTCAACTTGGTGGTAAAGAATTGTTCTAGACAGTTTTCAGATGAAGAAATTAAAACCATTTCTAGTCTAATGAAAAGGTACTCTAAATCACTATTGGTTGGAAAAATGCAAATTAAGACAACTCTAACACTACACACCTCTCAGATTGGCTAAGATGACAGGAAAAGATAATGATGAATGTTGGAAGGGATGTGGGAAAAGTGGGACACTGATACATTGTTGGTGGAGTTGTGAACTGATCCAACCATTCTGGAGAGCAATTTGTAACTATGCCCAAAGGGTTATCAAACTGTGCAAACCCTTTGATCCACCATTGTTTCTACTGGGCTATATCCCAAAGAGATCTTAAAGAAGGGAAAGGGACCCACATGTACAAAAATGCTTGGGCAGCCCTTTTTGTAGTGGCAAGAAACTGGAAACTGAGTGGGTGCCCATCAGTTGGAGAATGGCTGAATAAATTATGGTATATGAATGTAATAGGAATATTATTGTTCTATAAGAAACGATCAGCAGGATGATTTTAGAGAGGCCTGGAGAGACTTACATGAACTGATGCTAAGTGAAATGAACAGAACCAGGAGATCATTGTACATGACAACAGCAAGATTATACGATGAACTATTCTGATGGATGTGACTCTTTTCAACGATAAGATGATTGAGGCCAGTCCCAATGATCTTGTGATGAAGAGAGCCATCTACACCCAGAGAGGGGACTGTGGGAACTGAGTGTGGATCACCACATAGCATTTTCACTCTTTTTGTTGTTGTTTGTTTGTATTTTGTTTTATTTCTCATTTTTTCTTTTTGACTTGATTTTTCTTGTGCAGCAAGGTAATTGTATAAATATGTATGAATATATTGGACTTAACATATATTTTTACCATATTTAACATATATTCGATTACTTGTCACCTAGGGGAGGAGGTGGAGGGAAAATTGGAACCCAAGGTTTTGCAAGGGTTAATGTTGAAAAATTATCCATGCATATGTTTTGAAAATTAAAAAGCTTTAATAAAAAAATAAATTTTAAAAAAAGAGTTTTTTTTTCTGTCTCTGCTTTGTCTGTTGTCCTTCAAGACATCTCAGAATGACTTTGCTTGTGCCTTTTGCCAAGCTTTTGTTAAACTGGTTTTCCCCACTAAGACTACTCATGAGATGATAACTGCTCATAATCATCCACCATCTTTCTTCATAAGACTTTACAAATGAGTTCCAATTCTAAAATGGCACTGCCTTTGGCTCTCAGATCTCTTCATTTGGCAATTAAGTCAAATGTTTGTGGATTAAGGTGATTTTTAGACTCTTTGGGACATCTCATTATGGCAATTAATTTACATGACTTAACCATGAAACTATTATAATCTGTATTAGGTATTTTTCCTCCCATTCATTTCTAGGCATCAGTGTTATTGTTTATTTGTTTTCTGTCATTTCTGACCACATTTGGGTGTTATTGGCAAAGATAAATGGAACAGTTTGCCATTTCCTTCTGTAGCTCATTTTACAGATGAGGAAACTGAGGCAAATCAGGGTCACACAGCCAGTGTCTGAGGCCAAATTTGAACTCAGGAAGAGGATCCTTCTTGGCTCTATACCAGGGACTCTATCCACTGAACCACCTAGCTGCCCAATCAATAACTTCTCTTGATAGGTCATGTGAGAGTGGCTTTAATTGCATTTCATGTATTATATTCATTGTTAATATTTCTTCCAGTTTTGTATTAATTTTGATTTTTACTCCAAGAGGAAAGTAGCATAGGAGAAATGTTGAGAACTCCAGCCTCCTCTAACTGGAACTCCAGTTATACATACAGAATCTCAGAACCAGTAGGCAAGATGCTTCGTTGTTAATTCTCTGACTGGGACAACTGGCTAAACAAAGCAAAATTCAAAATGATCTCAATCTTGTATGGACCTGTTCTCTTCCTGCTATGGCAGTGGTGAAATATCACCAAAGGGGATCCAAGGGTCATATAATTCTTAGGCGATCTTTAAACATTCACTTGGTTTTTGGTACTCTCTAATCTCACTTTGTATAAAATCCTTGTCAAAGATTGGGCATGCTAATAGAGAAAATTGTATTATCTTCACATTCTCAATATAATCAAAATCAGAAGACAAGGAAGATGAGCCTAATGGAAGCATGGTTTGTAGAGATTTTGAAGAAGCAAAGAAAGAAGTAAGAAGTATGGGTTTTATTGCATGCCCAAAGGCCAAAAGAAACACAATTTCATGGAACATTTGGTTATCTTGTATTATATCATATTGTTCATGATAAGTATTTACAAAAAACCCATAATGCAAATGACTGTAGAATGATATCTGTCGCTGAGGATGAGGAGGGAGAAAAACTCTATAAAGAATCTGATAAGATCCTTCAGATGAAATCAATATACATTTTAATATCTGGTGAGTTTAATGCATAGGTGGGAATATATGAGAAAAGTTAAAAATACAAAAAAAAAACAAGGAAAAAATACAAAGGAAAAGGATTTTTTAAAATTTAAGCAGTAAAAATATGAGTTCAGAAATTTGTAGGCTACAAAGAAACCCTATATCTGTACTATCACTTTGAAAAAGGAAGATAAGGTTCTAGATGTAGCAAATACTGAACATCACAAAAATGGAAATTAATTATATTTTGACAGACAGGAAATGATTATTACTGATGTGGGAGTCAATCTTGAATCCGTTGTCTGTGTACAAATAACCAACATATTAGCACAAACAATAATAATAGTTTATATTTGCATAATACTTTAAGATTTGACATACATTAATATAATTGATCCTCACAACAACCCTATGAAGAAGGTGCTGCAGGTATTATTGTCTTCATCTGACAGATAAGGGAACTGAGGCATGCCCTACTCTAGACTACCATTCCATATAAACTGGCCTCCCTGATGTTCCCTGAGCAGGACATTTCACATTCCACCTAAATGCTATCGAATAGGGTTTGTCCCCCATTGCTGATCTCTGAACTATATATTAATTCCTTTCCTTAATTCTACTAGTTAGCCCTCTCCCTTGCCAACCAACTCATCAACTTACCAGTTTTCATGTTGTGTATGTATATTTTATTTACATGTATATATGCTATTTTTCTCCAGTAGAATATAAGCTCCTGGGGGACAGATACTGTCCTAACCTAGATACTAGCACAGTATTCACCATCTAGTAGAGACTGACTAAGTGCTTATTGAAATGAATTAAATTGGATCTTACAGGCTCATAGATCTAGAGGGGATCTGAGAGATCATCTGTTGTAATCACCTCATTTCATAAATGAGAAAACTGTGGGCCAGGGACAATAAATAACTTGTTCAAAGTCACGTATGCATTAAGTATGTAAGAGGTGGAATTTGAATCCAGGTTTAAAACCCTGATTCCAGACTCAGTGTTCTTTCCACTCTACTGTCCTAAATTGGATTGAATTAAGTAGTTTGCTGAAAGTCAGACAGCTAATAATATCCTCCAAAAGTTAACAAAGTGATTTTTCTTAAGCATAGATCTGACTATGTCACTCTTTTCCCATTCACTAAATTTCACTGGCTCCCTTTTGCCTCTAGGATAGAGTATGAAGTTCACTTTTTTTTTTTTTTTTTTAATTTTATTTTTTTTTTTTTTTATTTTTTTTTTAATTTAATAGCCTTTAATTTACAGGATATATACATGGGTAACTTTACAGCATTAACAATTGCCAAACCTCTTGTTCCAATTTTTCACCTCTACCCCCACCCTCCTCCTAAATGGCAGGATGACCAGTAGATGTTAAATATATTAAAATATAACTTAGATACACAATAAGTATACATGACCAAAACATTATTTTGCTGTACAAAAAGAATCAGACTCTGAATTATTGTACAATTAGCTTGTGAAGGAAATCAAAGATGCAGGTGTGCATAAATATAGGGACTGGGAATTCAATGTAATGGTTTTTAGTCATCTCCCAGAGTTCTTTTCTGGGTATAGCTAGTTCAGTTCATTACTGCTCCATTAGAAATGATTTGTTGATCTCGTTGCTGAGGATGGCCTGATCCATCAGGACTGGTCATCATCTAGTATTGTTGTTGAAGTATATAATGATCTCCTGGTCCTGCTCATTTCACTCAGCATCAGTTCGTGTAAGTCTCTCCAGGCCTTTCTGAAATCATCCTGTTGGTTATTTCTTACAGAACAGTAATATTCCATAATTTTCATATACCACAATTTATTCAGCCATTCTCCAACTGATGGACATCCATTCAGTTTCCAGTTTCTAGCCACTACAAAAGGGCTGCCACAAACATTCGTGCACATACAGGTCCCTTTCCTTCTTTATAATCTCTTTGGGATATAATCCAGTAGTAACACTGCTGGATCAAAGGGTATGCACAGTTTGATAACTTTTGAGCATAGTTCCAAACTACTCTCCAAAATGGTTGGATTCGTTCACAACTCCACCAACAATGAATCAATGTCCCAGTTTTCCCACATCCCCTCCAACAATCAACATTATTTTTCCTGTCATCTTAGCCAATCTGACAGGTGTGTAGTGGTATCTTAGAGTTGTCTTAATTTGCATTTCTCTGATTAATAATGACTTGGAGCATCTTTTCATATGACTAGAAATAGTTTCAATTTCTTCATCTGAGAATTGTCTGTTCATATCCTTTGACCATTTTCAATTGGAGAATGGCTTGATTTTTATAAATTAGAGTTAATTCTCTATATATTTTAGAAATGAGGCCTTTATCAGAACCTTTGACTGTAAAAATATTTTCCCCAGTTTATTGCTTCCCTTCTAATCTTGTCTGCATTAGTTTTGTTTGTACAAAAACTTTTCAGTTTGGTATAATCGAAATTTTCCATTTTGTGATCAGTAATGATCTCTAGTTCTGCTTTGGTCATAAAGACCTTCCCCTTCCACAGGTCTGAGAGGTAAACTATGTTCCTCTAATTTATTAATAATTTCATTCTTTATGCCTAGGTCATGAACCCATTTTGACCTTATCTTGGTGTACGGCGTTAAGTATGGATCAATGCCTAGTTTCTGCCATATTAGTTTCCAATTTTCCCAGCAATTTTTATCAAACAGTAAGTTCTTATCCAAAAAGCTGGGATCTTTGGGTTTGTCAAAGACTAGGTTGCTATATTTGATTGACTGTTTTATCCCTTTGAACCTAATCTATTCCACTGATCAACTAATCTATTCCTTAGCCAATACCAAATAGTTTTGGAACTGCTGCTCTATAGTATAGTTTTAGATCTGGTACAGCTAAGCCACCATCATTTGATTTTTTTTTATTAATTCCCTTGAAATTCTTGACCTTTTGTTTTTCCATATGAACTTTGTTGTTATTTTTTCTAGGTCATTAAAATAGTTTTGGGAGTCTGATTGGTATAGCGCTAAATAAATAGATTAGTTTAGGTAATATTGTCATCTTTATTATATTTGCTCGCCCTATCCAAGAGCATTTAATATTTTCCAATTGGTTAGATCAGACTTAATTTGTGTGAAAAGTGGTCTGTAATTTTGCTCATAAAGTTTCTGATTTTCCCTTGGCAGATAGATTCTAAATATTTTATATTATCAGTAGTTACTTTAAATGGAATTTCTCTTGTAACTCTGACTGTTGATTTTGTTAGTGATATATAAGAATGCTGATGACTTATGTGGGTTTATTTTATAACCAGCAACTTTGCTAAAGTTGTGGATTATTTCTAATAACTTTTAGCAGAATCTCTGGGGTTCTCTAAGTATACCATCATGTCATCGGCAAAGAGTGATAATTTGGCTTCCTCATTGCCTATTCTTATTCCTTTAATCTCTTTCTCAGCTCTTATTGCTATAGCTAGCGTTTCTAATACAATATTAAATAGTAACGGTGATAGTGGCAACCTTGTTTCACTCCAGATCTTATTGGGAATGGTTGCAGTTTGTCTCCATTACATATGATGCTTACTGATGGTTTTAAATAGATGCTGCTGATTATTTTAAGGAAAAGTCCATTTATTCCTATACTCAAGTGTTTTTAATAGGAATGGATGTTGATTTTATCAAATGCTTTTTCTGCATCTATTGAGATGATCATATGGTTTTTGTTAATTTGGTTATTGACATGGCCAATTATATTGATAGTTTTCCTAATATTGAACCAGCCCTGCATTCCTGGTATAAATCCTACTTGTTCATAGTGTATTATCTTGGAGATGATTTTCTGTAGTCTTTTTGCTAGTATCTTATTTAAGATTTTAGCATCAATATTCATTAGGGAGATTGGTCTATAATTTTCTTTCTCTGTTTTCAGCCTACCTGGTTTAGGTATCAGCACCATGTCTGTGTCATAGAAGGAATTTGGTAGGACTCCTTCATTCCCTATTTTATCAAATAATTTATATAGCATTGGGGCCAATTGTTCTTTAAATGTTTGGTAAAATTCACATGTAAATCCATCTGGTCCTGGGGATTTTTTCTTAGGGAGTTGTTTAATTGCCTGTTCTATTTCTTTTTCTGAAATGGGACTATTCAAGCAATTTACTTCTTCCTCTGTTAGTCTGGGAAGTCTGTATTTTTGGAGGTAGTCATCCATTTCACTTAGGTTATCAAATTTATTGGCATAAAGTTGAGCAAAATAACTCCTTATTATTTCTCTAATTTCCTCTTCATTGGTGGAAAGTTCTCCCTTTTCATTTTTAAGACTACTAATTTCATTTTCCTCCCTCCTTTTTCTAATCAGATTTACCAAAGGCTTATCTATTTTATTGGCTTTTTTCATAGAACCAACTCTTAGTTTTATTAATTAGTTCAATAGTTTTTTTACTTTCAATATTTTTAATTTCTCCTTTTAATTTTAGAATTTCCAATTTAGTATTTGATTGGGGGTTTTTAATTTGGTCTTTTTTTAGTTTTTTTAGTTGCAAGCCCAATTCATTAATCTTTTCTTTCTCTGTTTTATTCAAGTAAGCTCTCTAAGGATATAAAATTCCTCTTATTACGCTTTGGCTGCATCCCACAAATTTTGGTATGATGTCTCATCATTGTCATTATCTTGAGTGAAATTATTAATTGTATCTATAATTTGCTGCTTCACCCAATCATTCTTTAAGATGAGATTGTTTAGTTTCCAATTACTTTTTGCTCTATTTCCCCCTAACTTTTTGTTGAATGTAGTTTTTATTGCATCATGATCTGAAAAGAAAGCATTTACTATTTCTGCTTTCTTGCATTTAATTTTGAGGTCTTTATGTCCTAATATATGGTCAATTTTTGAATAGGTTCCATGAACTGCTGAGAAGAACGTATATTCTCTTCTATCTCCATTCAATTTTCTCCAAAGATCCAACATACCTAATTTTTCTAATATTATATTTACTTTTAATTTCTTTCTTATTTGTTTTGTGGTTTGATTTGTCTAATTCTGAGAGTGCAAGGTTGAGATCTCCTACTATTACAGTTTTGTTGTCTATTTCTTCTTGCAACTCTCTTAACTTCTCCTTTAGGAAGCTGAGTGCCATACCACTTGGTGCATATATGTTTAATATTGATATTGCTTCGTTGTTTATGCTACCCTTTAGCAGGATGTAGTTTCCTTCCTTATCTCTTTTAATTAGATCAATTTTTACTTTTGCTTGATCTGAGATAAGGATGGCTACCCCTGCTTTTTTGACTTCACCTGAAGCATAATAGATTTTGCTCCAGCCTTTTACCTTTACTCTATATGTATCCCCCTGCTTTAAATGTGTTTTTTGTAAACAACATATTGTAGGGTTCTGACTTTTGATCCAGTCTGCTATCTGCCTCCTCTTTATGGGGGAGTTCATCCCATTCACATTTACGGTTAGAATTACTAAATCTGTATTTCCTGCCATCCTAATAACCCCAGATTGTGCTTTACTTATTCTTGCCTCCCCAACCCTCTTTCCCCCTTTAAACTTTATGTACCCCTCTTGTATCACGATACTTATCCTCTTTATATTCCCTCCTCCCCCTTTGAGTCTTTCCCCTTCCTTCCCTTATTACTCTTTTCTTTTCCCTTTTCCTCCCCGCTTTTAATGAGGCGAGAGAATTTTCTAAAACAAATGTCAATTATTTTTCCTTTGAGCTAACTCTGATGAGAGTAAGATTCACACAATGTTCCTCCCTCTCTAAATTCCCTCAGATATGATAAGTTTCTTAGCCTCTTTGTGGGATGTGGTTCTCTTTTATCCCTCCTTCCCACCTTATTCTGCCATCATCCCTTTTCCATATCTACTTCCTTTTTATGTTATATCAGTATTATCAAATTTTACATGTATTTTTTGTATATCCACAACAGAAATACAATTCTCAAGAGTTATTTTACCTTTTTCTGCATCTCTTGAGTTCTATTCTTGGAGATCAAATTTTTTGTTTAGTTCTGGTTTTTTCTTCAGAAACAAATGGAATTCATTTGTTTCATTAAACGTCCATCTTCTTCCCTGGAAGAAAATGCTCAGCTTAGCTGGGTATTTTATTCTTGGCTGCATCCCAAGTTCTGTGCCTTTCGAATATCATATTCCAGGCCCTTCTTTCCTTTAATGTAGAGGCAGCCAGATCTTGGGTGATCCTTATTGATGGCACCTCGGTATTTAAATGGTTTTTTGGCTGCTTGTAAAATTTTTTCCTTAATCTGATAGTTCTGAAATTTTGCCACAATATTCCTTGGGGTTTTTATTTTAGGGTTTCTTTCAGAAGGTGTTCGATGAATTCTTTCAATGCCTATTTTACCTTCTGATTCTATTACATCTGGGCAGTTCTCTTTGATGATTTCTTGTAAAATAGTATCTAGGCTCTTTTTTTCATCATAGTTTTCGGAAAGTCCAATAATCCTCAGATTATCTCTCCTAGATCTATTTTCCAAGTCTGTCATTTTAGCAAGTAGATAATTCATGGTTTTTCCAGTTTGTCATTTTTTTGGTTTTGCTTTGACTGATTCTTGCTGTCTCAATGCATCATTAGTTTCAATTTGTTCAGTTCTAATTTTAAAGAATTATTTTCTTCATTAGCTTTTTTACTTCTTTCTGTATATGTCCAATTGAGTTTTTGAATGTATTGTTTTGGTCTGTGGAATTTTTTTCCATTTCACTAATTTTTTTTTTTAGTGAATTATTTTCTTTTTCCAATTCACAGATCCTACTTTCTAGTGAATTCTTTATTTTTTCCAATTCACAATTCTTACTTTCCTGTGATTTTTTTATTTTTTCCAATTCACCAATTTGCACTTCCTGGGAGTTTTTTAACTTTTCCAATTCGTATTTCAGGAAGTTGTTGCTCTCTTGTAAGGCTTCTTTCCTTTCCCATTTATCTTCTAACTCTCTTTGAGACTTTTAATGGTCTCTTCTATGAGAGCATTATGTAAAGGAGGACAGTCTGATGCATTTTTGCTGTTTGAGGTCTCTTCAGGTTTGCTGACCTGCTCTTTTTCTGCATAGAAGCTGTCGATGGTTCTTTTCATCTTTTTATTCATGTTTTAAAGCCTTTAGGGTAGGTCTCCTAGGCAAGGGGGTTACCAGCTTCCTCTGCAGAGCAGGGAAGATAAACCGATTTCCGGCTCCGAGGTATGGGAGTGCTCTGGGTGAGAGTTTTCCCTTCCCCCAACAGGAAGTGGATTCAGCACTGGCGGAGCTATCAAACTGCTTAGTAGGGCTGAGTGGATTATCGATTGCCCTCGGCTAGAGACTAAGTGGTGAAAGTGTCACCGCCCAGGCCGGAGCCTCTTGTGGGACTGTGAGTATTAGCAGCTGAGCGCAGACAGCAGAACGCAGACAGCCACAAACTCTGCCCAGCGTCTCTGCCTGATGCAAATCGGCCCTGGAAAAGCTCTATGGCCCCAAGCCGAGCTCCCCACTGTGCAGATTGGAGGCTAACCCGGCTCGCGCCCTCCTGCCGTGCAGGATCACAACTGCCCCAAGGAAAAGCCCCTTACTGCGGGTTGGGGCTGGCGCTTGTGCTGAGATCTGTGCCTTCACCCTGGGTTTGAGACTCTCCTCGGAACCTAATTTCTCTCCCAGTCTCGCTGATCTCCCCTGGCCCCGGAACCAACCTTTTTGGCGAGACTGCAGATTTTCTTCGGCCGGTGAGTTGTTCTACTTCTTATCTTTACGAATTGTAGCAGTCAAGACTATTTTTGAGGCTCGATATAATATTGATAAAGAGGGTAAGAGAAGAGCTTAGAAAGACGCGTGTGTCTTCTCCGCCATCTTGGCTCCGCCTCTGAAGTTCACTTTTAAAGCCTTCACAATTTGACTTCAGCCAAGTTGTGGTTATCAGTATCATTATATACACTCCCTTTCCTGATCTCCCAAATGCAGCCCAGTTGTCCTTCTTTCTTTCCCCACACATCTTCCATCTCCCTTTTTCATGCCTTTGTCCTGGCTGCCCCTTATGCCTGGGATGCCCTCCCTCCTCACCTCCATCTCATAGAATCCCTCAATTCCTTCAAGATACCACCTAAGTATCTTCTTCCTGCCAAAGCCTTCCCTTCTTCCCCCGAACTGCTAGTGACCTAACTACCACATGTTCAACTAATTTCCACTTTTTAAACTTATCTGTATATAATTGTTCTGGCCAATCTGCATACATTGTTCATACATACATACACACATATATAAAATATATATGAAAAATATATATACAAGGACATGATGGCCCTTTAGATTGTAAGGTCTTTGAGGGCTGCCACTGGCCTTCTTTTAATTTGTTGTATCCTCAGGACTTAGCACAGGGACTGGCACTTAATATATGTTTATTGGATTGGGTGTAGAGTTCTTTGATGGAATGTAAGCTATTGAGAGAGAGGATTGTTTAATTTTTTTCTTTGTATTCCCAGGGCCTAGAAAACGGCCTGGTACATAGAAATGGCTTTAATAAATATTTTCTAATTGATTAATTGCAAACACTGGAGATGGGATAAACACACAAATATATACACAAATACCTACGTTCACTCATCCTTCCATAACCATCTATAAAATACCTATTCTGCACAAGGCCTTGTACTGGGGGCGAGGGGGAGATATAACTTTATCCTTGCCTTCTTTCTACTCAGAGACTCAGCATTGCAATCCACAGCAGGATATGAATAGGGTCTCAAAGGGAAGACAGACACAGGACTGGGAAGGTCCAGAAGGGGGGTGGAGGGAGGGAGAGAAGGAGGGAGGGAAGGAGCACGTGAGCTAGGGGCTTCCACAGACCCAGTCCCCTTCACAAACAGGCACTGTGCACACAGAGGCACACAGGGTCCCCCTCCCCAAGCTCCCCCTGGCACAAGCACCCACTCACTGCCACCCACGCGGGCCTGCACGCCACACAGGGCATCTCTGTCCTCACAGCTAATGAGCCAGGCACCAATTCCAAACCACCAACTTGTAACTGAATAAACATGATAAACGGCTCCTTTCCAGATGGCTTTTTATGCAGAACTGTTTATGCAGTGTTGATAGATGGCAAATTTTATGCCAATAAATCCTCATGTTTTAAAACATTTGCCTTCTTAATTGGCCAGTTTACATGTAAAATATGTTTATGTGCATTAGTGAGCTTAGATTGGGCCTCTGGCTGGAGGAGGCCCTCACCTCTGTCCCCTGTCCAGCAGTTGGCACAGAGATGGAGGGGGCCTTGGGACTGCCCAAGGTGAGCCCTGGTGAGTCCCCAGCTCCTGCCTCGGGACCACCAACAATCTAAGGGGAAGAGGAGGTTTGGTGGTGGAAGGAACCAGGAGACTGGAAATTCAAGTCCCAGCCACTGTGAGCTCATTGTACCTCCACCTTCTCTGGGCCTTGGCTTAACCAAGCGTACAATGAAGGGTCGGTCATTTCTGATGGGAGCTCTGGCATTAGAAATCTACATTACCCACTTCTGGCTCCAGCAAATGTCTCTGGAAGAAAATCTCATAACCTCCTTCTCGGGCTTCCTCTGAATCCTCCTTTCTCCCCAGTAAGAGAATGGGAAAAGTATAACTCCTGACCTGAAGCCCATTCACATGGGATTCTTCTTACTGGTGAAGATGAAGGCCCTGCCCTGAGTGAGGGGCTGGCTGGAGGGAGCTGATCCGAGTGGGAGAGCACTAGCCTTCTTCAGTCTTTGGGACTCTTCAAAAGGTCAGTCTCTTCCAGTGGATCTGGCTTCCAGCTTGGAGAAGAGAAGATGGAATGGGCCACTCCCACCTCAGGTTGCTGACAAAAAAGACTTTAGGAAGTCTGAGAGAAGTCAGAAGTCTCTAAAAATGTCCCCATTCCCAGCTTGCTACAATAGAGACCATGGGGAATTTCCCCTTAGTTTAGATCTAGGCCTTTCTCTTGGTTGAGCTTTATCTCACTCCCAATGGAAGAAAAGCTCTTTTACTCTACTTTGTCTGGCATATATTCTCCCAAGTATACTTTCTCTAATTCCTGTTGTTCTATTTGGATAAAAAGGGATTTCTTTATTATTCTTTATGTGTATTCATTGTGGAATCACAAGGGGTCAGCCTTGGATATAGAATTTGAATTTCTCTTTTCCCATGATAATGATGGTAAAGTGATCAGGAGCTAGATAAAAATGAATCACATCTCTTAGATGAACAACATTTAAGGAAGCAGATATAACTCTAGTCCAGTATTCTTTCTCTCTGAAGAGAACAGAATGGTAGCTTCTGGTTCCAACTTCTGTCTTCCCTTCCTGGAAGGAATTAAAATCTTCCTTGGAGAAGGGTGGGGAAATAAGAGGCTAGAGATGTCTATTTTTCCTCCTGCCTAATCATATATAGACAGCCCTCACTACATATTTGGGGCTTACTCATATTACCACCATATTCTTAGGGGCAGAAAGATTATAAGGACCTGTAAGGCTACAGGTCCAGAGCTAGAAGCAAGTTCAGAGGTCATTTAGTCTAATCCTGTACAGATGAAGAAACTCAGTCCCAGTAAGTTTAATGACCATCTCAAGGTCACACAGATAATGTCAATGAAGGTATTTGAATGTTGGTTTTCTGACTCTGGATCCAGATTCAAGGGGAGTTAGAAAAAGAACAAGAAGCAGACTAGCACTGAGGCTCCCCCCCCCCAAAAAAAAATAAAAAAGTCAGGTTGAGGAGAAGAAGACTAAAGAGAACATCACTGTTATAGAATATCTGAAAGGTGCCATACAAAAAAGCAGGATTAAATTCAGGCCAGTTGACCCCAAAAAGCCGGACTGGTGTGTAGGGTGAAATTACTGTAAGAAAGATTTCTGCGGTATGTAAACAAAGCGTAACAGTTAGAATTGCTTAAAGAGTTTAATAGTGATTTCCCCCAAACTAGACGTGTTTTAGTAGAGGTTGAAAGACTACTCATTAGGGAGGCTCTGAAAGGGATTACAACACATGGAAGGTAACTGAAGGCAGCTCTTGCTGGCTATGATCAGGCAACCAGGATTGAAACGCTCCCTCTCCCTTGCTCCCTTTCCCCTTAGGTCTCACATCCTGTTGAATCTTCTCTGCATTGTTTCTCTTCAATCCATCCTTGTTCACATTGTCAGTCATCTCTTTGAATACCTCTTACCTCACTCATTATCACCTTATATACTCAGATCCAGGACCCTTTCCTACATTGGGAGACCAACCTATGACTATTTGTCCAGCTTTATTCTACTCTGGCCCTTCCTATGTCCCTCCATCCTTCAAACTGCACACACACACACATATATATATGCACAAATATGCTAATAGCTTATACATACATTATATGTATACATGTCATATAATATATGTATATACATATATATATATATATATATATATATATAATGTATGTATATAGTTATTGATATATTGTCTCCCCTATAAGACTGTGAGCACCTTGAGGCCAGGGGCTATATTTTGCTGTCTTTGTATCCCCAGTGCTTAGTACAGTGCCTAGTACACAGAAGGTGCTTAGTAAATGGATGATGATGGTGATGATGATGATGATGATAAAGCATCCCACTTCATCCAGACCACTTTTTTCCCTGATTGCCTCACTTCCCATGACCAATTCAAGTATGTCCATACATGTTCTTGAAAAAAATGAAAAACACAAGTTTATTTAAAAAAAAGGTTTTCATCTGAACTGCGCTTAACAACCTGCTATATTCCTAAAGTCAGGTGGGCATAATCTCTCCCGTTTTCCTCTTTCCTGTTTCACACACAGAACACCAAGTTCCATTTATAAAGCTTTCTACATGGTCAATGAATTTTTGCGGTATAGCTATGGCTTGGTCTGGACTTGCCTGATGGAAGCAGGTACCCAGTCTTCTTAGAAAGATGAGGTTTCCCTGGCAGCTCTGGGCTATTACTCTCCTAAAAGTGAGATACAAGACCACTTAACTCAAGGCAGCTTTCATAAAAGTGAATTTATTGCCAAATGGGACTTTCTACTTTTGCAGTCAGAGGAGGGGGTGTGAGAGTCGCTGGGGGTTGGGCTCCAGAAGAGTAAAGTTCAAATCCCTCCCTGATCTGCTCCTGATTGGCTGTGCAATCTCTTGCAGGTCACTTCCATATCTCTAGTTCTCAGTTTCCTCTTTAAAATGAATGAGTTGGTTTGATCTCTAAGGTTCCAACTCTAATATTCTGTTTTATGATTCATGAATACAATTTTTCAAGGGAAAATTAAAAAACATCCACATCTCAGATCCACATCCTGAGGCCAAGAGAGAGAAAGGATTTGTTAATAAGTCATGGACAATTCTACTTAAACTTGTTATCTTAGTTATTAGTCAGGAGCAATATTTCTTACTAATAGCCAATTTCAGATGATAAAACCAACACTTTGGGATAATGAAAGCTCTAAGTATTAGTCTCTCACAAGGAACGCAATGCTGCAACAGCCTTTGTATCATGTCCCAAATATAGTTAGAAATCTCCATTTTCTGTACCTATTCCACTGAATTTATCCTTTTGGCAAATAAAACATTCTTGCTTCACTGACCTTCTTGTATTTAAAATGTCGTTGTTGTTGCTCAATCATTTCTGACTTTTCATGACCCTATTTGGGGTTTTCTTGTCAAAGATACTAGATTAATTTGCCATTAACTTCTTTGCTAATTTTACAGATGAGGAAACTGAGGTAAACAGGGTTAAATGACCTGCCCATGATCACACAGTCAGTAAGTGTCTGAGGTCAAATTTGAACTCTGGTATTTTTAACTCTAGGCCTTCTACTCTATCCCTAAGAGATATTTTAAATGTTACTTAAGACTTAATGAATTATTGGTAGTGGATTTGTTCATTGATTCAACTATTCTGGCAAACAATTTAGAATTGCTCATGAAAATCACTACCCTGTTAGTAGTACCTTTAACCCTATTGCCACATAATATGTGAATATAAGGGGATATCATTGCACTATAAAAGCTAATGAACATAAGGAATTCAGAAAACCATTAGAAGTTTTAGATGAACTGATGCTAACTAAAGCAAAATTTTAAAAAATTTTATATGTATATACCCAGTAAAAAAGGACCCACATGTGCAAAAATGTTTGTGGCAGCCCTTTTTGTAGTGTCAAGAAAGTGGAAACTGAGTGGATGCCCATCAGTCAGAGAATGGCTAAATAACTTATGGTATATGAATGCTATAGAATACTATTGCTCTGTAAGAAATGACCCACAGAAGAGACCTGGACAGACTTACATGAACTGATGCTGAGTGAAATGAGCAGAACCAGGGGATCATTGTACACAGCAGCAAGATTATACAATGATAAGTTCTGATGGATGTGGTTCATCTACAACAATGAGATGATTGAGGCCAGTTCCAATTATTTAGTCACGAAGAGAATCAGCTACACCCAAAGAGAGAACCATGAGAAATGCGTGTGGTTCACAATATGGCATATTCACTCTTTTTGTTGTTTGCTTGCATTTTATTTTGCTTCTCTTTTTTTCTTGTGCAGCACAATAATTATATAAATATGTATACATATATTAGATTTAACATATTTCTACCATGTTTAACATATATTGGACTACTTGCCATGGAGAGCATGAGGGCCGGGGAGGAGGATTGGAATGCAGGTTTTTGCAAGGGCTAATGTTGAAGTTTTGTCCATATGTTTTGAAAAATAAAAAAACTTTAATAAAAAGAAAAATAAAGCTTTAGTAAAAATAATAAATATAAATAAATAAATAATAAAAGCTTTAACAAAAAAATAAAAATATACCCAATGATTACAAAAATATAAGTGAAACCAACAACATAAAGCCAAATCCTCTTTGATTACAATGATGAATCCTGACTCTAAGAAGAGATAAGAAAATAAACCTTTCTCCTTAAAAATAATCCGAATTTCATGTGCAAACAATTTTTAATATTCATTTTTAAAATTGTGAGTTTCAAGTTCTCTTTTCCCCTCCCCTTTCACTGAGAAGACAGTTTGATATAGGTTATATTATACATGAGCAGTCATACATATGTTTCCCACACATAAAAATAAAAAATGTCTCCCAAGACTATGCATTTGTCCACACTACCTGGATGTTCTCTCACCTTATCACCTTTTGGAATAGCCCCTTTCAAGCCTCTACTCAAGAATCACTTCCTACAAGATGCTTTCTCAGTTATTCATGCTTCTTTCACCAAACTATATTATACTTGCTCTGCATATATTCTGTATTTATAAATCTGTATACATATTTCCCTCTAAAAGAATGTAAACTCTTGGAGACAAGGGAGTACCTTGCTTGTATATTATTTGCCTCTCTAACAGTTAGCATGGGGCATCTAGGGAGTCCCATAGAAAGAGTGCCGAACCAGGATTCAGGAAGACTAGAGTTCAAATTTGGCTTCAAACATTTACTAGCTGTGTGATTCTGAGCAAGTCATTTAACCCTGTCAGTTCCTCATCTATAAAATGAGCTGATAAACCACACCAAAATCTTTGCCAAGAAAACCCAAATGGGGTCATGAAGAGTTGGACATGACTGAACAGCAAAGAATCAGCTAGCACGGTGCCTAATAAAAACTCATTAAATTCAATTTTCCTCCAAGATTGTCACCAATATTCCCAGAATTCTACTATGGCATTACATCATCTGGATTAAAAAAAGATGCAAGGGCATCTTAAAGACAAACTTCTTATCACAAGCTGCCAACTGATACATTTCCCATTTTACTTCATCTTCTAGCTTTTGGTGTGGGAACTCACTAACAAGTTTGCACTCTCATCAGGCTGCTCTAATTCTTTTCCTTGGGTAAGAAACTAGAGGTTGATGTTGGGATGGGGCAGTCACTGCTCCATTGCTCCCCTTGGACCTGAAATCTTGGATGAAGAAGGTACCATTCATGATACAGAAGAAAATAGGTGATAATGGGCAGTGTAAATAGCCCCAGGTTTAAGCAAGAAAGGCAGAATGGTATAGTAGAAAGAATTTTGGATTCAGAGTCAGAGAGCTTGAGTTAGAATCTTGGCTTTTCCCCTTACTTCCTATGTGACATTGATCAAACCCATTCTCTATAATTCTCTAAAATTTAGACAAAATGTTCTAAGAACTTTTGTAGTTCCTGTGATTCCATATAATTCCCTCTGTATCTTTACCTTTAGGTAAGTGGTCACTTTCTGCCTCTCCCAGGCAGATTTTCTGCTCCCTTTTATCCCATTAGAATGTAAGCTCTTCAAAGGCAGGAACTCTTTTCTTCTTGTTTGTATTGTAATCCCAGTATTTAGCATAGTGCCTAGCTCATAGTTAATATTGTCTATTGTTAATTGTTAATAAAAGACATTGTTAATAATGTGTATTTCTTGCCTCTCTAGCCTTTCCTCATTCCATACCTCAGTTTTTTCTCCTTCAAGGTTAATTCAAGTTCCAACCCTCATTGGACATGCCCATAAATCTATACTCCTATAGGCAGCTTCAAGTTTGAAAAACTTTATTGGTCAAAAGGAAGGATTGAGGTGGGGGTGAAGGGGTAGGAAAAGAAAGAGGAATTGATGAGGTTCAAGTATAGAAGGGAAGGGACTAGAAAGATCAAGAGATGAAAGGGAGTTGGAAGCAACAGAGGATGGAGTAGGAGCCTGGGGTCTACCACCCACTGCATGGGTAGGATCTTCACCAAATGGGCATTATCTGGGGCAGGGCCAAAACAACTTGGTTATGGGGCCTAGATAAATGTTGTCTACCCCATGGAGCTATTAGAAAACCAAGGAAAAATTAAGTAGATCTTGCAGCCACAGCACTCAGTTTACTCCTGTCATTTTCTGGAAAAGGGCCAGACATGAACCCGGGACTAGGTGAGGAAAAGAGGGAAATCTAAACTTTGTCCTTGAGTATTTGAAAGCTGTCATGTAGAAAAGTTAGTAGATCCATAGGATAGCAGATTTAAAGCTGGCAAGGATTGTCAAGGCCACCTTATCCAATCCTTTCCTCTTACAGAGGAGGAAATTAAGACCCAGTGGTTTGCCCCAAATCCCACAATTAATATTAAAAATAAGATTTAGATCATCATGAGATCCTCTGATCCCAATGATCTTTCTCTACTCTTTTGCCTCCTTTATAAAGGTGGAATACCAGGTCTAGGGAACATCTGTTAGAACAATTTGAAGGGGAAATAGAGTGGGGGAAGTCGAGTAATATAAAGCCAGAAAGGTATGTTGGAGCCAGCTGTGGAAGGCCTTATACACCGGGCTTGGGAGTTTCTATCTCATCCTATCAGAGAAGTGACAGGGCTGGACACTGTGATTTAGAAAGATTATTTTTACAGCTGTAGAGAACCAGATGTAAAGGGCAAAGACATATATTTGGGCAACCAACAAGAGGCTATCATAGCAGTTCAGGTGAAAGGTGATGGGAGCCCTCACACAGCTGACAGCCATGTAGACATATGGAAAGGAGTAGGCAAGAGATGTTGTCGAGATGCAGGCGTTTGGCAGTGAAAGGGAGAAAAAATATAGGATAAGGACTTTGGGGGATGGTGGGGTCAAGTTAGGGTTTTATAAAGATAGGGGAGACTTAAGCCTGCTAGGAGGCATCCTGGAAGGCAATCAGAGTAATAATCTCTTTGGAACAGATGCCTATTAGTAGGAATTCTGGTGGTGGAGTGGGCAGAGCTCTGGGCTTGGAGTCGGGAAGGCTCATCTTCCTGTATTTGTCTGACCTGTGTGACCTTGGCCAAGTCACTTAACCCTCTTTGCTTCAGTTTCCTCATCTGTAAAATGACCTAGAAAAGGAAATGGCAAAAAGCTCCAATATCTTTGCCAAGAAAACTCCAAATTAAGTCATGAAGAATCAGACATGACTGAAATGACTGAATGACCAATGGGATTTTTGAATCAAAAAGCTGATCAGATATACTCCCGCTCACATGAAGTTCACAGTCTAGTAAGGGAATAAGACAAAAGGCATAATTATAATACACAATGTTATACAAATACACTAGAGAGAAACAAAATGTCTGTACCATTTCTTATTCCCTTCCTAAAAATGTAAATTCTGATGATCTTATATCCTTACTGCTCATAATCTATTTCCTCAATCCCATGAAATCTGGTCTCTAGATTCTACTGAAATTGCTCTAAACTACCCAGTGATGTCTTAATCAAGAAAGCCTTCTCCATCCTTAGCACCATCCATACCTGGCTGCCCTTTTTGCAGGGATGGAGACTTAGGTGTATTGAATATTGCAACTTGTCAGGCATGGTTTATATCTTTACTGGTTTTACTGAATGACTTTTGTTTTTCCTTTTTCTTCAATCTCTGATAACTCTTTTTTAGCAGAGGAATATATTCAGAAATGAAGATGATATTTAGACACAAAAGGTGATATTGTAAACAAATTAGAGGAGAAAAGAGAAAATTACCTTTTGGATCTATGGATATTAATGAGCAAAGAAGAGAAAGAGAATAAAAGAAAATAAAATGGACAATTTCAATTTTGTAAAATTGAAAAGGTTTTGCACAAATAAAACCAATGAGGTTAAAATTAAAAGGGAAACAAATAACTGGGGGGAGGGGAAACTGCAGAGATTTTCTCTGATAAAGGTCTCATCTGTAAGGCAATGATTCAAATTTATAAGAATAAGAGTTATTATCCAACAGAAAAATGATAAGAAGATAGAAAGCGTTTTCAAGGGAGAAATCCAACCTATTATCAACCATATTAAAAAAAAAAAAAAAAAAAAAAAAGCTCCACATCACTAATAAGGAGAAAAATCCAAATTAAATACAATTAACTCTGAGGTTATAAATTATATCCATCATTTTGGCAAAGATGTCAAAAAAGAAAAATAACAATTGTTGGAGTACTAACCAAAATTGTTTGGGAAATTATCAATTAGTCCAGTTATTCTGGAAAACAATTTGGCACTGTGCCCCCAAAGTCACTAAACTGTGCATACCCATCAAGGCCTATAAAATAGGATCAAAGAAAGAGGGGAAAGGATTCCTGCACAAAATCATTTGTAGCATTCCATTTGCAGCACCAAAAACAAAAACAAAAACAAACAAAACCAATAAAACCCAGAAACTAAGGAGGGATCAATCAAATGGGGAATGGCTGAATAAAGCATGGTATAGTAATATAATGGAATATTATTACACCAAAAGAAAAGATGAAAAGAAAAGTTTCAGAGAAAAGCGGGAAGACCTTTGAGAACTGATGCAGAGTGAAATGAGCAAAGGCAGAGAACAATTGTGAGGCAGAAAGTGAGGCAGAGCTCTGAGACAATAGTACTTTATTAAAAGGTCCATGGCTTCCTTAATAAAGTGGACTTCAGATCTTCCTCACAATCTGAGATACTACCTTCCTCCAGGATCACTGGGCAAGTGATCATGGCCGTCTCTATATGTTGGGCAATAGAGAGATGTTGAGAGATGAAGGAATAATAAAAATAACTGGGGAAGGACCTGTATGTGCAAAAATGTCTGTGGCAGCCCTTTTCATAGTGGCCAGAAACTGGAAACTGAGTGGATGCCATCAAATGGAGAATGGCTGAATAAATTGTGTATATGAATGTTATGGAATATTATTATTCTGTAAGAAATGACCAGCAGGATGATTTCAGAGAGGCCTGGAGAGAGTCACATGAACTGATGCTGAGTGAAATGAGCAGAATCAGGAGATCATTATACACTTCAACAACAATACTACATGATGATCAATTCTGATAGAAGTAGCTCTCTTCGGCAACGACAGGGTCCAAATCAGTTCCAATTGATCAGTAATGAACAGAACCAGCTACATCCAGCGAAAGAACACTGGGAAATGAGTGCAGACCACAACATAGCATTTACACTCTTTCTGTTGTTTGCTTGCATTTTTGTTTTTCTTCCCAGGTTATTTTTACCTTTCTAAATCAGATTTTTCTTGTGCAACAAGATAACTGTATAAATATGTATGCATATATTGTATTTAAGATATACTTTAACATGTTTAACATGTATGGGACTACCTGCTATCTAGGGGAGGAGGTGGGGGGAAAGAGGGGAAAAGTTGGATCAGAAGTGTTTGCAAGGGTCAGTGTTGAAAAATTTCCCATGCATATATCTTGTAAATAAAAAACTATAATAAAAAAATAAAATGAAAATAAAAATAACTGGGGGACTTTCCATATTATTGTCATTTTTGTCACATTGGCCTTGGCTCTTTACTCAGCAGAAAGCAAAAGAGGAGGTCCTCTAGTTAGCTTCCTATCATTAAACAAGTTAACTAACACTCTGTAATTCACAGCTCTGCGGCCTAATATGTAAAATTTATAATCGCTACCTCTATGGAATCATATCTAACTCATTAATACTAATTAGAATAAAATAGGGATCTACTTGATCATCTATCACACAATTTATATAATAACAACATTATAAAGAAAAGTAGTTTTGAAAGATCAATTAATGCGATGATAAATCCTAAATTCAGCAAGTCCCAAGATGAAACCTGCCACCCAACTCCTAAGTGAGGAGATAGATTCAAGATGTAGAATGAAATATACACTTTCGGAAATGGTCAATGTTGGAATCTGCTATGACTGACTGTGCAAAATTGTCATAAGAGTTTTTTTTTCTCTTCCTTCCTTTCCTCCTTCCCTCCCTCCCTTCTTTCTTTTTTCTTTCCTCCTTCCTTTCTTTTCTTTCTTTCCATTCTTTCTTTCATACATTTTTTTTTATTTAATAGCCTTTTATTTACAGGTTATATGCATGGGTAACTTTACAGCATTAACAATTGCCAAACCTCTTGTTCCAATTTTTCACCTCTTACCCCCCACCCGCTCCCCCAGATGGCAGGATGACCAGTAGATGTTAAATACATTAAAATATAAATTAGATACACAATAAGTATACATGACCAAAACGTTATTTTGCTGTACAAGAAGAATCAGACTTTGAAATATTGTACAATTAGCTTGTGAAGGAAATCAAAAATGCAGGTGGGCATAAATATAGGGATTGGGAATTCAATGTAATGGTTTTTAGTCATCACCCAGAGTTCTTTCTCTGGGCGTAGCTGGTTCAGTTCATTACTGCTCCATTGGAAATGATTTGGTTGATCTCGTTGCTGAGGATGGCCAGGTCCATCAGAACTGGTCATCATACAGTGTTGTTGTTGAAGTATATAATGATGTCCTGGTCCTGCTCATTTCACTCAGCATCATTTCGTGTAAGTCTCTCCAGGCCTTTCTGAAATCATCCTGTTGGTCATTTCTTACAGAACAGTAATATTCCATAATATTCATATACCACAATTTATTCAGCCATTCTCCAACTGATGGACATCCATTCAGTTTCCAGTTTTTAGCCACTACAAAAAGGGCTGCCACAAACATTGGTGCACATATAGGTCCCTTTCCCTTCTTTATAATCTCTTTGGGATATAAGCCCAATAGTAACACGGCTGGATCAAAGGCATACATTTGTTCTTTAAGTGAGGAGAGGTAATGGTAAATAAATCCTTTCCCCCCCAGGCTTTATTCTCTTTTATCTCTGTTGCATTGAAAACAGCATTATTCCCAGAGCCAATTGTTCTCCCTTTTCTGGATATTTTGCCTTTCTTTGGCTCAAGAAGAATGTGCACTCTTGATTCTTTTCTTCTCTTTCTACTTGTTCTTCCATTTCTTTCACTGTCTTCTCATCCTCCTCCTTATTCCTTTTTAAGGGGATTCCTTTCCAAGGTTCTTCCCCTGACATTTTTCTCTTCTATTTACACACTCCCTTGACAAACTCTTGTGGCTTCAATATAATCCCTACTCAAATGATAACAGATATGTATATCTAGTACTGATCTCTCTTCTGAATTCCAAAGATGCATCTTCAACAGGTTAGCAGGAAAGCACCTAGATTTCATACTTACACTTCATACTCAGAATGTCCAGGGATTATCTTTCCCCTAACCTGCTCCTCTCTCTGACTTCATTATTTTTGTGACATCATCTTTCAATAATAATCTGTTATTCAATACAGATAGTCCACATGTTGGTAGCATAGTTGCTAGAGTGCTGGACTGAAAGGTAGGAAGTCCTGAATTATAATCGTGCCTCAGACATGTGTGGGCTGATCTCATGGGCAAATCTCCTAATTTCCCTGTGCCTCAGTTTCTCAATCTGTAAAATGAGGAATTGGACTTAATGGTCTCTAAAGAAACCTTCTAGCTCTGCTGAATTTATGATGCTTGAGAGCAGGGATCATGTTTTGTTTTTTTGGGTATCCCCAGCACTTAACTGTATTATCCGGCACATAGAACAAGCGATTAATAAATGCCTGTTGACAGACGCTATACCATACATTCCAGCTTCGGCCATTCAGCCTCTGTCATGGCTCAAAACTATGATCTGAGACTAGCATGCCAAGGGACAGAGTATGAAAAGAGAGATCCTTAAGAAACCAGAGACTGAGGTGCTCTCTGATCTCCAGTTCCATTTCTTGTACAAGAAAGGGCAAGCTTGCTAGAGGTACCTTCCTTCAGAGGTTCCACAAACATTTACTAAGTTGTTACTATTATATTCAGTACCACGTACCAGGTTCTGGGATACAGTTAGAGAAGATACTGTTCCTACAATTTTAGTCAAATAACTACTACTGTCACAATGGAGCCTCGTATGAATCTTAACATCTAATCCTTGGGAAAAGATACTTGATCTTTCAGGAACCAGAACAAGCCCACCAGAGATGGAAGAGACTATCTGTGATATGATGCTAAATGATGCAAAACTTCTCGTGACTGAGCTGAATTCTAAAAGTTCAAGTGAGTCTATCAAAGAAGAGAGAATGAGCAGATCACAGGTACCAGTACCACAGGAGAAACCACAAGAGATACTTGACAAGGCTCAACAATCAAGAGAAACTGATTCATTAATGAATAATAGTGGTGCCTCCAGCAAGGAGGATGCCACAAACAATTGTGTTACCCCCAAAATTGTGTCCGAAGATGAGAAAATCTTCTCTGAAATCCAAGAGGAGAAACAAAAGCTGGAAAAATTAAAAGTAACAGGGGTGGTATGAATGCACCAGCAAGATCTGACTAAATGGTTTTTTCCACTCAAAGCCCACCAGTTCTCACCTCTGTGCCTTTGCCCTGGTTGTAACCTACTTCCACCCCCGACATCTGAAATGCATTTCCTTTTCCCTGTTTCTTAGAATCTCCAGTTTCCTTCACAGCTCAGTTGAGATACCACCCTTCAACCTTTCTGATTTTTTTAGCTTCTAGCACCTTACTCAGCCCACTCTCAAAATTTGTTTTAAATTTGTTTTGTATATATCTGACGTGTACTTTTATATATGCATATTTTCTCTAATAAAGTGTAAACTCTTCGAAGGAAAGCTATTCCCTTTTTAATCTTTGTTTCTGCAGGATTGAGTACAGTGGCTGACCCTTTATAGTCAATAAATGCTTGCCATTGATTGACTGACTAGTGATCTCACTGATCAACTGAAAGTAGAGATAATTATTCATCCATGTCTGCCAATCTTATGCAATCCCCCTTCACGGCCCTTATAAATTCACTGAATGTCAGGCAGAATTTTTATTTTTAACTTTATTGGGTAGGCAAATAGGAAGCCATGGAATATTTTTGAACAGAGGAATTCTAGGTTACATAAGAAAGATTAAACTGGCAGCAGTATGACGTATGGTTAGGAAGGAGAGCGTGGAACCCAGAAGACCTGACAATAAGGAGGAACTGGTAACAAAAGCCCATACTAGCATGGTGGCAGTAAGTCTACTTTCTCATTTCCAGAGAGTTTATTCCACTATATCACAATATAGTATCTATTATATGCAGAATATATTACATGCAGAATTTATTCCATTAAAGCAACGAGTAAAAATCCAGACACAGAAAATGTTCGAAAGCCAGGAATCCGAGGCAACAAATGTTGGCAGATTCCTCCCTCAACTGGTCAATGCAGTGGAAGCTTCTGGGGCTGGCTGTTATCCTGCAAGCTCACTCAATATGGCTGTTTTTAAGATTCCCAGCCCTTTGGACTGAGCTTAATCTCTAGGAGGCAGTGCCATCTGCAGGCCTCAAAGCAAAGGAAGTACAGAGTAGGATTTCAGGTTTGTTTTTTTTAACTGTGGAAGCAATTCCTACCCCAGGTAAAGGGAATAAGGATGACTAGATGCCTTCTAAAGTCCCTTCTAGCTAGGAGATATCTAGGCTTTTGTTCCAGAGGGTCTCAGAATCCTTGAGACTGAGTACTCTTGGTAACAAGGATAAATTCACCTGTTATTACTCTGTCTCTAACTCTATCCTTTATCATCCAACCTGGACACTATTAAGATCCGGTGTTAGTCAAAAAAATTATTAAATGCTTATTATATTCCAGGCCCTGGAGATAAAAAGGCAAAAGACAATTTCTGTCTTAAGGAGGATACATGTAAATAAATATTTGTTATCGTTCGGTCGTTTCAGCAACGTCCAGCTCTCTGTGATTCCATTTGGGACTTTCTTGGCAAAGACACTGGAGTCGTTTGACATTTTCTTCTCCAGCTCATTTTACAGATAAAGAAATTGAAGTAAATGGGGTTAAATGAGTAGAATCACATAGCTTGTAAGTGTCTAAGGCCAGATTTTGAAATCATGAGTCTTCTTGATGCCAGAGCTGATATTCTACCCATTGAACCACATAACTGCTCCATAAATGGATGGATGGATGGATGGATGGATGGATATTTGGTGGGGAGGGAGAGAAACATAAAGACGGAAATGGGCAGGAAGGAGGAAAAAAAGGAAAGACAGATAGTAGAACAGAAGGAGAGGAGGGAGGAAAGGCAATCTGAAAAGAATTGTTGCTGGTGGTGAGGAAAACAGAAAACACCTCTTGTAGAAGGTGCACTTTGAGATGAATTGTGAATGAAGCTAGGGAAATAAGAGGGGAAAATATGGGCCATCCTGAGCAGAAGGGACAGCCAGAGTTAATGCATATAGTGTTGTTTCTGAGAAACTGCAAGGAGGCTAGTATAGTTGGATTATAGAGGAAATTGAGTGCAGTAAAGTGTGAAAAGGCTAGAAAGGTAGGAAAGCAATGAGTCATGAATAATTTTAAATGCCAAAGGAGTTTACATTTGATGTTGGAGGAAGTTATTGGACCTTACGGAGTAGAGATATTATCTCTCTGGAGGCTGCTAGATGGCCCAATGGATAAAGCACTGACCCAGCACTGACCCTGAAATCAGGGGGATCTGAGTTCAAATACGACTTTAGACACATACTACCTGTGTGACTGTAGGCAAGTTACTAGTTCCAATTGCTTCCCTCCCCCAAAAATGTTGGATCTCAGGGACCCAGAACCATTAGTGCTGAGCATATAAAGGAGACAAGCAGATGTGGATTACATTTACCCCAACCTCTAGCTCAAATGTTGGAAGCATGATCTCACCTGCTTGCCCCCCGAAGGTAGGAGGGATTAGAAGAGCATTTCCTTCTTCCAGAGAGCCTATCTTTCCTCTTCTGATAAAGCAAGGTCTGGGGAAACAACCTAGCATATTGGTCTGGGGGAGAGGAAGCCTGGGTTTGAATTCTATTTGCCACTAACTTACTCCCTGACCCTTGGGAAAGTTCTCTCTTTCTGTGGGCCTGTTTCCTCCTTGATATACTGAGTATGTGGGGTTAGATGATCCCCTTCTGGCTCTGAAATTCTAATTTTGCCATCTAATATTCAACTTGACTGGAGACACAAAATAAGCATTTATGAATTAGAACACCAGAATTGGAAAGACAATCATAAATCTAGTCCAATCACATTGGGGTAATGGATAGAGCACCAATCTGGAGTCAAGAAGATTTGGGTTCAAATCCTGCCTCAGACACTTACTAGCTAGTCCTGGAAGTTATGTTACTTCTCTGCACCTTGGATTCCTCAACTGTAAAGTGAGTGGGTTGGGCTCAGTGATCTCCATGGTCCCTTATAGCTCAAAATCTATTATCCTAATTTCATAAATGGGGAAACTGAGGCAAGAGAAGTTGTGCTAGAGCTAAGACTAGAACTCCACAAATCCTGACATTTTAGTGTACCAGAGCTCTTGGGATGAAGAAAGTAATGGTATAAAAACTTGTCTATAATGTCTCCCTGCTATCTATACCCAATCTTGACTATATTAGGGGATTCCAGAAGTCCCTACAGGCAAGAATGGGAGGCCTGTTGGATCCTTCAGCATATAACAGATGGGATCCCACCCAGGAGGGAACTGGCAGGAACTCTTCTGGGAGTTATGTAAAAGGCAGAATTAAATTCAATTTCATTTGTGCCTGCCTTGACCTTATGGAGTTTGCCTCCTATTGAAGGATAAGTAAATAGATACTAAAGGTGGCATTTAAGCTGAGTCTTGAAAATAATCAGGGCTTCCAGGAGGCAAAGCCAAGAAGGGAAAGCATCCCAAGGTTATCTTCAGGTTCACAAAACATAATGGTCAGAAATGATTTGTAAACTTGAATGTGTCATAAATATTATCACAATGGGATGGACAAATATGAATTCCTGCCTAGAAGATAGCAGTCAGATTGTGTGTGTGAATGTATGGCTGTAGAGCTTAAATTTTAATTCGTATAGAAGGTCATGAAAGGGCTTTGAGCAAAGGAATATAATCAGATCTATATGTAAAGCAAAATGAGTCTGGCAATGGAATAAAATATAAGTTGAAAGAAGTGGTGATTGGTGGCTCTATTAGAAACAATTGCAAAAATCCAGTGAGAATGGGGACCACCTTTATCAGAATGATTGGGAATAAAAAATGTAGATATAAGATACTGAGATACAGTCAATGACTTGATAGTTGACTAGATGGGGTGAGAAAGAGTCAAAGAGACCTCTAAGATTTCAAATAAGGGAAATTAGATGCTGATGTCACTATGAGAATGAGGAAAGCAAAAGCTGATTTGTGAGTGAAATGAATTTTGGAGTTTGGGGGACCTAGCAGTCATTCAAATGGACTCCATATATTTGAAGGATTGCAAGGTTAGGGATGTAAACTGAAGAGGCACCCCCAAATGCCTGGAACTCGGTGAGGGGACAGAAGGCAGGAAGGACAATGACTAAAAGAGCATTCCTTCACAGGGTGGTTGTGAGGATCAAATGAAACCATATGCTTCATTCAATACCTGACACATAGAAGATAATAAATGTTATTCTCTTCTTCCTTCTCCTTCCTGTGAGGCTCTTGGAATCTGGATCAGCCCAGAAAGATAGGAACACTAGGATCCCACTTACATCCTCGGAACAATGGGACCAAAGCGAAAAATCACCTCTTCTGTCAGCATTTAACCTGTCCTCTTTGTCCCAGAGAGCAATGATGCTCAGCCAGTCAAAGTAGGCACACTCAGGACCACCCAAATCCACTTTTCTGGTTGGGTGCCGAGGAGAAGTAAGAGATGGGTCCCATTTCCAGTTGCCTGAGGACCTTTCACTCATCTTGAAGTTTTTTCCAAAAGGAAGCTTCATTCCAACTGCAGTCATCAGTTCAGTGGCTGAATTTAAAATCCCTTCCATAAGCAAGCCTGAAACTACTCAATTTAAATATTGCTGGGCTTTTTGTGCATAAATTGTGTATTAGGCTGATACTATGAATTCTAAGTCTGGCCTATGGCCAATTTTAAAAATTTTAGTTAGCAGAACAATGGGGCAGCTAAGTAGATAAAAGTGGACAGAGTGCCAGGCTTGGGGTCAGAAAGATGCCTCTTCCTGGGTTCAAATCTGACCTTAGATACTTGCGAGCTGTGCGAATTTAGGCAGGGAACTAAACCCTGTTTTGCCTCATATTTTTCATTGTAAAATGAGTTGGAGGAGGGAGGAGGAAGTATCTTTGCTAAGAAAACTCCATGGATTGCAAAAAATTGGACATGACTATAATTGAATAATAATAATAATGAGATACAAATAATATGGATAAGTCAGATTCTAGAATCCCACAAAGGCATGGAAAGAACATTATCTATGGAGTCAGGAGACCTGTGTACAAGGTTAGGTTGCCATGAGTAATTTAAATCTCCTTTATCAACAATGTCTTCTTGTAAAATATGGCTAAGAATGCTTCCGGTGTTATAAGGAAACTACTTCACAAAGCTCTATGTGGTATATAAACTAGTCATTGCAATTTCTGCTTTCAAATCCCTTCCATGTGTAGATAGAATCTTTATTCAAAGTCCTTTCTTATGCATTGTTCTTGTCCCGTTCTCACAATTTTCTAAGCAATTATTATCCCTCTTTCACAGATGGGAGCAGTGATGTGGGAGCCCCTCTCCCATCCCATTTCTTCCAGCCCCTCTTCTCTCTTCCTTTGATGAAATGGGTCTTCAGCAGCTCGGGGGCAGCTCTTGTGTTTGTGTCCTTAAACCCACCTCTTTATTCTCATCTTCATTTTGTCCGTGGCTCCTATAAGCCTTTGAACATGCCCAGGTATCCCCACCTTTCACCTGGCCCCGGCCCACCCAGACAGGTCTTTTAGTCCAGTGCTTGGAAGGTTTTTTCAGTGGTTCTGGCTTCCCCCTTGGGGTAAACAGACACAGCACAGCATCTCCCCAGCCTGCGAGCGTCACTCCTCCTCCACTCATGGCCCTTTTAACCCCAACACTCACCTTTTAATGTCTTTTGCCTATCACATCACCTTTTGCTGGCTTTATTTTCCCTAATTGTGCAGGTTTAAAGTTCAAACTTCTCTTTGTCAACATTCCTGAGGAGATGTCAGCAGCTACCCACAGGCAGCAGGTGTGACAGCAGGAACCCAGCTGTGCAGGGGAAAGTTTTGGGGGACACAGGAAGTGTGTTGAAGGAGATGCTGGGGAGGCGCTGCTGTGTTTGTGTCTGTGGTTTTTGTCACATGGGGAATGAGGAATATGAGGACACCTGGCTAGACTTCAGTTTCTAGAACTGTAACCAAATACGTCTGCTGGCTCATATTCCTCTCCGTCTTCTCCCTCAAACTAAAGATCAATAAAGTGACCCTGGTGGGATATGCTGGTCTCGAGATAGAATGAATATCAAGTGCTTTGCAAACCTAAACGTGCTACGAGATGAGCTATAGTCATCAATGAATGTGCCTTCTCAGGAAGATTACAGGTCTGGGACACGAACCTGTTTCTGAGGGATAAAGTCCTCCAGTACCGAGTGTGTGTGTGTGTGTGTGTGTGTACGTCCTAGGATGTACTGCTCTTTTAGGAGGCGTCAGTCTGCTTGCCACCAGCTGCTGCACAGATATTCTTAGCCCCTCCTTAAATTCTAATTTTTAGTTGAAGGATAGAGAAAAATAGCAAATAGTCCTAGAACCTTTTTAGTCAGCATGAAGCATTTTCCAAACGTGTACTTTGTCTCAAAAACCAAGCTTTGTTTTCCCAAAACTGCTGATTACTGCAGGTGTGGGTGCCCTATTTCAACACAAGAACTGTGGTGCAATTATAGGTTGTGACCTTCTGAAAAAGAACACTAATGTTATGTGTGCATGGAGCTTTTATCCCATTTTACCTTTGCTATTCTAGGAGATTCACAAGGACCCTGGAGCTGGGCAATAGGGCAAGGCTACGAGTACTGAGGCTGCTTCCTCTGTACCCTGTGACACAGGCATTCAGCCTCTATGGGTTGCAGTCCAAACATGCTCTGAAGAGGTAACTGTGAGCCCATGATGGCTAATGGCACTATGAAATGGTTTGACTTCTCTGGGAAGTGACAATTAGTTATTCTAGAAAAGTCACTAAACTGAACAGACTCTGACCAACAGACACGATATGTACTAAGAATATAACCCAAAGTCAAAGAGGGAAGGTTCCCATATATACAAGAATATCTGTAGCAGAATCTGGAAGGAAAGTGGATAAATGTGAATAGCAGTACAAACCGTGTGCATTCTATGAATGTAACAAACTATTATTATACTCTAAGAAACAATATGAAATGTTTAGAGACACTTAGTGAGAGATCTAGATCTCAAAATGATGTAGTGATGTTAAAAGGTGTAGTATCTCACACAGCTCTGCAAAAAAGAACTTGAATTATAGGTGGAAAAGGATTGTCAGACCTGGGCAATGCAGTTTAGTTTTTCGCTTAGCTTTTGTCTTTAATTTAAGAGAGGACCCTTGAGTAGTGGGAAAGTCACTGGGATGTGATATCAATATTAAAATATATATATATATATCAATAAAAAAATTTTACAATAAAAAAAATCAGTTTAGTAAGTCCAGACCAAGACTGATCTTTGCACTCAAAGAGTTGACATCATCAAACACAGCACTGATATCAGACATCAACTAGTGACATCAACAACTAACATCATCCCTAAGGTGTTTTAACTCACAAGTAATTTTTGGTTTTGATCCAAACCTGTGATTTCATCAGCAATAGAAATAATAATGTAGCACTATACAATTTTCCAAGAACACTCAACTATCTTTTCATCTGATAACAACAATCCTGTGAGACAGGCAGGGCAGGCATTATTCCCATTTTATAGATGAGAGGAAAAACAAAAAAGAGAGAGGCTCTTGTTAAGTGACTTCTAAAGATCACATAACTATAAGAGAGCTGGAACCTACATCTCCCAATTCCCAATATAGGAGCTCCAGGCCATTGAGCAAGGGAAAGAGACAAAAGACCAGACTGGCCTCATTCTACTGGGGATGGTTGGGGAAGAGGAAAAGAAAATGATGACATTTTCTATAACCCATTAATTAATCATGGAAATCAATTCCTCACTGCTCTGGCAATTCAAAATTGCATACGGCCGCCTTCCAAGGTTATTTCTGCGGTAGCTAGTCTCCACATCCCAGAGTGGCTGGTGATGGGGTAAGGGGTTGAGAAATGATTTAGGGAAGTTGACAACCCAAGAGAGCATGCCTTTCTTAAATGCTGATGCTGACTCCACCTTCTCCAGATGGTTAAAGTCCAAGAGCTCATAGAGAAGGCTGATATGCAAAAAGGGACAGCTATTTCCTTAAACAGGCTGCAGCTCTCCAGATCAATCCTTACTTGGACCTTGATACAAAGACCCACACAAATCTCAATTTCAAGAGCCAGTCAAGGGCAACATCACAAGAAGTAGTTATATGAGGTTAAATGAAGCCACCATTTCTTTCTTTCTTTCTTTCTTTCTTTCATGGACCCATGTAACCACTGACTAATAATAACCTCATAAATGTACACTCACTTGGACTTTGATGAAAAGACAAACAGAGATCTCCCTGTTTCTACTTCAAGAGCAACACTGCAAGAAGCATTTCTTATTGTTAAATCAGTCGTTTTGATTGTGTGTCTGACTTTGTGACTTGATTTGGAGTTTTCTTAGCAAAAATACTGGAGTGGTTTGCCCTTTCCTTCTGCAAAGGACTCGGAGCAAAGTACTTTTACATTCATCAATTCACCTGATTTTTACACTTTTAGAGTTCAAATCTGCCCTGTGACATTTAACACTTCCTGGCTCTGTGACCCTGGGCAACCCACTTACTCACAACTGCCTCAGCAAAAACAAAACAAAATAAAACAAACAAACAATAAATAAGCAGCAGAGGCTGAGATTCAAACCCAAGTTTAATGCAAAGGGTAGGGTTCAGGATACCTCCTCCCAGCACCAGCAGGAGGTATGGCCAGGAATAGGAGCTCACCCTGGCAAAAGAACAACTTCTTCAAAGCTTAGCATCTTTCTGCAGACTGCTCTGAAGATATTCCCATTAGGAATCCATGAGGGAGCTCATATATGGCTAAGCTTTGTTTACAAAGTACTTTCAAATCCATTGTTTGTACCTTTGGATCCAAAGAAAAGATTTGTGAAATTTTTATGGTACCCATTTTATAGATTATACCTTATATACATTATATATGGTACCCATTATATAGAAGATTCTCATAATTTTATGGAGCGGTTAAGTGACTTGTCTAAGCTGGCATGGCAAGAAACAGGGCATGGAGCTCCTCCCACTCGTCATGCCTAACTCCCAGGCCTTTGGACAAATCTCTGGCTCCTCTCATGCAGTTGTTCTTTACCAATTTTGCCTCCATCAGACATCTTCAGAGATCTCTGGCCACCGCCTCACCGAGCGGTGGTTCTCACATTCAGCAGAGCACCCGAGGACAGCTGCATATAGGCTCAAGGTCTTTATTCCATGTGTTCACATCCTGACCTCCTGCTGACACCTAATGAACTCCACCTACTTCCTGGTCCCCACGGCTTATATAGGGTCTATGAGGTCACATGCACAGCCAATCAGAGAAGGAGACGCTTCCCGTTGATGATGCGACCTCAATGTGGCCACAGCTTGGTCCACACTGTTCACAGAAAACCACATCAAGGGATCTCAGGCTTCAAGGCCTTTGTACTTCCTGATTGCACTGTGGGAGTTTCCTCTTCGGACCCTTATAAGGGCAGGGAAATGAAGCCATGTCTTCTAACTTGAAATCTTGCACACCAGGCCCCTCTGGTAGTTTAGCACATATTCCATTAATGGTCTTAAAACTTTTTGGTCCACAAACCACTTCAACAGGTCAAAGAATTCCAATGGTTCCCATTCCTATCTGTGCCTGCTTGCTATTCAAGCTAAACAAGTTCTCCGAATAGTACTAAAGCCATCACAATGATAAGACGGGCACACAATCTCTAATTAGGGAGAGCCTAAAAGCTAACAGGTCTATGTGGCACTATAGGTAAGGGGTACTTGCACTGAGGTCTATGAACTTGTGGTACTGTGTAAATGGTTTTTAATGTTGTATGTAAGTATAGACTGATTTCCTTGTAATCCTCCATATATTTTTATTCATTTAAAAACATTCTTCAAGGGGGATCTTCACCACTGCCAGGGACAAACAGGTGAAGAGTTCCCTGCTCTGGGATCTTGGTGAGCACCACTTGTGATTTCCTCAGATTTAGGAAGAGCAGGAGAAGGCCAAACACATCCCTAAGTCTTAACCCTGTTGTTTAAGGCTAAGGACACATCTCATAACTCAATACCTCAAGAGCTCCTTTTCTTGGACTACTCATTTTGAACCCCAGTGCCAAGTACTAGAATGCTGACATCCTGATTAGAAAAGTTAAAATAACTTTATTCTATACTAGGTCCACATTCAGTCTCAAAGTAAAGCTATGTACAATTTCCAGTTGGTGGAGCTAGCCTAGACAAAGCATCATAATATATGTTTATAAAGCTGGAAGGGACCTCAAGGGACTCTTGATCCAAATCTCTCATTTTACAAATGAATAAATTGAGGCTCAGAGGGGTTAATGACCTAAAGTCACACAAGGTATTCTGTGGCAAAGAATCTGGACACCTTCTGACTCCGATCAATGCTCTTTCCACTGCCCTTTCCTGTCTTTACAGAAGTGACTCTTTATTTACCAGAGAAAACCCCTGTTCCTTTTCCTTTCTGCATGGAATGTACACAGAGGGAACTTAACAGATTAACCATAGGAGAAGGAGTCCTTTCTTTTAGATTTCAGCATTCCAAGAATGTACAATGCAACCATGAACTTTCAGTAAGCTATTCCTCCCTCACAATGGTCAATCAAGAGTTTAAGAACTGGTTGATTTAAAGAACATTCTTCTTTCCAGAACCTTCAAATACCAGATCCTCTAAAGCTTGAAGTGGCAGAAAAAAATCCAAGGAGGAGGAAACAACTTCTTTCGATCTGGCCCTAGTTAATGTTTAACAGGCAGCAAGCAATTATTTCCTTACCATGAATGCCTCTTTTTTTTATATATGGCCTCCTGAGTTCCTCCTCCCTACTGTAGGAATATTAGTTATTGATACCAAAATAGCAGTCCCATATTCTAGATATATTAGAAAATTCCATGAGGGAAAAGGGCCCACTTGTGCAAAAATGTTTATAACAATTCTTTTTGTGGTGGCAAAGAATTGAAAATCAAGGGGATGTCTATCCAATGGCTAAATAAGTTACGGTATGTGAAGGTAATGGAATATTATTGTTCTATAAAAAATGATGAACGGGATAATTTTAGGAAAGCCTGGACACTGATTTACATGAACTGATGCTGAAGGAAGTGAGCAGAACTGGGAGAACATTGTACATAGTAATAGCAAAATTATATAATGATCAACTATGATAAATCTGTTTCTTTCCTCAGCAATTCAGTGATCCAAGGCAATCCCAATAAATCTGGCTAGAAAACACCTTTTGTATCCTGAGAGACCTATGGAAACTGAATGTAGATCAATGCACATTATTTTCATCTTTTTTTCTCTTTTGTTATGATTTTTTTCTCTCAACCTGACTTATATGGAAATATGTAAAAAATGAATGTACATGTATAACATAAATAAGAGAGAAAAAAAAAGTCCAGCCCTGGGAACTCACTGTGGGAACAGCTAAATCCAATGGTCTTATTCTTGGGATTATGGCAACTCTCTTTTATATTTCTTAAAATTAGCCTAGACCTGGATTGTCCAGCAAGAAATGCTTCATTATAATTGTTATGACATCAGCCAGTTGATTAAGGTTCAGGTAGGTACAAGCCCCTTATACCTGTAAAGTTACTGGAGTCCCTGAGCCTCCATTTCCTTATTTATGAAATGGATTAAGAGCACCTGCACTAACTCACAAGGTTATTGAGAGTTAAATGAGATAATGTATGTCAAGTACTCTAACCATAATGCACTTTACAGCTATGAAATGTCATTAACTAAGAAATCATCATTTATGAAACATGATGAGCCTACTATTACAGGTGTGAGTTGTGCTTGGAGAGATATGCTCACTGCTTCATGGACCTCAAAATCTTGTAAGGTTTACTAGGGTATACATAAATATAATACAAATGATAGATATACAAAAGGAGGATAAAAGTGCTAGCTGGGATAATATCAGAGAAGACTTTACAGAGGAGGTGACATTTGAACTAGGCCTCAAAGAACGCATAAGATGTCAACAGGTGGAGATGGGAGAGCGAAGGACATGTTGGGGATTGGCAAACTTGTCCTGCGCTTTCCCGTATCCTCTCCCATAGCTTCTCAACAATTGTGATTACTCTTTCATGCTGGAGGGTCCTAGAGCAGCTCATTTCTCACAGTTACGTGAGCCCTGAGAAGTGTTCAAGGAGACAGGAACAAACCTGGGCTGGAAAAAATGTGGTCAAGATCCCCTGAGCTCATTAAAATGCATTAGTGCATAAACTGCATAAAATGGATAAAAGACACCAGCATAGACACAGAAGCCAAGACAGGAGCAATCGTCATACATGGGAAGGACAACAGAAGCATCAAGTCATGCAAGCAGCCACCAATATGGAACCAAAGAGGCTTAAAAGGACTGTTTTTTACACTTGGAAAAGATTACAAAGAAAGCACCAAGCCATGCAGACAGTGACTGGTATAGGCCCAGAGAGGCAGAAGGGGATGACTTTACATTTGGAAAAGATAATAAAAGAAGCACAAGGTCATACAAACAGCTCCCAAGAGAATCAAAGCAGGCTTACCCGAGAGTTTAACCCTGGCCCCTGTCACTCTCTTCAGAGCTGCCCCAAGGCCTCCTTCTCCCTCTCCAGGAGCCCTCATCCTGTTCTACTCTGTATTAAAGTTATCTGTGTACAAGCCCTCTACCTCTGCAAGATGGTCATCTGTGAAGGGACGGCTCATCTCTCATTTCATTGCCTCCCAATGCTTTCTCCATAGCATACCCCTAATCAATGTTATTTCAATGAAAACATTTATTGGGGTGTTTCAATATCTCGTTTAGGATAGTACCCTTCATGGATTGTTTCTGCCTTTAGCAGTGCCTTTCACTTTGCAGGAGCTTACAAAGGCTAGAGCTAAAAGGCTAAATTTCCTCCTTAGCTAGAGGCTGGAGGTACTTTTTGCCAGTTGTTGCCTGGGCTTGCCTAGGAGCCAGGATGAACTTATGAAATGAAGACAGGGTTCTGGCTCCTACACAGTTACTGACCTAACTGGGTGACTACAGAAAAACGGTTTGACTCCTCTGAGT